>NC_060166.1:17304176-17373386 GCF_021292245.1 Micropterus dolomieu
AGATTTGATTGGCTGAGCAGCGTCACATGAGACGATTGGAGCACATGCGATTGGTCTGTGAGTTTCCTGGTCCTCTAAACCAGTACAGTAAATGCTAGAAAAGCTGCGCGGGTTAAAATAGAAACGCTCCGTCACGAGGTAGTAAGTCTCAATAATAAATGGGCTGTAGGTCGGCGGTCCGGAGAGGACGGCGGCTGGGTCCGGATCCGCCTATTAGTGACCTCTGGCCTAGCCCTATAACCCTATAACAGTTTCAGCATACTTGGAGAGCAAAATCACATACATAACATCACCGAGACGCCACACAAAAACGTCCATGTTGTTTCCACATTACAACTTGAAGTTCATGAACACACCGAAGTCGGAAGAATAACTTCTCGATGTCCAAAAGGGACCAGCTGAGGAGCATTTGAATGCAGCATTAAACTTACCAGGGCAGAGTTCAGCCCCAACAAAATGTAGCAAAATGTTTGTTTCAACATAAATGGTGGTACCTTGAACACCCTCTTGTGTACGCAAGTGCGCTGCACTTTCCTGCCTGTTTAATACGGCTGTGTTTATATACTTGTCGCTGCTGATTGGGTAACACCTCTGACACACCCACCAAATGGGAGAAAACATACCTTGAAGCCTGTTGTGAACCCTTTATACCGCTTCGAGGAAACATGTTGTTCAATCTGGAAACCATGGCAAACCAGCACAAAACGTTTTGAGATTGAACTCGCCAAAGATTTGGAAACAATAATGCTGCAGTTTCTCATTGGTTCTTGATAACCCATGCCTACGTTCAACAAGTCCTTCAAACTAAACAACAGAAAAAAGCCATATTCTGTGTGCACAAGATAAAAAAATACAGTCTGGGGGCTACTTAGTAGCCTATGGTTAGGTTAAGACAAAAACTCATCCATAAACTTGACCTCCTTATTATGGTTTGTGGCTCAACACCACGCAGCTTCTGTCTTTATTCCTGACAGACAAAAGGCATAATTCCCATGGCCAGTACATGTCCTCGTCAGGTACACATACATACGTACAATACATTTGAGCAAAAGACAAATGCCCTTTCTTATTTCCCATGTTCATTTTCCTGCTTTGTCCAGCTTCTCCCAAATGCACCTCCAGTGAGTTATTCATCGTGTTACTGCAGAGTGAGTGCAGGACAACACAGAACACAAACAGAATACCAAAATGAACATAATGTTGACCTGCAAACTGACCATATTGTGGAAGGTTAAAATTAGTTTAAGTTTTGTTCTTCAAGTGCGGTTAAACTCCTTTATAACAGCTTACAGAGAGAAATGTAGACTTGCAAGATCTTTACTATGTAAATGTCACTTACACACTGCTCAAAAAAATAAAGGGAACACTAAAATAACACATCCTAGATCTGAATGAATTGAATAATCTCATTAAATACTCCTTTCTTTATATAGTTGAATGTGCTGACAACAAAATCATACAAAAATTATCAATGGATCAAATTTATCAACCCATGGAGGTCTGGATTTGGAGTCACACTCAAAATCAAAGTGGAAAACCACACTACAGGCGGATCCAACTTTGATGTAATGTCCTTAAAACAAGTCAAAATGAGGATCAGTAGTGTGTGTGGCCTCCACGTGCCTGTATGACCTCCCTACAACGCCTAGGCATGCTCCTGATGAGGTGGCGGATGATATCCTGAGGGATCTCCTCCCAGACCTGGACTAAAGCATCCGCCAACTCCTGGACAGTCTGTGGTGCAACGTGGCGTTGGTGGATGGAGCGAGACATGATGTCCCAGATGTGCTCAATTGGATTCAGGTCTGGGGATCGGGCGGGCCAGTCCATAGCATCAATGCCTTCCTCTTGCAGGAACTGCTGACACACTCCAGCCACATGAGGTCTAGCATTGTCTTGCATAAGGAGGAACCCAGGGCCAACCGCACCAGCATATGGTCTCACAAGGGGTCTGAGGATCTCATCTCGGTACCTAATGGCAGTCAGGCTACCTCTGGCGAGCACATGGAGGTCTGTGCTGCCCCCCAAAGAAATGCCACCCCACACCATCACTGACCCACCACCAAACCGGTCATGCTGGAGGATGTTGCAGGCAGCAGAACGTTCTCCACTGCGTTTCCAGACTCAGTCATGTCTGTCACATGTGCTCAGTGTGAACCTGCTTTCATCTGTGAAGAGCACAGGGCGCCAGTGGCAAATTTGCCAATCTTTGTGTTCTCTGGCAAATGCCAAACGTCCAGCACAGTGTTGGGCTATAAGCACAACCCCCACCTGTGGACGTCGGGCCCTCATACCACCCTCATTGAGTCTGTTTCTGACCGTTTGAGCAGACACATGCACATTTGTAGCCTGCTGGAGGTCATTTTGCAGGGCTCTGGGAGTGCTCCTCCTGCTCCTCCTTGCACAAAGACGGAGGTATCGGTCCTGCTGCTGGGTTGTTGCCCTCTTATGGCCTCCTCCACGTCTCCTGATGTACTGGCCTGTCTCCTGTTTGCGCCTCCATGCTCTGGACCCTACGCTGACAGACACAGCAAACCTTCTTGCCACAGCTCGCATTGATGTGCCATCCTGGATGAGCTGCACTACCTGAGCCACTTGTGAGGGTTGTAGACTCCGTCTCATGGTACCACTAGAGTGAAAGCACCGCCAGCATTCAAAAGTGACCAAAACATCAGCCAGGAAGCATAGGAACTGAGAAGTGGTCTGTGGTCACCACCTGCAGAACCACTCCTTTATTGGGGGTGTCTTGCTAATTGCCTATTATTTCCACCTGTTGTCTATTCCATTTGCACAACAGCATTTGATTGTCAATCAGTGATGCTTCCTAAGTGCACAGTTTGATTTCACAGGAGTGTGATTGACTTGGAGTTACATTGTGTTGTTTAAGTGTTCCTTTTATTTTTTTGAGCAGTGTATGTGTGTGGGCTCCTTGCAATAAAAAAACTTTGGTAATGTGTGGTAAAAACAAGTAATTTTTAGACTGCTGTAAATGTGCAAATATGTGTCCTCTAAATGAAGCCAGTACTGTAAAAAATAAACGTCCCCAAAACAGACACACAACCTCATTGCTTTCTACTGCTTTATTACATGTTAGAGGTGCAACCCTACAGCTTGATGTATTGGCTGAATCCTCACTTTCTCACCCTCATCAAAAGTGTTTTATTAAGCTCAACAACTTCCTTCATTTTATTAAAACCTTCTTTCATAATCAACTGTGAGGGTGTGTGTGTTTTGTAGGAGCTCACACCCAACAATGATGAAATGTCTGTGATATAGTAAAATGTGCAAATGTAACACTGGAACTATGAGCTATCAAACGTTAATAACAGGCAGTGTCTTTACTTTGGATTAATAAAGCCAGAGGTTGAAGCTAAGGCCTACCATCTTAGGTTTTAATGACAATATTCACAAAACAACAATATTGCCAAAGCATCATACAGTCTACATAAGAACGATCAACCCCATACATTTCATTAAACAAGTAATTAAAGCGTAAAGTAATTAAAGCGTATATATGTGTTTGTGTGTGTGTTAGAAAATAAAATAAACAAAATAAAACATACAAAAACACACAGCTTTTTTTAACCCTTCACCATTCACAGTTAACAGGATCAGCGAAAAATAATATTTTATTTCAGCCTGTTCTCATTCCAGCATCCCACAAGGTACCCTTCAGCGTCTGCATAAGATGCCCTAGGCTTTTAACTTGTTTCTTCAAATTAATGTTTTTTTTTATATTTCAAATAAATAATGATAAATTCAAAATCGAAAAATAAAATACTATGAATGATATGTGAAAACTACACTAAAACAGGAGATCTGTACAGTTGACATGGAATTACATACAACATATATGCCAAAAGAGACACTGCTGTGCTCTTCCAACTTTGGAACAGTCTGAGAAGACCTTTTCTTGTTTTAATGTGCACACAGTGACATCTATGAGGAAATAGTTTTCTGAGTTTGTTGTGGAAGAACTTGCACAGCTGCACAGAGCCCTGACCTTAACCTGTTCAACACCGTAGCCAGGCCTTATGATCCAACATCAGTCCAACCTTAGTATTGTTCTTGTTTCTGAATGAGAAAAAATCCCTGCATCCAGGTTTCAAATCTTGCGTAAAGCCCTCCCACTATTATAGCAGCATATGTTAATGTAGCAGCATATGGTTTTGGAATGAGATGTTTGACAATCACATATGGGTGTAATGTAGTGTATACTTACATACTGGCAGATCTGACCTCAGCATCGTCGAGATAAATGTAGTTTCTGTGTTTGTTTGTTTACTAATTATTTATATGAAAGCCTCCTTTGTACCAGTAACTCAGACAGCAACACGAAATGCATGAATGATATCACTCTGCATGGTCCTTATCTCCCTTTTCACCTCTGCTGCTCATCTCTGCACACAATCACATACACACACAAACATACACACAATACATCTGCTTTTCATGCTCACAATGAAAGACACAGTCAACAAAGACTCACTTTCTCCCCTCTTTCTTACATGTAAACACTCACGCAAAGACCCTGTTCTGTGGTATGATGAACATCTCTTGTCTGGGGATCTTATTTCCCCAGAGATCAGCTTCCTTAACAGCACACCTCTCACAATAGAACTCCTGTCTGTGCCCGCGATAGGCCATCTCTACAGTGATAGTTTCCAGGCAATGGGAGTGAAAACATCCTTTCTCTGGTGCCAAAGTGCAGTGACCCCGTGATACAATAGCATGCATGTGCACAAATACAAATATGTATTGTGGATGCATTAACAAAAGAGCAGCTACAGACAAATACTCCAAAACATGGATGCAGTTAAAATCACATTGAGGGAAAGGTTAGAACTGCGCCACCAACCAGCTGGTGGTGTTTAACCTTACTACAACAGAACAGATTTATCATGACAGTATAAGTACGCAAGTAAAAACAAGCTAATCACAGAATACTTGGAAAAGCAATATGACTGAGAAGAATAAAATGCAGCTGAACAACAGTTCAGTAGAGCTGTGAAGAGAAAATAGTTATTTCATCAAGGGCTTTAGTGTTGAAAAGTGGTGGGGACATGAGGGCTCAGAAGATAAAAACTTTTAGGAAACATTATGGTATGAGGTCAGAGTTATTTTGATGCTGCATACTATTTTAAGATGTCACAAAAACAACTCAACAGCATGGCTGTTTGTCATGTTCACAGGGAGAGGATGGAAAACTTGGACAAGAAGAAACTGTGTCAAGATTTTCTCTTTTAGGATGCCTGAAATAACAGACAATGTTCATCAATAGAAAAGATGAGCAACCGTAATAGAGAATATCTAATTATTTGATGAAAAGACTGGTGCAAGGAAAAAAAAGAAAAATATATAACTCCTATTCAAACCTTTGGTAATCTGAAGCTGAAGAGCACACTGTAGAAACCTAAGAAAACATTCAACAGTTTAAATCATTTAATTTCTTGGACTCAAGGTTGGGCCACTATGGACCTGTGCTTTGCCCCCAATTGTAACAACAAACCATTCTCAGTCTGCTACAGCTCTCCTTCATACTGGTTTCTTTTCCACAGCAACGACAGCTTTGGCTTGTGGATATCTGAGTATTTATAGCCTTTTAACCATTACAAAGAAGACATAGTTACATGATTTCTGAAATTCTGAATACAATAGCCATAACATAAATACACTATACCTGTGGAACCAGGATCTCCTCCCAATTTGTGACACTATTACATCACCCCTTGAAGAAAAACCCCAAACCAAACAAACCAAACACTGAACATTTGTAAAAAGGGTCTATCATACATTTCTGAAAGAAATCACACACACACACACAAACACACACACACACACACACACACACACACACACACACACACGCACACACAAACACAGATAACCCAGACAGATGTATGCAACAAACAGACAGAGACAAAGAAACCTGCACAAGTACTGATAACTCACACATGAAAGCTTGAAAACATCCACAAAACATGTTGGTTGCCGTTTCCATGGCCACAGCTTGTTGATCTCGAATGCTGCAGCATCTTTGTTTACACCTGGGACTGAAAATTATCAGATTAGTGTTACAGAGACATTGATGCATTTTCTTTTTTTTAACCATGTGCTGCTGTCCTGATTTGTTTTCATGAGAACTCTGTGCCAGATGTAGAGCAACATCTTTGAGTACACAGGCAATGGCATCACTGGCAGCCTGATCGCATGAATTAAAACACACCTCACCTTCGTCCTCCTCCCTCTTAGTTTAAAACTCTAAATCAAGTCCCTCTCGATGTTAAATGCATTACCCTTATTCTGTTCAGTGTAGAACAACCTAAACGTCTGAGGAAAAATCACAGTGTCAAACCTAAAACCTTAAATAATACCACAAATTATTCTTATTTCTTTGTTTTAGGTTGGTGTAGATGCTGTTTCAAAGGCTTTCTTAGCCTGCCAAGTATATAAATCCACAGGAAACAATGAGGGTCACATTTCTGATTATTTGAGACTGCAGGATGTAACACATACAGTCAGGGAACATGTAATAACCTGTATGTGTGCTGTAGGTAAGACCAAGTACCCACTAGACAACTAGAATCAACAGTTTTCAGAGTCCGTACTTTGGCATGACCGTTATGTTGCTTCTTCGACCCCCCACTGTGAGAGAATCCCTGTTTACTGTAATTTTAGTCCTATACTTCAGACCTTGTCTAGGATGTCTTGGATGTTGACCAAAGATGCTTGATGTTTTTGTTGACACTCTTCTAGTGCGAGGAGTCAAAGGAGGCAAGATATTACTCTAAGCATAAGTTCATGGTGG
Source organism: Micropterus dolomieu (assembly GCF_021292245.1). Classification (NCBI taxonomy): domain Eukaryota; kingdom Metazoa; phylum Chordata; class Actinopteri; order Centrarchiformes; family Centrarchidae; genus Micropterus; species Micropterus dolomieu. The sequence goes on from NC_060166.1 coordinate 17,310,985, forward strand.
GAATTACCAGTGTTAGATATCTTCTGAAACCACCATCAACTGTTTGGCTTTAGATTTCACATAAAGAAAATAATTTGAGCAAGCACTATACTTGCTTTTTGCCTCACAGTTGGTAGGTAATATGTAGTGTTTGGGAAATGCTTGCCTTTAGTTAGACTCCAGGGAGAGTCCCTGGAAAATTGGTGACAAATAGTCACAACAACCAAAGCCCAAGTGTGGAAGTAACAAATTACATTTACTCAAGCACTGTGCTTAAAGGAGAACTCCGGGCAATTTTTAAGTTAATCTTGATCGTTATACCTTTGTGAGTACTGTCTATAGAAAAAAAAACCGAACCGGATTGGTGCTTGCAACACGAAGCTGCTACAGCTAATGCCCAGAGCTCCCACTCAGCTAAAATGGCAGTTATGGGGGAATATACATAAAGAGTGTCTTTGTGCCTCTTAACAGACACAAAATGCAATTAAAATGTCTGTCCAACATGAACAATATGTAAGTATACACTACATAACACCTTACATGACAACAAGATGCGTTTAGCAACTTAGCCATTGTTTAAATTCACCTAAATAGTGTTTTAGACGGTTAGCTGTCTAGTCTTGCGCTGAAGTCCCATGGGAACTCAGTTGTTGCCGGAAAAAGGTACTAGACTCTACTTCTAATCCACTACATCTCAGAGGCAAAACACTGTAGATTTACTAGACTACGTAAATTTGACAGCTTTAGTTACTAGTTAGTTTGCACATTCAGATTGATTAATACAAAATATAAATCAACTAATAGATGATGACATATTGTTAAAATACTATTGTACTATTACTAAAGTAAGGTTTATTGCTGAGCGTTAGCTGTGAAACCACATAATCAAAATTGCATGACCTTATTGGTGTGACATTACATTGGTGTATGGAGCGGGTGTCAAACAGAAAGTTGACACTACAAAGCGTTAGTGAGGAAAATGTCAAGCTAGTTTTCATCATAAGTTCAGACAATTGTCATAGCTAATATATTGCACAAACCTTTGATGTAAACATGAATATGATGTAGCTACAACTGCATCAAAACTCATAATGATGAATAGGAAATTGAAAATATGCGTGATATGATATGCGTGTGAAATAATATGAAAATGTTATTTAAATTGTGCAATAAATACATTTACACTAACCTAAATCAATGATAAGATGTGCTGTCCAAAGGTTTTGGGTCAGTTTCCACAAGTAACTGTTGTTATGGCATATGATATAACCTTCGTTCCTCCTCAAATGGAAAGGTAACATTTTCAGTATTACAGAACCCACCCAGCATGCGTGCTAAGTGAAACAAATCAAACACACCCATGATGTTGCGTGACCAGCAGGTGCTTGCTGGATCTAGCTAAAACACTCAATGCTAACACGCTCATGGTGGATGCTCTAGGTAACTTCCACCTTCACTGAGGTGTGCGAGGCCTTTCCACTGCTTTGACTGCAGAGCCTCATTCAGCTGTAAGTGATGAGAAAAACTTTGAGGAGCACAGTGGGACAGAAAGGCTGACTGGACCGGTTATAGTGGGCCAGAGATGTTGAGCCTTGTTATATTTTGCTTTTAGTATGAACGAGCAGAGAAGATGACCCTAGAGCAGATCGACGGGGGCTTCGCAGTGCTGAAGTCTCGCAGAGTGCTGCTGAGACAGGTGAGTAACATGACACCAAACTCATTGACTGATGTATCGATAACTCTCTTTTCAGACAAATTCAACATTGCTAGGCAACACAGCTTATTGTGTGTTGTGCACACTATATGTTGCGCAAAAACTTTGTATCTCTCCTTTTGCTGTAATGTGTGTGTTCTCTGTGGAGTTTATATTGTCATGTCTGCGTTGTGTGCCTTGGTGTTGATTTATTCTGCTGTTACAGTGGCAAGCTTAATTTAGCCAAATAGGCTATTGCTTGTTGCACCAGTTTTTCTTTAAAGCCCCCCTCTATTAAAAATCAAAAACAAACTTTGTGAGCAACGCACACGCGTTCATAGATTCATAGATTTCATAGATTTATCCTGCTATCTACCAGCACCTCATTGTGTTGCTGTGCTCTGGGAATTTTTTGTTTTTGTTGCCCCCCTCTAGTACTCTGTTGAACTGTGCTATTTTATCTACAGTTACAATACAACCGTCTACTTGATTTTCTGCATGTAAAGTTGAGTTATTATAAACTTTACTAAGAGGATAAATAGTAAACTGGAGAGATTAAAATGGAATCTGGGTTATTACTGTTTATGTAGCTGTAGATATTGCGTCCCTATATTACCATGCATACCATACCGTTTACAGGCAGGTTGCTGGGCCGAAGGGAGGCACATTATGAAGTCCTTACCTTTATGTGTTATGTCCTGAAAAACGGGGTATTTACACATTTTATACAGCCTCATTAGGTTGACAATAAAATGAATCACATTTTGAACAGATGCATAGTGCATTAATGGTTAAACATGTTTTATATAAAACTATTAATGTATTCTAATATCTAATTGTTAATTGCAGTTAACAATAACACAAACACAAGATTGGAACTTTTTAAAATGTGTTGATGTACCAAATGGGTATGGTCAAAATAAAACAACATTTTAAACTAGAAAAGACTCAAGAACAAACCAATGCTGTAAAATTCTCAAGATTTTATTGATAAAACATATTTTACATAACATTTACTGGCTCCACATGAAAATACACACAGATAGATATCTTACAAATAGACAAATGTGACTGAGTATGTCTTTGGCCGAGGATAATATTAATTTGTGGACTGATCTAGCTTTGCCTTCATTAATAAAGATCTTAACCTGAAAACCGTGAACCAAGACTTCTGTGCTGGTTTCACATTTATGTCCTGTGTTAAACTATTAACCGACAAAGGCCGATTGCCTCATCCATCCATGAGGATCTTTTGGCAGATCTGCTAAGCGAGGCAGGTGCACTTGACTCCATGAGGGCTGATGCATATGCTGGGGAAAGGAAAAACATGTTTATAAAATATAACACACCATCACAGCAACCTTTCAGCTTCCATCGTGGTTGAAATGCAGAACTACTGAGAGAAACCTGTGGAAAAGGCAGATCATGCAGTTCCCAAGTTGTACATGTGAAAAAACCCAGAAGAAAGGACAATTCTTCATGTATTGTGAGCCAAAGCTGCCACCTTGCAACTAAAAACTGGCTTTTGTTTGCACAAAAATATCCATGTACATTAAATACTAGTTTCTGTTAATAAGGTACACCAAGCTAAAACTGTTGCAGTCCAATAAAACAGCCCTGCAATAAATTATATCTTCATGAAGCTAGTCCTGTGTTTTATAATTTGTTCATGTGCTTTTACTCTTAATCTCCAAAATGGCTATTTCAAAACAGAATCTTTACTCTACAGAATTAGCTGTGATTTACGTCAGTAAAGTACAATGTTGGTGTGATGCATTTCCATTTATTCTAATTTGTTGCACAATCTGGGAAATTTACCCCCACAATATTTTATTTCTAGACGCACTGAAATCCAATTAAACCAGGCACCAACCAGCACCACTGAAGACTGGACCACTAATCAAGGTATATATATATATAAGGTATTGTCCTAAGGTTCCAGCGTGCTGTGTTCATAGATGTTCTGAACGTGGTTCACCATCACTTCTCAGTTAGAGTGGAAGAAACTGCAGTTGAGTACAGATTTTTAATAATGGCTGGCCTCCACAGATTCAGGTCCTTCCTTTCTGTAAATATGAAAATGTAATTATAACAAAAGCCAAACTAAATGGGAAAACCACCGGCCCTGCCATAAGATCGACTTTTACAGAGCTTATAACGTTCTGTCTCTGCTGATGTTCAGTCTGAGATGTGTTAAATAATATATATGTATAATGTTTCTTCTTAAGTTTCAGTGCGCTGAGCGCTCAGGACCTCCATATTAGTGAGCTGGTAGTTGACAAAAACAAGCAGAGAAGCCACACAGTTGTGGTGCCAATGCTCATTGAAAATTTACCAAACGTTTGATACAGTATATATGTTTTCATTATCGGAGTAGCTATGACCTATGATTGTGCAGCTGCTCTTGTCACTTCTTTGCCTCTTGCCTTTGCATCTTACACATCTACAAAACTCAGTACACATTTACAAATATAACATTATACACCGAAACACACATGAACACAGGAAGAACATGCAAACTACACACAGAGAAGCCCATAGCTGGATTCAAACCTGCCTCACGAATAGAAATTAATTAATTGCTAGGATGTAATACTCAGTCACACACAGACATCATGTTAATTAATCAACGTTTTTACTTCGTCAACTAATGTTAGTTCGCTAGTGTGAATAAATCCTTTGAGTGCACAACTCACTGTTTCAGCACCGCTGATGGCATTGCTCCTCAGCTCCAGACTTCTGATACCATTGCCTCCGCTGATGCATCAGTGAAACGGCCTTCAGTAAAATGCATGCTGCAGACTGTATATAGGACGGTGGCAGGTGAAAGTGCGACTAGTCATCTGTCCTCCAACACCGCACGCACAGATGCCATAATGAAAATGAACAGCACACTAAACCAAGAGGAGGAAACTAAATAATAAAATGAAGACTTTCTGTGTTAGCTAACTTTCTGCAATAACTATGCAAGCTAACTACACCTGGCTAACTACAACTTAGTTAACTTAGCTTACTAAACTAGAAAGACAAACCAACAATCAGACACAGAGAGAAATACCTACGTAAGTTCTAAGTAAATTACATGATAAATTAGTTGGCTAGCTCACAACGATGTTTATCGGTTTGATGCTCTGACGGCATGACATTTTTTTAACGAGGCATGACATTGCGCCTGCACAAGCTTGGAGAATGACGTATGACTTATGTAATTTCTAGTCATACGTCACCACCCCGTTTTAACAACTAAACAATTTGTGCAACTTTGAGCACAAAATTAAGCTATTTGTCAAAAATATTTACCGAACTATGTGGGTAATCAACATTGTAAGGAAATGACTCCGAAAAATATGAAATATCATAGAAATGTCAAAATACACTGGAGGGGGGCTTTAATTGTCTGAGTTTTGTCCTCTTTTCTGGCTAATTGTACCTTTTTTGTAGAGTAACCATGTAACTAGTTTTGAAAGGTGCTATATAAATAAAGTATAAATTCTAGTAAGGCTACACTAAGGAATGTGGAGGTATATTTCTAAATAACTGTATACCATGACATGTTTATGCACTTTATTTTGTAGCCTAAATGTGTTCTTTAATTTAGTACTTCTATCATAAACCACTCCCTTTTAACAATGTAACAGAGTACATTTTTTTCATAACTTAACTACTTTAGGTACTTTTGTACCTGGTAAATGCTCCACAAATCACTTCATCACACATTCAGATTTTATCTGGATGCACTCTATTACAGAAAGATAGGAACCCATATTCAGTATATACACAACCAAAGTCAGTGCTTTCTGCCTCAGACTTCTTCGGCAGGGTTTTCAACACACTCACCTTTTGAATAAAAATATGAAGAATCTTACAATAACTGTTTCAGAGACTCTGAAATGTAATCTTAATAAACATTAGTCATGAAACAGGCTGATTTATTTTGAATGTTTTAAACTAAATATTTATGCTTACAGGCAGCAGCATGAAGCTTTTATGGCTCTGTTTTGATTCACTCAGGTGTTCTATTTTATTTATTTATTTATTTTATTGCATTATGTTTTATCATTTTATTGATTACTGTTCATCAATCATCAGCTCATTCTATAATCTTCATTATTCTCTCACGATTTTTCTTTTTCCCTCTATTTAACTTTCTTTCATTATATTTATCTTTGCGCTACTACAGTGCCACTGATCTTTTCTGTCTTGTCACATAGTTTACCTCATTGCATTGTTGTTATTGCTGTTGACATTGTTGCTACTCTGTTGAGCCCATTGTGTATGTGGTCACCTTATTCATTCCCTTACTATGTGACACATGTAGTCCCATTACATCATCTATTTTTTGTCTTCACATTCTTCATATTCCACCCAGTCACGTCACTAGTTGGGCTGCTTTGATCATGTTTCGATGATTTATTATGATTTTTATGTTCTTTTAATAAATTAATTTATTCTCTTTCACCAACTTGTTTACTCCTGCTGCTTCATTAGACTTCAGAGTAACTGTGTTCGGGCAGTGCTGGCAGCTGTGCAATTAAACTAGTTCATAATGTGATTTTTAATGGAGAGATACTTCATGAGCCATTTGTTTATATTACCTCAACTCTGACAAAGCATGAACTTGGCCTGCATATTTCCTGAACTAATTAGACTAAATGTTACCCTCAGCGATACATTTTTGGATTAGTAGATCCTCTAAGGAAAAACTATGACATACACTTGGATTTATGTTAATTGTGTTTCCCTAATTGGGAGTAAATCTGGTCAAAATCTTTTAACGTGTATCCACCCTGCCACACTGCCTCTTGAACTGAGTGCTTACATCTGGGTGTAATCTGTTATTTTTTCTTTGATGCCGATAATCAGTGGAATGATGAAATCAGAGAGGGAGAGCGAGAGTAAGAGAGAGAGAGACCAGTGCAAGACATACATTAGAAGGAGAAAAAATAATGAGAGCAACATTTCAAAAAGGTATAACAGAGGAAAAGTGAAAGAGGGGATTTCAAAAGAATGTTTCTGACATACAAAAACAGCTCAGATGTACATTTTGAGCGTTGCTTTGAGCGTTATTCTGACTTCTATGTCTAATGGATTGTGTTTTTGCCATATAGAGATATGGCAAAGTATATAACAACCATATATACCCAGGCAGATAGATAGAGAGAATCAGAAAAGAAAAAATAAGTATATGAGCTTGCGTGTTACATGAATTCCTGTCCCGCCACATAGGTAGACGCACAATATCTAGAATGTACATTATTTCTTATTTGGCAGTGATCAGGCACACATAATGAAAACACAAAGAAAGAAGTAAATCAAACAGGAAAAGAGGTCAAAACATGCAACGTGAACTCCTGATTACATATATAATTTGAATATCTATCATGGGAGGAGGAAACATTTCGTTCTTTTTTTATGCACCTGCAGCTGCTCATACATCATTTAATGTTTCACCTGTTTTTTTGTTTAATATATGCACATGAAGGCCTAGTCATGCATTTACATGTTACACACACACAAACACACACACCCAAACACGAACATAAACACAAATCTCTGACATCTTCTCTCTGTGTTCAATCATTTTGTTCATCCTTTCTTTGTTTCTTCTGTCACATCTGCACTGTTTCTCTCTGTTTTCTTCTTTCTTTTTTTAATAATAGTTTGACTAGACTTAATTGGGGCACGTTTGGTACTGCGTCATGCCACATTCAGTGGCTGCATTTGAGTATTTTTTGGGAGTTTTATCTGAGGTTTTTATTATTGCAACTTTCTTTTTGATTATTTCAACTTACATAGCTAGACTATCAGATATGAAATGAAAGATGATCTACAAAATCTAATTTGCTTATTTTTGGTATCTCTAAAAACTATACAGTTATCTAAAACTTGCTGTAAGCCAACTTTAAAGTGACGCCTCCCTAAATAGAAGCAAGACATCTGTATGATGACTTTAGCATACAGAAATAACATCACTGATGTCAGTAAACTGTATGCTCAATTTACCAACCTGGATAGTATGAATGGTTTCTAACTAAGGGAGATGAGATATAATAAAACATCTTGACAAAAAATGGAAATATCTTCTACTGTCATACTGGATTTTCAGGCTGACAAGCTGGGTGCATTTTTAAGTATCTGGTGGTCTCTTTTGTATTTCCCTTGTTATTTATGGAATTGTAGATTCAGACAGAGAATCTGTATTGAGTATTAAAAGTCCTCATCCATCCCAGACTGTATTTGGCCTCTGTTAACCTCTCAACCAGACTTACCACAAACAAATTGAGCAATTATGAGCTGATTCCAAGTGATAAGTGAAATTACTGTAAGTTTGAAAGTCAACATGTTCTCCACCACCTGATCCAGAGAGGGAGAATGGTGCCAGGCAGCTGTACCTTCTCTAAATATGTTGGTTGTTATGTCCAGACTATGATCCTTTGATTCCAGAATGTTTCTGAGATACTGGTGTAAACTAACCTCTCTACTATCTCTGTGTGATATAAACCCATTGGCTGGGTGGTCAGGGAACTCCCTGAAGGAGATATCAGATATTTGATAAATGAGGCAGAAATCCTAGTTCATGTCTGGTTATTTCATCTCATTACCTCCTTGAAATTTTAGTACATGATTAAATTGTCTCTCTTTCGTACCCTTTTCTTCTATGTGTATGTCATTCTCTGTTCTCAGTATAAGTCGTTCTGGATCTATGAATAATTATAATATAATAATAATAATAATATTTGTTTATAGAGCACTTTATAAAATACATGTTACAAAGAGCTTCACAAAGGCAGCAAAAAAGGTTGTGCATGTATTTTGTCTATTTTAAAAGAAAACAGATTATAAAACAAGACAGTTTTTTTAAGGAAGTTAAAGACAGTTAAAAGAAAATTTTAACTCAAGTGAAGTCAGTACAAAGTCTCTCCGACAAAAATATGTTTTAAGAAACTGACTCAGCAAACTGATTTCCTCAGTCAGGATGTTCCAGAGCCTCTGGGCCCTGACTGCAAAAGCTATATCCGATTTAGTTTTCAGCTGGCTGTCTTGAACATACCTCTGCCCGAGGATCTCAAAGTAAAAAGAGGTTGGAGATATTGCAGGGAGAGAGACCATGAAGAACCTTAACATTAATCAGGAACATTTAAAAATCTATTGTAAAACATACTGGGAGCGTGTGAAGAAGCTAAAACAGAAGTGATGTGATTGTGTTTCTTGGTTCTGATTAAAAGCCTGGCAGCTGAGTTCTATACAGTCTGGAGTCGATCAACTGATTTTTGGTTCAAGCAAGTAAAAATGCTGTTGCAGTAATCTAGGCAATGATGAGATGAATGCGTGTAAAATGGTCTCTGAGTCTTTAAAATTTAAGATAGATAAGATTTTTTATATATTTCTAAGACGATGAAAACATTTGCACAAGCTTTTTGGTATTTAGCTCAAAAGTAAAATTACTGTGAACCCAGATGCCAAGATTCCTTGCAATAGGCTTAATGTGTTCAACTAGGGAACCAGCAGATGGCAGAATATGCCATGTGGCCTCTGTTTTGTCTGAGTTCAGCTCAAATTGTTTTTCCAGGGTCTGTGGATCTGATAGGCAGGTACATCTGCGTATAATTCACAAAAATCAAAAGAGACACCATTTCTATAAATAACGTGTCCAAGGGGAAACATGTATATAGAAAAAAAATGGTCCACTCCAAACTTAACAGAACAAAATGAAGACATGTAGATATTCAGAGACACATAACCACCTATTCAACAAGTATGAGTCTCTAAGAATACTATTTCTCAACTAGCAATCTTCACAAGTTTTCCCACTCTGTTTTTTTTATGTTGCTGGCTTATTGTCTCACTTTGTTGTATGCCTGCCAGTTACATTGCTGGTAGCAGAATGATTCCTGTAATGATTCATACAGTTTTGGTAAGTTTCTGATAAAATGTTTTGAGCCTCATTTATTGAACGGCTTCACAACTCTTGGATCATGCCTTGTTTTGCTCAAAACATGTTCCTGGCCACTTTAGTTATTGTTGATATAAAGGTGAACTAGAAAACCTGCTTGTGTGGGTGAGTTTGTCCAAGTCCCATTCATAGTTTTACGCGGTGGCTTAGATTAGATTAGATAAAGATTATGTGTAAGAGAAGAAAACAAGCCAATCTGCTGTGTCCATTCTTACATCATCAATTCAGTTTTGAGTGATATAAACTCTGTTAGCAGTGTAGTGGTCCTTTTACCCTCTCACTGACCATCTGCCTAGCTGTCCACCGGACCAACGGGTTGCCAAATCTGGCAAGTAGTTACATTGGCTTTGTCTATAGGCGATAGGGATTTTGACTGTCTCATCTGCATATTTATGGTGTTTATTTTTGGTCATAAGTTGTGAACATGTAAAATATGCTCACAAGCAAATTATGTTACACCACACGCGCAAAAATGAATTGATTAATCAATTAAATTTCTTTTTTATTTATTTTACTGCTTAATCTCTCGTTCCACACTCCAGTCCAGTTGGTGGCGGTAATGCACCATTAAACTGGTTTGCCCACCGCCAATAAACACAAAAGAAGAAGTTCCAGTGCTGTATGCCATTCATTTTTGTTGTGTCCGACCAACCTATGCTTGCTGGTAAGTTGATGAAATGACTGCCTTTTTAGACATTTTAACCCATTAACTCACCTCTTGTGAATTTAGTCAACAGTGGTATTTTACGTAGCTGTCTTTAGTTCTTGTTTATCGGAAGATATTAAATAATTTCATGAGATTCTAATTGCAGCTTGCCAATCTGAGCAACACTTCACTGGCTAAGTTACCATAAAGTTAAAATTATTTCCTGTCAGCTGGCCAACATTTACTTTAAATGTCAAGTTATGTGTTAAGTGTTCGTTGATTCATTGGCATTTAAAGTTTATCTTCGGTTATTAGAATTATTGTAGAAGTTAGCAGCACTCAGTGGCTGCCGTAGTGGTAACGTAACGTTATTATGAACGGTAACGTTTAGGGCTGAAACGATTTATCGATAAAATCGATTAATAAAATGCTTTGACACAAATTCTTTGCATCGATGCTTCGTTTAATCCATGTAACTATACAGCACAGTGTTTCGCAGGGACATTTATTACTGTTGCACATCGCGCTTACGCTGTGAACGTGACCTGATTATAATGGAGCTGTTTGCAAAGTGGAGGAAGAGAGAATAAATAGCGAGGGACAAAGAAGAAAGTGTCCAAAGTATGGGAGGGTGCTGAGGTCTCGTGCGGCTCTCTTCCTGGAGGATGGTCGGATGCGCTCCCCCCGTGGCACAGGGGGATCCTGGGGATCACAGCGTGAGATCTCCGAAGGCGCCGGGACGGCTGAGGCCTTTTCCCGGTCCTCATCTGTGGAATCCTCCTCCCCTCTTCCCCGGTCAGGAGCCCGTTTCTCAGCATCTCCCACTCGAGGCATGAGTCCGGAGAGGCTTGCACGGTCGGACTCTGAGGAGCTAGACGTGCTTAGCATCTTGGAAGATGACTTCAGGGAGCGGGGCCCACATCATCAGTCCTCGCCCGGATATGATGAGTTGTTGGAAGTGGTGACGCGGGCTGTGGCCAAGCTGCACATTGATTGGCCACAGGCAGGAGCCTCCAGCTGGCAGTAAACTGGATGAGCGGTTTCTGCAGCACTGAGCGCCACCCCCGTGTCGGCCCTTGCCATTTTTTCTGGATCTACACAATGAGCCGCACGGCTGTCTACGTCCCCCCGGCTGGACTACGGCAACGTGACAGGAATTAGACAGCAAGGAGCCGTGTTGGATGACATCTGATTTGGTGGGCAAGGCCTACATGGCAGCGGGTTGAGCTGGTGCCAGCCTGCACACGATGGCCGTCTTGCAGGCGTACCAGGCTGATCTTCTTCGAGACTATGACCTGGGGGGGGTCCCCTCTGAGGAGGACCTGACCGTGTTACCAAAGAGACGGCCCGTTCCATTGGCCGCTTCATGGCAGCATTGGTGGCAACCTCTCGGGCATCCAGGGGAAGGAGAATGCTTTTCTCCTGGATGCACCCCTCTATCCTACTGGCCTGTTTGGCGAAGCAGTGGATGCTGTTGTCAGCAGGTTTCAGCACGCAAAAGCACAGGGAGAGGCATTTGAGGTGCAGCCCTCATCCAGCGCCTACCACCGCAGCCAGAGGCAGAGCGTTGCTTCACGAGATCCCCCTCAACCAACCTGGGACGCGAGGTGGCGCTCTCGCCCACAGCCCCCCGGGAAGGCGGATCTGAGGACTGTCCTTTAGTCTCGCCGGGTCCGGGGGAAGAGGTCCTGAGGCTTCGAGTAGGGGGACCCACTACCGATCTGTCACCGAACAATTATTTCAACAGACGCCTCACTCACGGGATGGGGCGCGGTCATGGATGGCCACATTGCATAAATTGCCTGGAAATGTTGGCGGTATTCAGAGCTCTGAGGAGTTTTCTGTCCGCTCTCCGCGGTCGCCACGTCCTTAGAGGTAGATAGTCAGAACTGACAATACGGCAGTGGTGGCCTATTTGAATCACAAGGGGGGTCTGCGCCCGCGGCGGTGGAGTTATTATGCGAAAGGTTCGGCCCCATAGACGTGGACTTGTTTGCGTCTCGAGAGACTACGCACTGTCCCCTGTGGTTCTCCCTCTCGCCCCCAGCCCCGCTAGGGCTGGATGCCATGGTGCAGACGTGGCCGAGGCTGCGTCTGTATGCCTTTCCCCCAGTCGCTCTGCTCCCGGTTCTGGAGCCCTCTGAGGAGAGACCTGCTGTTCCACACGGAGGGCCGGATCTTTCACCTGCACCCCGCCCTGTGGCAGCTGTGGGTCTGGCCCCTGAGGGGGCGCAGTTCCTGGAGGCGGGCCTAACGGCAGGAGCGGTCAAGACACTACTCAGCTCTAGAGCCCCATCCACGAGAAGGATGTACGGCCTGAAGTGGAATGTGTTTGCCACCTGGTGTAGAGAACGGCCGGTGGACGCAGTTACCTGCTCGGTAATTATGATAGTGGAGTTTCTCCAGCACCGTTTCGCCGCGCGCCTCTCCCTGTCCACGCTCAAAGTATATGTGGCTGCCATTGCAGCATTCCACGCCCCTCTGAGTGATGGGCCCTTGGGGAGGCTTCCACTGGTCGTGCGCTTCCTCCGTGGAGCCCAGAGGATGAGACCCGTGACTCGTTCCAGGGTTCCCACCTGGGACCTGGCAATGGTTCTTGAAGCGCTGGCTGAGGCCCCCTTCGAACCCCTGGAGTCGGCTGAGGCCAAGCACCTGACCCTTAAGATGGCCTTTTTCCTCGCTATCACCTCTCTGAGGAGGGTGGGGGATCTCCAGGCACTTTCGGTTTCTGCCTGGAGTTTGCCCCGGGGAGGGTCAGGGCCATCCTGCACCCTTGTCCAGGCTATGTCAGGTGCACGGTTTGCCTTCACCTATGGCCGTAAGGGCGCACTCTACTCGAGGCATGGCACTGCCAGGGGTGTTGCTCGAGGATTTGTGACGCGGCTGGCTGGGCCACCCCTCACACTTTCATCCGGTTTTACAGTCTGGACCTTCCTTCTGCACCTGGCACCTGTGCGCTCTCCTCTTAGTCGTGCCTCAGGTTTTTGCATGCTGGGGGCAGGCGGTGGGTATCTCGTTCCCATAGTGTCGCCACCGACACAGTTCGAGTTCCCTCGAAGGGGAACGTCTCGGGTTACGCATGTAATCCTTGTTCCCCGAGAAGGGGAACGAGACACTGCGTCGGTCCGCCACACCTCACCCTGCCCGGAGTGCCTTGCTTCATAGAAAAGGGCTAATGTGTCCTGTGTGCCGGCGTGCTTATATACGCCTCCGGTTACGCCGTCACACGCTACCGTTCTAGCAACACCAATGGGATTGGAGTAGTTTCATTCATAATTCAGCACTGCCACGCCCAGAGGCGTTTCCATAGTGTCGTCACCGACGCAGTGTCTTGTTCCCCTTCTTGGGGAACAAGGGTTACATACATAACCCGAGACGTTCACTGACTCAGCAGACCTGATTTCCCCGGGCAGGCTGTTCCAGAGCGTCGGGGCCCTAACAGCAAATGCTCTGTCCCCTTTAGTTTTCAGTCGAGACTCTGGAACAGACAACAGACCTCTGCCCGAGGATCTCAAGGTAAGTGCTGGTGTGTATGGGACTAAAAGGTCAGAAATATAACAAGGCGAGAGGCCATGAAGAGCTTTAGAAGTGATCAATAAAATTTTAAAGTCAATTCTAAAACATACTGGGAGCCAGTGTAATGAAGCTAAAAAAGGGGTATTGTGGTCATATTTCTTAGTTCTGGTTAAAAGCCTGGCAGCTGAGTTCTGGACAGTCTGGAGTCGATCAGTAGATTTTTGTGAAAAGGTGTTAACATAGATCGAATTTTTGCTATATTTCTAAGTTGATAAAAACATGATTGAACAAGCTTTGTGGTGTGCTGCTCAAAATTTTAATTACTATCAAACCAAACACAAAGTTTTTTTGCAACAGGCTTAATGTGATATACTAGGGAACCAGCAGATGGCAGTATTTGCTTTGCCATCCGCTGGGACCTAATGACCAGGATTTCTGTTTTGTTCAGCTGGAGGAAATTATTTGACATCCATTTTTTTAACTTCACAAAGGCAGTTATTAAGTGAACTCAGCATTCCAGGGTCTGTGGATCTGACAGGCAAGTACATTTGTGTGTCATCAGCATACATATGAAAAGAAATACCATGTGGATAATATGTCCAAGGGGAAGCAGATACAAGGAAAACAAAATGGGTCCTAAGACTGACCCCTGAGGCACACCCTATTTAACTGGACAGAATGAAGAGACATAGTTGTTTACAGACACGCAAAACGTCCTATTTGACAGGTAGGATGAAAACCATTCTAGGGCAGTACCAGAGATCCCCACCCGGTGCCTCAGTATGTCTAACATGATGTTGTGATCAATGGTGTCAAAAGCAGCGCTAAGGTCCAGGAGTACTAGGACTGAGCACATGCCATCATCAGCAGACATTAAAAGGTGACTTTAAAGAGGTGGTATTATGATTTTTGGCTTTTCCCCTCTCCTTTTGTGAGAGTTCTATATCTTTTTTGTGCATGTAACAGGTTTGCAAAGTGAAAAAGCCTAAAGTCCAGCCCATAGGGAGTTCCCATCTCCCACAGAAAGCACTGCTCTGAACCGTTTGAAAACAGCTCATTTGTAGTACAGCCCTTCACTTCCTTTACTTGTGACATCACAATGAAAACGCGCCATAAAGTTTGCGGGGTCAGGCACGCCCTCAAAGCAAGCTAGTCTGAGTGGAGGCCATTTGGAGGCCGTTTTCCATTGTAGAAATGTTGTACCTGTACCTGCTTCCAGGTACTTTTTTTTGTATCACCTCACCTCCGTCCAGGTTCCAAGCGAGCTGAGGGATACTAAAATGTAACGTGAAAACTTGACAGATTGCTGATTGGTCAGAGAGAATCGTCACTATTCAGTGCATCATCATTGCGTGCACCAGACAGAGGCTAGCAACAGAAAGTTTTATATTTTACAGTTTTCGTATGTAATTTCATCACTTAATCCACTTCTGAGAAGTTTTGAGGTGAGAAATCAACTGTGTAGATTTTGAATATTGACAGTTTCACGTGAAATGATGGCGGAACAAAAATGTGCTTGAATATTTTCGGAGTTGAGGAGCTCTGCAAGTGGCTGCGGGGGATGCCTGTGCCAACCCGCGGGAGGAGCTGGCGAGGCTGGCCAGCCGCCCGCTCACAGAGCCCTCTACTCCCGCCGTCACACAGACCGCTGCAGCAACAACGGCAGAGGAAAACACAGCTGTAAGGTTTTCATACCACTTATCTGTCTTTACATTCTGAGTAATGTTGAAACGTTTTAACTTAAAAAAGAGAAAGCTGCGTGGATCGCTGGTGTGTGTGTCGCAATGAACATTACGTTGGGCAGTTGTGTGTGGCGTCGCTATGACAACATGCTACGTACTATCTCTGGGTACTATCTGCAATGGAAAGCGGAGCAGGGCCGAGTAGAGTCGAGTCTATCGATTTGCGATATGCGTGGATAGATCGTCAGAACACCGGCAACAGTTCAACGTATAGTCCTAAAAGACGATGCAACTCCGACTCTGTTTGGGGCTGGAAATTCACAATCACAACCTGTAAGTATGCTTTATTGGTTGTGAATTATATTTAAAATAAACACGGAAATGCAACTTCACAGACTGTTCAAGTGCGGAGTTGTTGTAAACGTTGGCTAACACAGCTAAAGTTATAGCTATAATGCTAATATTACACCTGATGTGAAAGCTACTGAGCAAACGTTCAAATTATTTGGCCAATTTTTATGTAAAATTGATTTGAAATATGGTGATTTTTGTAGTGGTTTATGGTAAGATGTGGAACAATGATGTTTTGTGATTGTGGACTTGTGAGTAACTTAAACCATCTGCTAGGTTACGGTCGCAGTCTGAAGCGGCTTTGATTTGGATCATACTACCTTGTTTCTTACGACCCACCCTTCTCTGCTTCTGATTGGCTAGTAGTCCTTACCTGGGAACTGCGCATGTGCAACTCCCAACAAAGAACTTGTACAAGTAAGATGCATCACACTGTAGCTCAAGAGCGGAGCGTACAACACATAGGGTGAAAAGAGCAGCTGCAGCAATGTGCAGTATGAGAAAAATATGGTGTTTTTTGAAAATTAAACTATGTAAACCTGTTCTGGTACAACCCCTAAATAAGATTTTGAACCTGAAAATGAGCATAATACCACCTCTTTAAGCAGGGCAGTCTCAGTGCTGTGGTACTTCCTGAAACCAGGAAGTTATTTTCCAGTACAGTGAGCAGTTGTTTGGACACAATTTTTCTAAAATCTTTGCAATGAATGCCAGTTTTGAAATTTGTCTATAATTTTGTGGGAGGGAGGGATATAAACCAGGGTTATTTATCCAGGGTTGCTTACTAGCTTTAGACGTAGGCCTAACCTTTAGAGGAGCAGTAATATTTAGTGACGACAAGCAGATATGATTGAAGCGATTAACCAGATTGTTGGTGTTGGAATCAGACAGGTGTTGGCTTTGGCTCTGAAAGAATGTGCAAAAATTTGAAACACTTTGTTCATTAAAGATGCGAGAACACACAGAGCTTGGTGAGGCAGCATTAGTAACAGGCGAATCGCAGCTAAAAACAATACATCTGTGGTCAGATATGGTCATGTCCACTAATTCCACAGAGGAAATTCTGACACCCAGGGTAAAAACCAAGTCCAGTGTATGACCACGGTTATGGGTTTGCCCTTTGACATGTTGTTTGAAGTTAAAAGAAGAGGCCATATTTAAAAAGTCAGTTGCATTAACATTGGTGGGGTCATCAACATGAATATTAAAATCGCCACAAAGAACAATTCTATCATAATTTAAAACCAGAGTAGATAAAAATTCAGGAAGTTCTGATAAAAATCCTCCAGGCGGTTTGGGGGGGCGATAAATTATAACAAATATGATAGGTTGCAGCCCTCCAAGTTTAAGAATGAGCACTTCAAAGGAGTTAAATTCATTACAGCGTACTTGATGACATTTAAAAAATTTTCCTATACACGCTCACTAGCCCACCACCACGACCACTGACCCTCGGTTGACTAAAACAATCATATTGAGGCGGACACAGTTCAGCTAGCTGGCTATAGTCATTCATTTGCAACCAGGATTCAGTTAAAAACATAACATCTAGATTGCAGTCCAAACACGCCTGGAGGTCCTCTACAGCTTCACTGGTCCACTGCTTTGATGTCCTCACCACAGGTTTAAAGAGCCGTAATTTCTGTCTGTACGCAGGAATCAGATGGACCTTGACATGATCAGAGTGTCCCAGTGGAGGGCAGGGGACAGCGTGACAGGCACTGCTTGCTGTAGTGTAGCAGTGATCCAAAATGCTCTCTTCTCTGGTTGGACACTTTATAAACTGTCTGTATTTTGGGAGTTCTTGGCTGAGGTTTCCTTTGTTAAAGTCACCAAGAACAATAATTAAGGAGTCCGGGAATGTCCGTTCTACCCACAGTATCTTGTCAGCCAGCATGTGCGACGTGCAAGTTGGCCTGCAGTGGAATTCAAACACTGAGCAGAAAGTAGCTAGCAAACTCGCGGGGAGAGTAAAATGGTTTACAGTGTATCAGTAGTAACATTCCAGGTCATGAGAACAGTGCTGCTGAATCGCTGTCACATCGCTATAACAGCCACTGTTAATGTAAAAACAATCACCACCACCTTTTGTTTTGCCGGAGAGTTCTGTGTCGCACTCTGTAGACCTGGAAGCCAGCCAGCTGCAGCGTGGACTCCAGTATTGATCCACACAGCCACGTCTCCAAGAAGCACAGAACAGAAGATGAATAAGAGTCTCTATTTTTCCCCACCAGTAGCTGAAGTTCGTCCAGTTTATTGCACAGTGAGCACACGTTGGAGAGAAATATCCCAGGTAGCGCCGTGCGGTGTCCTCTTTGGCATAGTCGTACCAGCGTACTGGACCTCCTGCCCCTCCTCCAGCGTCTCACCACATGAACAACGGAGAGTGAAACCTTGACCAGATTGTCCAATAATTCCACTGAAAGTCAAGAAAAGTCGAGAAAAGTCGGAAGTGACACGAGAAAAGTTGGAATTAAATCCGCTGGTGTTGTTCCCATGATGTTTATGAGCTCTTCTCTGGTGAAAAGGCTCCCGGTATCACAGCAGAATGTGAAGTTAACAAACATAAACAAAACAAACAGAGTGCACCAAAATACTATAGCTACCCTGAGTGGAGCCATCTTTTAAACATGTTTATCAAGCTATAATTACCAATTTCTTTCTTTTCATTACAGATTTTTTGTATAATTTATGAACAAAAAAAAGGTGCTGTTTACCTTGATGATTATATATATTTTTTTTAAAAATACATGCAAAGTAAACTGCAGAATCTCTCATGGCCATTTTTGGTGATACTGACCTGAGACCCTGACTCCACCATTTTACTTAATTTCCTTATAAGCGAAAATGCGGTCAAAGAAATTTGAGTGAGTTAAGCATTACTTGAATCATGTCTTCAATCAATCTTGGACCTCATTAAAACAATGATTAATATGTCACAGTCTCCTGGCCCCTCACTGTCATCAAGACTTCGTGTCAGCTTCTCCAAATGTCAGCCAGATATAATGAAATGCAACATCTGTGTGTATGTGCTTGTGGCTGCTAAGTTGTTTTTATATACTTTATTGCATGATGCAAGAATTTATGTAAATCTTTCCCGTGATAACGGGATCATTTTCTTGTGATCTCGAGATAACAAACCATAGATGAATACAGGGGTCGGCTGGTGCGTTTTTTTAAAAGATAATTTCACAATGTAAAGTACATTGACTGGTTAGCTCAGTTGATAAAGCACAGGACTCAGTGCAGTAAAAAAAATATTTGAATCGATGGCCGCTTAGGGCTTCTGTACATATGATAGTGTTCATACCTATTTATATCTATTGATAAACCTATAGAATCTAACAAAATGTATATATTTTACAGGGAAAAAAATATAATAATGAAGGAAAAATATAACTATAGTAATAATAACACCAAATAAAAAATAAGGAAAGGACTGAGAATAAAATAACATGACATAACTATGACAGTGCACATACATATACCACATACACAAAGAAATAAGAACACATTCTTCAAATCCTTCAGTATATTTTAATTGTGATCCACATGATTAATCAATATATTCCACCGTTTCAATTATTCCACTTCTTGATTTCTGATTCTATAAGTTATTCTTTCCATTTATAAAATGCTGTTTACATTTGACCATAAGTATCTCGCTATTTGTAATGCGAGTGCTGATGGTGGTATACCTAAAATAATACATGCTGCAGAGTTAATATGATGCTGCCTGCTTATGTCTGTTAGGGATTGGCAGAAAAGGCACATAATTCCGCACTGATATGACTGACCTCATTTTAGCAAATGCTTGCATTTTAATTATTGAATACTGGATTTTAATTTCAAAAGTATGCATATAGTCATGGTATATACTGTAGAAGGTTTGATGTTGTGTATCACATTTGTTGGTCTTTCAGTGATTTTGCTGATGTTTCATTTCAAATGAATAATGTCAATGACTTCAAACTACAAGTACTATAATGCAGAAATTATTTTAGGTTTTAGAGTGAAAATAGGCCAAAAAGATATACCGCTATAGCTGATTTGTTTTTTCATTCACATAAGGAGCAGAAAATTTAACAATCTTTCCTCCACCAACCCTGTTTCCTAAACATGTCATTCATGTGCTATTGATTTTCTTCAGTTTTCTGTGCCAAGTGCAGAAGACAGAAGAACGAATACATTCAGTATTGATGTTCAGTCAGAAACACAGCAGAAAAATGTAATCCTGGCAACTAAATGGTCTCTCTAAAACATGGTTTTCCAATCCAAAATCGTTGCATATGGATATTAGGAGAACAAGCTTTCTCCACTGTTACAGTCACTTTAACACATGGTGACTGGTGGTTTGGAACTTGCATTGTGGTCATTTGGTCTGCAGATTTGGAACAATCCACAATAGTCTCTCCATTTGGATGGAATGGATGAAGTTCTACTGTATGTAATGTTGGTCATGTAAGTTGGTGGGGAAAATGCCAGTGCTGGATGACACTGACAACACAGTTCTGTGAACAAAGAAAGATGATTTGCATAAAAAAGAGTCTCCCGAGGATGGGGTTGCATTTTTGTGATCAGAAAACACACATACACACACACACACACACATACAAACACACACACTTGGCCATTTCACCCTCTGAAATCACTTTGTCAATCCTCAATCCTTTTTTTGTGGTACCTTAGATGTCTTTCTCTGTCTTCCTAAATATTGAAATGTATAGTCTTGGTATTGTTACTAAAATTGAAAATTGTGTTAATAGCTTGAAACACAATTTGATTGGTATTTTTTGTTTGTTTGTTTGTTTTAATTAAATAGAACAATAAAGATATAAACCTGGTGAGCATAAAAAATACTATTTCGTTCTGTCTTTCATTTTTGGAGGAACCCTCTGGATAATAACAAACATGGGTTTTGTTGTCTAATGGGAACACAAACTGGAATGATGTTCTAAAAGGCTGTGAAAATAAATGATCTCAAAATATATTTATGGCTCGAATATTGCAGGAAGGAATTTGCCCTGAGGGGCCGATGAACTAAACACTTGTTTAAGGATGTTCGACACACCTATCACTCTCGGTATGTAAAGGGAATGCTACTTCCTGCACTGGCACTGAATTAATTAATTAATATTGAATGCAAATAGTGCACTGCAGAATCATCCTATATAAACATATTTCTAAGAGAAACTGGTCTATATAATGGAAAGACAACATATGGACAAACATATATTTTGTATATGTTTTACCACTCGTAGAAGCAAACTTCTCTTTGACAATTATTAACCTCTTTAGACATTAATCAAGTGTAATTACAAAAACACAGATGTGCTTTTTTTTACTAAGCACAAGTGAGCCTTGAATTAAGTTTAATATTTACTCAAATTAACTGTATTCACTATTTAGGGACTTGTTGCCAGTTGCATTATGTAGACAGGGCTTCAGTGGTACCATGCATACAAAGTCACAGGCTTTTAGCCCTAAAAAATGTACTAGCCAGTGACTGGCAGAAACTTCAATTGAAGTCCCAGTAATTGATCAACTAAAGTCCCAACTAGTTTATGTTAGGATTGCTGGGATGATTTTCCCATGCTAAGCTATTTGACAATGGTTTTATATCAACACATAAAATATTTTAGAGATTTAGAGACAGTGGGTTGTCCAAAACACATTAATATAGGTGATTGGATGAGTGGTCAGTTCTGTGCAACAGGGAACTCCAAAGGTGTTAGGAGCAGAATTAAGTTGTAAATAAAGGAAAGACAGAGCTACCAGGGAGATTAAACTTGTCTTTTAACGGTCTGTGATAGATCAGCAAGGGGAGGAATGAGACAGGCTGTTCTGATAACAGAAAGGAAACATTATGAATGAGCAGTTAATGAGCGTTTTATGTGGTGGGGGATTCTGAGACATTACTCACAAGGCTTCAGAAAGAGAGTAGATGCAATAAGTTTAAACCAAACTTTGGGTGTGATTTACTTAACATTTGTAGTTGCACTAAGAAGGTGACCTGTGTGCACATGTTGATAGATTTTTAAAAAATATTTTTGTAATGATTAATTTGCCTAAAACTAAATGAATCTTAGCTACACACAGAGATTTCTGTAGGCACAACCTGATATAACTTATTCCTCAGTACCATTAAACAGCAATATCGGCCTGAAACAATTAAAACACAAAAGAGCAGTAGAGACACACAGTGAGTGAGTGTAGTTTTACTTTTGTACTTTTTGTAATTCTTTTTAGCTCAACAAAGTAGGATGGCACTATAAACACAGAACCAAGCCATGGAAATCAAAAATGTTTGTTTATTCTTTTTTGTGTAACTTGCCAAGTTGATAACAATGATCACCTTAAAATGATTTACCAAAATAAACTTTTATCAAGAGAACATGGAAGAAAATCTCACACATGAGAGCTGGTACAGTAAAATAGATCAGTGATATGAATTAAACATGGAAAAACAACATTTCTTGGAAATCTAACTATGCTGTATCTAGCTGACACAATTTCTAGTATAATTGCTAATTGTTTTTCATTTTCTCACCCCTTTTTTTTTCTAATTTGTCCATGGTACAACAGCACCCTATATAACATAAAATTAACTAATTAATTAAACTTTCAAAAAATGCAATATGAACAATTTCTAAAAACAAAAAACAACTACCTAAATGGTTACCGTTTAGAATGATCTTTAATAAATACTGACCTTATAGTTTACATTTTTTGGGGAACATTTACGCATTCCCTGATTATTATATAATCGCAACAAAGAAATATCTTGATATTAAAAACCAAATCAGCTACAGTGTCGTTTTATTGCAGTGCTGTATTGAGTGTGGCATCCCAGCAGCTGTCTCACATATGGACGCATGGTCAAGAGCCATAGTTGTCAGTTTGTAAAGCACTGGGGATCCCTTTACCGTCATAGTTCAAAGTAGTGGGGGAAGCCTTGTAGCATCAGGTATGATATTTAACAGAAAAGACTAAGTAAGGGTGGGGTGGATGGAGGGGCAGAAAAGTCAACATTAAATATTTTAATTTAGGCAAGCTACCTAAATTGATGTAAAGTGACATTAATTAGTTAACTGATGTATGTAGTTATTTTAACCCAAACCATGATCTTTTCCTAACCTTAACCAAGTAGTTTTATTGCCTAAACCCAACATAGTACTGTAGCGTCCCTCAAATGAGAAGCTAGGAGAAGATAGTTGTTTTTGCTCGTTCTTTATTTCTGAACCAAATACAGGCTACTGTGGACCGTAGCCAACGCCAAAAAAAACTCTGGCGTCACCGAACGCTACACGCTAGCTTCAACTTCCCAACTCGCTGTCTAACCTCTCTCGTCCCACACACACCCTCCCTTCGGCCTAGCAGGAATAATAACAACCATCCCTCTTAACTCTCTGCCATTCACTGGTACGAACACAGTTGATTGACAGGATTCTAAACATATCGCACACTCACTCACAGGCAAAATACATTCACTGACATCCTGGAACATTGGAAAACACAGTGCTTATGGTAAACAGCCCTTTCTGTCTTAGCTGACTAGACAATCTAACTAATGACATTCTGACTCCACAGTAAACACCTACTAGTATCCAGTCCGTTACAGCACTTTATAACACTTTCATTTACCTCATTGTATCATGTCTCAGATGAAAGAAATTAAATCTTTTGTATTCTATGTGTGTGTGTGAGAGAGAGTGTGCATGTTGCAAAATTATGTTCAGTTCCTTAAAGAAAACAACCACATGCCTGCATTAAGGGAGCAAATGATCGAATGGGAAATTACAGAAAATTACAGGGAATGTTCAAAAATCAATTTGTGTTTGAGGCCAAATGGGAAGGAACGTATACAAAAGCAACGCAATCCAAACAATAGCTGAAATACAATGGGAATCTGCCGGAGAAAACATATTTTAGACAGACAACATAATTAAAGCTGCAAGACTATAATGGCTAGTGGAATGTTGTATAGCAAATATGCTGCACAAGAAGAGCTCCTCTATTGTGTGCTTACAGAAGTCATCCAAGCTTACTCACTCTGAGCCATCACACACACACACACACACACACACACACACAAAAAAACTGTCATTGTTTTGTTTAACTTGCAAGTGGGATGGGATTATTTATTGATTCATGTATTTCATTCCACATACAAATGAAACTATGTGGGCTATGTTAAGATATTCACAAAATACTTTTGTATCTCATAATCATTGCAGGGCATCATATAACTGTATGTGTGTGTGGGGACTATACAGTACATCATTTTTAATCTTTCCCCCTTTAGAGAGCCATTCTGCCTTTGTGGTTCATATATGCACTCTCAAAAGGCACCACTTCCTTGCAACATTTATGATATGAAGTATCCACTTTACCGACCAACAATGCTGCTGATATCCTTCCCCTTTATCTAACTTACACAGTTTTCTATATACTCCATGTGTCTGCCAGGGAGAGGTTTATGTTCCGTATCTGTTTATGTTCTGTATCATTACAGCTATAAGTCAGCCAATGCGTGTTTGTTCCTGTGGTATTTGTCAATGTTATTAAGTCCACAATATTTTTTTTCCCAAATGACTCTAAGAGCTTATTTACCTGTGCTGCTGTGTATACATTTAACTCACTGTCCAACTGTAAGCAAATCTGGGCTTGCATGTATGTGTGTGACTGTGCTTGTGTGTGTGTGTGTTTCTGCCTGTGTGCCTACTTGGAATGTGAAGTTTTTAATGGGTCCAATATCTCCCTGCATGTTAATTGGCAAATTATGAAAAATGGTGAGACTATAATTCACCCAAAGCTACCCCTACACAGTCAGTTTGGCCAAGTCACACTCTCATACAAATGCCGCAGTTCTATTTTCTAGTTTAAAAATTAAGTTTAAAAAAAACAATGCTCACACTATAGCAA
The DNA here is from genome assembly GCF_021292245.1 of Micropterus dolomieu. Lineage (NCBI taxonomy): Eukaryota > Metazoa > Chordata > Actinopteri > Centrarchiformes > Centrarchidae > Micropterus > Micropterus dolomieu. The sequence goes on from NC_060166.1 coordinate 17,335,731, forward strand.
ACAATTTAAATTCAGCCCAATCTAGACCCAAAACTATTTCTTGCTTTTCTTTTTTTTTCCAAGTTCATAGTAGTTCTCTTCTTTTCTTTCTCTCTCTTACAATCAGCTCGTTCAATTTATGCTGCGACAGTCTGCAGGGTTGAAGCAGCCGAGCTGTCACAATGAATTTGTGTGGCCTAAACAAGATTAACTACTGCTATTTGTATCCCCATATCTCTGAAAGGGTAATCAACGCAGGCGGTTTGGCTTGCTAATTTTCACCATGGTAACCACTTATAAAAACCCATCACAGCAAATAGCTTGGTTGCAACAGCGTCTGTACTGTATGTGTGTCTTGTGCACATATGTGGGTGTTTCCCTCAGATCAAATTACAAGTTATTCCAAATGATTTACTCTCGATTTGCCCCCCCAGAGAATTGGGGGTGAATCCTAAGTTGCAACTGATGTTCGGCACAGAATATCTGCTAATATGAGCATTTTACAAATAATATTTTTACTTCCTAAACTGCCTCCAGACGTCATTAGGGCCACAGTGGTAAATCTGGTGGATATTTGCAAGAATGTGGACCAAACGTCACTGGTGTTTTTCTGGATCCAATGTGGACCCAAAGTTGACAATGGAAAATAGGCCAACTACAAAGACAAAATCTTGAAATGGTAAACGTGAAGCTGATCTGGCCTTGAAAATTGAGCACTCACACTAGGTGGTGTGTAGCTCTTGCTGCAAAGATTATCTTAATATCATGTAGTTGGTGATGGTGTGTTATTTTCTGACCTTTAACATTGTGTTCATGAACAGATAATGTGTGAAATGTATTATCGTGTGTGATGCAGCTCGATTCTAATCTCTAAAGACTAAAACCCTTGTACTGCATATGAGTCCAGCTTAAGTAAAGGTACATGGCTAAAGGAATTCAGAGAGCACTTACCACTATATAGAGTCAGACATGACCTCTCAAAAAAAAAAACTAAAATAAAAATAGTATGGCCGATACGGAGCAGAACTGCAGAGGTATATGGAGCTCTAGAGGAGTTAGCTTCCACTCACACCTCCTTCACCCAAGTTGTTAAATCAGGAGGAGGATGAAAGAGAAATTAATCAATGTGACATCAACTACTTTCTTTGTAAATAATATTAACAAAGTTTTTTTCAAACTAAGACAGAAACACATGCCTCCTACTATGATATTGCTCTGCTGGCTACTAAGAACAGTCAAATGTGGTTTTATATAAAGGGCAAGGTGATAAATTTGCTAAGATATTTAAACATTTTGCAGGGGCAGGGGAACTGCTGAGGGATTTTAATATATTTTGAGATACAATAACTGTACAATTAACACAGGAACACAGGATAACAACTTTGTGCTGTTTTAACAAATGTAAATGTCTAAATTGTCAAGTATGTGCTTATCATGAACTGAAGTATTTAAAATCATTAATTTAGATCTCCTGCACTTTTGTGTGGTGTGATTGGCCATTAACTGCAGATTCTTAGCAGTATGCTCATTTGTGTGAATGGTTAGCTATTAAACTTAATCATGGTTTAGACTGTGGTGAATAGAATAGAGTGGAGAGCTCTTTGTATGGCCTGCGGTAAAACCTAATTGGTGCAACAGTAGAGACCTATGGCTTTGAGCTTGAGTCCTATTGTTGGTTTGCCTTTTGAAAAAACATGAGTCATGAGTCATGTCATGGCTGTGGCTGTGTCTCAGCAGATTCTCCAGTGTTTCTTGCATTTCCCCCTACCCTGTGTTTCAACTACTCACCTGTCTGTCTCTCCCTGTGTGTTGACACGTGCATGGCTTCCCCTTCCTTACTCTCCCGGCCACGATCATCTGCCTGCAGTATCTAGCCCGGTTCTTTACCAGTTTTTTCCCAGATTGTGCTAGGCACGCTTCCACTCAGTCAACGCCCATTACCTGCCACACTTCTCCATTCCCTTCTCTCTCCCCTGTTGCCGCCAGGTACCATTCATTCACTGTCATCAGCTCCAAAACCAGTTAACCTCCTACAATAAAACTTTTTCTTAAAGGTTCAGTGTGTAAGTTTTAGTGGCATCTAGTTGTGAGGATTGCAAATTGCAACCAACGGCTCATGGTGCATTCACGTGATTCCAAGTTGGGAAATCGTCCTTCTGATTTTGGTGTGTCATGTGTTCTTAAGTCGGAATGTGGAATCAACATGGACGCTACTCCAAAGATATGTTGGATTAGCATTATCACAGCGTGTAAAAAACACATCAATTTAATTTCTAAATCTAACAACAAAAAGACTGTGAAAACTGTCAACACATGGTCCTTTTTTAATATATTTATATAAAAGTTTTTATTATTTGTTATGTGTATACTTTTCTGTATACTTCTTTATGTCCAATGTATACTTTATTCTTCTTTTTGAAATGAAGATTTAAGGAGAATCCATGTAAGGGGATCTTGATAGAAATGGCTCATTCTAAGGTACTAAAAATATAACAGTTCATTATGTAAGGCCTTTATATACCACTGAAAACATAGTTATGTATCTTATATTGCATTTCAATAGATCCTCCTAAATGTTACACATTGGACCTTTAACCAACCCTAATTTGTTTGTGTCCTATGTTTGGGTTCCTCCTGAGATTGTAACAATAACAGCTCTTCAGTTGGCCAATGCAGACCCCACATGCACACTAAAAGCCTAAAAACAATAGGCTCCAGTGCTAAATGTCCTGGAAGGCTATAAGCAGTTCATATGTCTTAGTCTCTTGATTGGTCAAGATAAATGAAGACATTCTGAAAAAATTTTCAGAGAAATATATAGTTTGCTTGTGGATGTACTAGACTTCTCAATTCTCTGAAACTGAGTGTTTTTGTATCAAGGACCATTGAAACTGTGCTGTGATTTGTGTGGAACTTGAAAGTCTGCGAGAGTTGGCAGCTATATATGGTAAAATATACACTGCACTTCAGAAAGCCACAGTTTAGCGGTGCTCAGGTAACATCTAAAGAGCGTCTGAAATGTCATACAAGTGAATATTAATTAAAGATAATTCTGCTAGCTTTGAAAGTAATCTTTCAGTCTTACATATCTAGGCTGTGCTCAAGTAATGAGCTAGCAGATGTCACTGGTGTTTCAGGAGGATTATTGCCTTCTGTTTGTGTCGTTGCTCTGCAGGTGAACTCTACAGCAAGTTTGTAACTCTGAACAGGTAATCTACCACCTGATCCTTTCTGCGCACACTTCCATATACACTTGCACACACACACACACACAAAGGGGAATTGCTAGACTTACAGAAAAGGAACTGCACTTTATTGAAGAGAATACATCCTTTGTTTACTTTGAAAACTTTCCTTAGTTTTCCATATTGACCCTTCTGGTCATCTTTTTCTGCATCTCTACACTCATGTTTTACTTTGTCCTTCTTCCTCTTCTCATCTTCAACCCAGTCCTTATTTACAGTTTTTTTTTCAACTGGTAACCTGCATTGGTCAACTCTGAAGTCACATTGTCAAAACTCTTCACACAATCAGCGAAACAGAAGTGTATGTGTAATACAGTTTTTTACAACTGCTTACACACAAAATCTTTATACATGATTTTTGAAACCTCTGTAGTATCCAATCTTGTGCATTTGACTCATAACAGTTCAAAATATCACTGTAGCAGCAAGACAGAGGGTCAGTGACCTTTGGGGAGGTGTTCTACGGGGAGAGCAGTGATTGGTGGTTATGTAGGTTGAAGGGACTGAACCCTTCTATAGAATTTGACCTCTAACCCCTTGTTTTGTTACCTCAAGATAGTACTGTACCCTTCTATGGGTTTGACCTTTTACTTTGCAGACTCAAACCCTTCTATGGTACCTAACAGATACCTAAACATATCCTATATAAGCTATGTTTGATGTACAGAGAGACAGTGGTCATCAGGCTGGGTCACTCTCCAAGTTGCTGCAGAGCTTGTAATTGATGCTGAACTCTTTGATTTAATAAACTTTTATGATCAAGAACAGTGTCAAGCGGGTTTCTTCTCAACACATCATCGCAGCATTATTGTTCAGACACCACACCTCTCACTCAAAGAGCAAAACCTCACCTCAAACCTCCAAAGCCATTAGCTATTTCTCAGGCTTTCACCAAGTTTTCAACTGCATAAAACACTTTTTCTCATAACACTACACACAATTCTCTACCTAAGACACAAAAATCTAACAAGTGACTTGCTTTCCTTTTCAAAACACAACCAGTCAAAATGCTACACTTATTCATCAGGTCACACACCCACTCCTCACATGTCCAAACACTAACTGCTTAACAGATCACTAACCATTCACTGCTTTAGTATACAGTTCAAGTTCAAGCTCAAGGAGGAAGTGCTGAAAGAAGAGTAAGAGGAGGAGAAAGAGGAAAACAACGACTTGGAGGAGGACTACTTGGAAGAGGACGAGGGCAAAGAAGAGAAGGACTTATTCACTGATGAGATCAGGGCCACACTTATTGGTCATGTGACCACAGGTTGACAATGAGAGAATCTGGACTGAGTCCAGCCCAACTTGAGTCGCTTTACAGTGGCATCCATAATTTGAACCTTCAGAAATTAGAACAGGTTGCAACAATCTAATGGTTATTTCAGCAGTACAGTATTGTAAATAATTTTAGGCAATAAAAGTGTTACTTTTGGTTTACATATGTTTCTAGATTCCTTTTCTTGTATGCTGATGTATACAACACTGTGCTACTGTAACAGGTGTAATGTTTTACCAAATAAATATTTGCTGTTTCAACATTGTATTGTTGTTTACAGTGTACTCAGTGTACTACAGTGTACTCTCAACACATCTCAGAAGATTACTTTCACTCTAGAACAATATATGGAAACATACATATAAGCCTATGAAAGACAAAAGAGCTTTAGATTTAGAAAAACAGTGTGTAAATGGTATATCCAACAACTTTTGCCATCTGATCCTAATGGTTCATTTTGGGATGTGTTGAATGCAGTCTGAAGGACATATGAGGCAATTTGCATTTTGTGTGAGCAGTTTTGGAAATTGTGTGTATAGTTTTGAAAACGTGTGTAGTGACCAAGCCAGTGTGGATTGGTTCATTTTATATCAAATACATTTGGAGATCCCAAATTCTTTCTCTCTCCCTGAGAGAAAGAAAAGGAGGGGGTTTGAGATATCAACCCTCAACAGATAGCTGAAGCAACCCAAAGCAGGAAGTGAAAGGTTTGCTTTCCCTAAGTGCTGTTTTTGGGCAGTTCGATTGAAAAACTTGCCACCTCTGGTGAAGCTGAAGATAAGACTCAGTGCCTGACTGCTAAAATGACAAGAATAACATAACACAGAGACTAACCTCAACCTGAACCAGGCTGTGAGGACCTCCGCAGCCATAAACTAATGTTGTGAACTCAACCAGACGCACTTCAAAGAAGGTCAGATGGTGTCAAAAGAGGGAGGGAAGTTTCCCTCCCCGAGAGTTGACCTTTTCACATGTAAAACCCAGAGACATCGCCTGTTGTTTGGTAAGGACCGAAAGAGACTCAATCAGACAATGAATCGCTTAAGGATTGTGTATTCAAAGAGCCTTAGTGAACCTTTCTAGCCGTAAAGGTGTCCCTAAAGACAGTCCACAGGACAGGAAAGGGGGCGATCTGACCCCTTCTCCCTCCAGCAGGTCACCTCCAGCCTCAACCTGACTCTTTTCTCTCCACAGAACGGCTGAGCCATAAACCACCATTTCATTCTCTGATAACCGGTGCGATAAGCCAGGAATGCAGAGAAGAGAGACCATAAAAACCCCCGTTTCTCGAACCAAGCAAGGTTCCATTATAACTGTGTTTATTCTGTTTAAATAATAACCTTCCTAAGTGAGCAGCGGTGTTTGCCTCTGAGTTTAGTAAGTAATAACCCTGTTGTTATCCTTTAGTGATGTTTGAAGACTAGCAGACCCATAAGAAAGTAATCCTGAACTAGTTTTCTAACCTCTTTCTGTGTTGTCTTAATTCATCCCTGTTACTCCCTAGTAATTACTGTCTGTTCAGTATTAACTAAGTAAAACTAATGCTTTAGTTAAATGTTTCATATACAATTTCCTACTAAATTATCCATGGAAGCGCTTGTGTTCATCACCAGTCTCTCAGTTAAAGTGGAATGTCTACTCTTTTCTTGTGTGACCCGAGCACCACCAAGGGGACGAGAAAGGTATAACACGCAAGTGTTTAAAACTCGGCTTACACTGACAGAATCGTTAAGTAGGCCTAACTATCACCATGTAATTGCATAAACGAAATTTTACTGTCACGCTTACATCTAAATTGTCTCATGAGTTAAAACCAATAACCAGCAAGTATACTGAGGACAGGTAATCAAGCTTTGTTACGTTTTATATAACCATTATAACCTTTTTCCAACTGTCTTTATCCGAATGTTTAGAAGTATTTTTCCAAATGTCGATATTGTGGAGAGAGAGATTAAAGGTAAATACGCGCAACGTATATTTCTTTATCCCAAAAAGTTAACACCTTAGCGACGATTGGGAGACCATCCCCAAAATGACGTCACACTACCTAGCGGGATCAATAAAAAGGCCCTGCTGTCTTTTTTTTTTCTTCCTCTTCAAAGAAAACCTCTTCTCTTTTAAACTTTCTTGAAACTAAACGTATACGTTCTCTTAACTTCCTTTACTTTTGAAATTCTGATTTTTTTGTTTTGTACTTAAATCTCCTTCAGACGAGCTGAGAAAGCTACGACCCTGAATTCCAAATTTCTTAGCGGGAGATTTGATTTTTTTTATTCTGTTTGGAGCTGCCTGTTTAATCTCAGCAACATTAAATAGCCTATATTCCCGAGGCCTCGCGAACCTACGGCAAATGTGTGAGTTTATTTGATTTTGTTGTTGCAACCTCATCCGACCGTTGTGAGCAACTTTGGACCAGAAACTCAGAAGCCTTCATTTATGGCCTTGAATAAATGAAACCACGGCTCTGACGACAGAACCCTGAGTGGGCCCCGCTATAGCGACACCAAACGAACTGAGATCAGAGCAAAAGCCTTGGCTGACAGCCCGTTGCTGCAAGCGCTTCACACAAGAGGACTCCGGACCCAATCCACCGGTTTCAACCCAACTCGAAAACGCCACTGGGGTCGGGCCAGAACCGACTTCCCGAGCCAACCGGCAGTCGAGCCTCGCCACGGGACCAGCGGCAACGGTAGGGCAAAACAAACCACCCTCTGTGACTCGTTGGTGTTCTATGGGGCTCCATCCACAGTTAATAACCCTTAGATTAGTCAAACTAAATCTGCAACCCAATTTTGGTCATTCGTTCCCTCATACTCGTAGAATTCTCTCCCTCTACAATATAAACTGAAATTCAATTGAACCTTACATAGGCTACCCTGTTTTATTACTTCATGGTTGTCATATTAACTGTTACCCTGTAATATCACCACATTTACCCACTATTGTACCCTCTTTTGTTAGTTAATAAATTCACCTTGAGCACAGCGATGTATGTGTGTGTGTTATTCAGAATCTAGAGTCCCTATACATAGAACTTACGCTCAGATCTGAGACTGACTGATTGACTTTACGATTTCAGAATAACAACTAATGAATTACCAGAACTCTGTATAATTCTCAGGCTATAGTCAAGGACCTAAAGCCTTGGGCGGACAAGCAAATCTTTAGGTGGTGCTCCTAATTTCGAGGTATGAATTAATATTCCCGGAAATATTAATTTTCATAACTGTATTAAAATTTTACGTAGCCGAGGTCTGCTACACTAAACACTCCCAAGACCAAAAGGGCAGGGTAACCAAGGAAACGAAGTTCCTCTTTCAGGTTACTTCCAAACATCAAAGATCTCCTCTTCAGTCTTGAGACCATACCCACCAAACCCCCATTAATTTGGACTCTTAATATGCCCTCTCGCTTTCACAGCCAGGTGTGAGAAACTCCAGACGCCGGAGAAAGGACACAGCCCTGAATTCCTTTGTGTAAACAAGGAATACTGTCTCCTCAAAACTCAAAGCATTACCTTGTTTAATTAAATAATCTTTAAGTTACTTAACAGGTCTCTCCACTCCATTTGAGTAGTTATGTTACCATGTTGTTGTTGTTGAAAAGAAGAATCCATAAATAAGTTAATTTTGCAGTGCTTATCATATCATTTCTAAAGGAAGTGTCAGAAAGTGTTGGGAACAAAGCATTGGTTACAGCATAAATTGAAGAAATGTCAGGGATCCTATGTTATCCTATGCTACTTGATTAATTTTCCCAGCTCCTGAGCAAATGATTGTTTAAAGAAACAATCATTTGCTATCATCAGTCTCCTCATGGAACCAGAGTTCCCCCAAGAGGACAAAATAAGTATTATATGCCATCATTCTGAAATGCCGTTTTAATGTATAAATGTCACTCTGTATTTACCTGTTCATAATCTGATGCCATTCGTGTAACTTACTTATATTCTCTAAGTAAGAATGTGTAACAGCCAATATTATCCAGGAAGCTACTTAAAGTCCTTTCATCAGATGTGATTCCTAGGAAATTCTAATCTTAAGGTTTAAGTACTGACTATTGTTTTCCTTTTTATCAAATGCTTAAAACTAAGAACGGTATAACCGTTTGACAATTAAGGTTTGATTGTGGGAAGATATTTGATTACAATACGCGCGAATAGGTCTTTGAATAGACATATTAAAAGACAGTCTCTCAGGAAACCGGAAACAAGCCCTCAGGGGAACAAATCCAAACCCCCTGGGAAACACGCCCCAACAAACAAACGCGCGGTCGCTCACCCTCTTGGGTCCTCTTGGCTCTTCCCTTGCACTTCGGCACGTGCTCAGCGTGCTCCATCTCCCAGCAACGCTGGGAGTATTTCTGAGTATTTCTGAAATATTAATTTTCATAATCTTATTAAAAATCATACGTAGACCTACTACATGTGTAAGCAGTTGTAAAAAACTGTAACACTATAAATTTGAAGCACATTTTTTCAGATGCTAACTTACTGTGTCCAAAACTGTTAAAAACACATTCAAAACAGAAAGATGGCAAATGTGCGGCATTTCTGCAGCAACCAGACTGAAATATATAGGAAAGCTTAGCTAACATTAACATACATTTTAAGTCTATGTTCATAGAGAACTGTATCTAGTGTTTTGAATGTGGTTTTAAAACTGCGTGAGTGTAAAGCAGGAAATTGGATCAGGGGTTTGGTACATGAATTACAGGTTGTGGTCTTTGTGTGTCAAGTACCAGTGTTACTATTTAAACAACTTTACATTTTTTTTCAATTGCTAACAAGCGTTTACCTAAACTTAAGATACTTTATTGAAACGCTTAACACAGCAACACACCTACCTCACAGAATTAGCCAAATAGTACATTTTCTGCTCAAAACCACACTTTGTTCTTTAAACAACAACTCAACAACTGAACATACAAAAAAAACCATTCTCTATATACACCAACTCCATCAAAACACAGCAAACCTGACTCAAAATCAAATCACTGTTAAAACACTAGCATGTTTTCTTTCCAAGAGGAACAGATCAATCAATCATAGCATAATGACTTTCTAAATACTAACAGTTGAGAGCAGATGCGGGTCAAATTTGTGCATTTTTGGCAACAAACTATGTAAAAGTCTCATCTTTACTTTATAGAATGTAGTGTTGAAAAAAATGTAAGTGACAGAATTACAGAAGTAAACTCTTTATTAGCAACATGAAATTGCAGCCAGTGACCAACAAATAATCCAACCTATGTGGCTTTTGGTTCAAAATACACTCAAAAAACTAATTATCCCTAAAACATTGACTTTAAGTATTTTAAGCTCAACTATCCAGCACTGTTCTTGTGAGCTCACTGCCGCATCTTAATCTTTAATGTTTGCATTCTTCAGCCTTGAATACAAGTGTGAAAACAACAGTCAGGTAGGGCTGGACAATATGGCCAAAAAAGTTATCACAATAAAAAGTTTCATATCTTTCAATATCGATAATTATCACAATGAGTATCAAATCTAATGAGTGAAAGTTGAAGGAACCTGATGTTTAATTGTGGTTTAAACTCTTCTTTATGGTCAACACCTGATGCCTAACAGTGGATAACTTAACAATCTGAGGTAGAACATTCAAAACAAAATAAATAAAAATCTTTGTCAACAAATATGCATGAGTACATTTAAGTAAAGGCTGTTTACAGTCCTTTTCCCTCAACAAATACAACATCTTAATAAAGAAAATTAAGTCCTAACTCGTGCATGATTCAAGTGAATAAATTTTTTTTTATAGAATATTTGTTATATTGTTATTGAAAAAAATAATATCGTGATAATTATTGATATTGTTTTATTGTCCTGTCCTAGGTTAGCAGCTCCTCCTCTACTGCTGAAGACCTTGATTAAGTTGGCTGTGTATTTGTCAAGCTGTGCCAGGAACTTGGCTTGAAGTGGTGAAGTTGTTAGACGCATGAAAGAAAAGAGATGTACATGAGGAATTATTTTCTGAGTTACAAAAAACAAAACAAAAGAACAAGTCACATTTGGACACTTTGGACTATAAAAAGCAAATATTGTCTTCGTATTGTCATATAATTGTCTATATTTTCAGCCAATAATATCAGATAATATAAAATGGGCTGAGAATTAGTGCTGGGCAATAAATATAATATTTCACTTACAAGGTTTCTACTGTAAATATGCTCAACTATTAAAGATGGATTTATTTATTCACAGATTTCACAAATCCATTAGGCTATCTAAATGTTAATTAATAAGGTAATGTTGTCGTGCACATTACAGACATGGTTTCCCTATATTCGCTGCTATTAAAATTTCACTCAATTATTTTATATTAATGCGGAACAAATGATTTTCACCCGCACACTGTGTGAGCACGGTAAACCAGGCTTTGCTAGCTTCCTTTCCTCATTAATCTAAGGACATCTACCTGACAGGTGCAGTTATCAGAGCAGCGGAGTTACGTCTTTTAACTGCAGGGGATGTGTTTGCATAACGATTGAGTGGACGAGCGAATGAGAGAGAGCGAACGGCATAAAGTGACGCTGAAAGCGAGCGAGTAATAAGTTGTCAGTCTGGCAGTAGATGTACAGTGTAGGTCACAGTGTGTCTGTTAATAGAAGTCTGTCTGTCTTTTTCCACAGACGGCGTACTGCCGTACCTGTGATGTTTTTTTTATAGCAAGCCGGAGTTCCGGAGACGTATCAACAAGTGTGAAGTCCGCTCTGCCCTCTCCATCTGCATGATACTGCTGCGGTTGAGCGGCAAACTAAGTGGTGCTAACTACAAACAGCCACAGCAAAACTAGCAAAAACTGACTTCACACAAATCCATTCACAAGCTCCTTCACCCATAGTCAAATACACACGGCTGCTTATTTACTGCTGAATCACATCAAAACCTCGTACTAACGACTGAAGCTAACGTTACTCCTGTGCATACACTCTATACTAGGTACGAATGTTTTACAGGCTAACGTTAGCAAAGCATTGCACATACACTTGCATTTACCAAAAAATATGTCTTTGTAAAACATAAAACACATTTAAATCGACTTACTTCTAAAATGACACATTGCTACAGGAGTAAAACAACAGATGAAAAACGATTGGACTTACCTTATAAAACTTTAACGTCACGTCCACGTTCCATGTTGTCCCGCTCACTCAAAAGAATACAGGGCAAAGAGGACTATGCGCATGTGCAACAGTAGAAGGACATGCGCGCAGCCTGCTTTGTTTACATTCAGTTTATATTAAGCATATTTACGTTGTGTTTAATAATTTTTAATAAATGAACTTTTGATTGCATGTATTTCAGTTACATTTAACTTAAAAGTATTGCTTTGTGTTTATGATAGCCAAGAATAATTTTTTTTTGAGTGTAGGTAAAAATACTGTCAAATACATTTGCGTTCCTTCTGGGCCACTTCACTCCTCCAACGAACGCCATCTTGATCTGCCATAAAGCAATCTTAGTCTCGGCTGTTCTCATCTGTGACACCACGATTGTGAAACAAGATACGCGGGCCATCAGAGCAGGGGTGTCCCTCTCTAACTTCAAGAAGCTCTTCAAAAGTCATCTCTTCCGAGAACACTTTCTCTCATAACATCACTAACCCCTAAACTTTGCACTTCCTGTGCTCTTCTTCTTCTTCGTCTTGTATCCCCTTACAATTCTCCTGTATTGATTGCACTATTTGTTAACTCTTACTTCTTTCTCTGTGTATTTACCCTATTAATGCTGTACGTGCTAATAGCTCTTACTAGTATTTATTGTCACTTGTAGATCTCTTACTTACTCTACTTACATTGAAACAAAAAATGCTAAGAAGGGTTAGAAACAAAAAGCTTGTCCTGTTCTAATCCATATGATCTTCAGCCTTCGGCCGCATGTTCTCATCCACATCATCTCTCGCTATGCACCTAGATAGAAACACTCACTGGTTCAGCTACTCTTCCCTGGCCCTCTTCCTATCCCTGGGCCAACTATTCTTCTCCCTTGTTCTGAGATTATTCTTCCTTTCTCCCCTCTTCTGTGTTGTTTCGTATCCACATTGGATAAAATCAACTCCATAAAGTCCCCTTTTTACTGCATTGTGTATGTAATTGAAAGAACTTCAACACCTGGCTATGTTTCTGGTTGATATTGGAATTAGCTGTGGTTGACGTATTTTACCCAAATTACAATAAAAGAGATATTTCTCAATGTTTCGATGCTTATAAGCTGTTTCAATGTAGATTTTGAGCTTCTATTGTAGCAGAAGTAGCTTTATACATAATTTAAGGATTTGAAAATGATATTCATTTCTGACATGTTGTGTGCAAGCATTTGAAAATAATACAAAAAACATCAATAGTTTTGGTATTGGGTAAGCTTGTACGTAAAGAGAAACTTTCAGAAATGGGTTAAATGACTGTATATTCTGTGTAAACAACATGCATTTTGTTACAGTTCTTTACAATTGCTAACAAGTATTCAACAATGAGTTCACTTTTTCAAAACTCTTTCAAAATGCATTGATTTAACACAAAAGACATCCAATGACCACAGCTTTCAAAATTCAAGAATTCTTTTCTCGCTCAAAGTCACCCACCAGCAGAACCATGTGTATCCACAGCCAATTTTGCAAATGCTTAAATAGTCTTTTCAAAACTGTTAAATTTACAGTTTTTTAACAATTGCTAACAAGCATTTTTCAATAATGAGTTCACTTTTTCAAAACTGTTCACACTGTTAGCACATCAGAAGTCTATGTGGACCAAAATGAGACTTACTCTTGCCTTGCTGTAATACAAAATACATTGATTAAACACAAAAGACACAAATGACCACAGCTTTTAAAACTCAAGAATTCTTTTCTCACTCAAAGTCACCCACCAGCAGAACCATGTGTATCCACAGCCAATTTTGCAAATGCTTAAATAGTCTTTTCAAAACTGTCAAATTTTAAAAGTTCTAAACCTTACATACATTCAAATGGACAGCAATTTGCCAAATTATAAACCCCATTGAAATACATTCAAAATCCTAAAAAAGATGGATATGGAGACAAGTAGTGAAATACTATTGATTGAAATTATGTAAATCATACCAACGACAGGTCATTCCCATCTCAGTTTGAGCCCTACCCTGGTCTTTTCACCTAGTGATGTCTTTACCACCTTTAAAAGGAGACATTTTTGGAATGTTTTGTTACACCTCCACTCCACTGGTGCCTGCAAGAGACGGAGGAGAAAGAGTGGTACGGAGAGGAAGAGGATTCTGCATGCGTGGTAGTGTAAGACAACAGCAGAGATGACATTAGCGCTACTGTGATTGACCAGGTTATCAACCATGAGCTATCATTGAAAGAGACTGGTCTCAGAGAGCAGCCAAATGTGGCCCGCTCAACAGTGGCATTAATTGTCAGAATCTTCCAGTGAACCAACAGGTAAAATATGTATTCTGAAAAGGCATAATTGCATATTACCTAAATTACAGTTTTTTCAATTGCTAATAAGCGTTTACCTAACCTCAAGATACTTTATCAAAACTCTTAACACAGCAACACACCTACCTTACACAATTAGCCAAATAGTACATTTTCTGCTCAAAACCACATTTTGTTCTTTAAACACAAACTCTACATTTTAAAATGCAAAAAACTCTATCAAAATACAGCAAATCTGACTCAAAATCAAATCATTCTAACAAAACACTAGCACCACAGTATCCACATTGGATACAGCACAACACACTTTTTTACTGCACACCTCTTTACTGCATTGTGTATGTAATTGAAAGAACACCTGTATATGTCTCTGGTTGAGATTGGAATTAGCTGTGGGTGAGCAAAAAACAGCTATTTCTCAATGTTTCAATGATATGTTCAGAAATGCTTATCATCTGTTTCAATATAGATTTTGAGCTGCTGTTGTAGCAGAAGTAGATGTATTATACATTATTTAAGGTTTTGAAAATGATATCTTCATTTCTGACATGTTGTGTGCTAACATCCATATTTTTGGTATTGGGTAAGCTTGTACATAAAGAAAAACTTAGCATTTCAGAAATGGGTTAAGTGACTGCATATTCTGTGTAAACAATATGAATTGTGTTAGTGGTATGGTATGAACAAATCAATGTGGGGCTAACTGTGATTAGAGTTGAGAAAATGTGACTACAGATTGGACAAAAGGATGTTAGCGGTTGTAAAAAAAACTGTAAAATCTATTGCTTTTGTGTAATTCTTGTATTTCTTCTTAGGAGCCAATGACTAACCCCCTCAGTGGGGATTTCTTTCAGAGAGTCATGGAGCTGGAAGCTCATCACACACACCATGTTCTTATCTACGTGAACTTGGCCAAAACAAGCTGGCGAGGACGGAATTTAAGAGCGGATTTGAGCTAAAGTGGGTGTCCCAGGCCAAAGGGGTGCCAATGTTACCATTACCGATGTAAAATAAAACAATGTACACATTTCATATACTATCATATATATATAAATACACACAACCAGAAAAATAAAGAACACAAAATGATTTACTACTTCAACGATTCCAATAAAATGATGCATCTACTGTAATGCTACCTGTTGTTAGTGTTTTTTGGGTAATAATGTTTTGAGTGACAAAGTATTGCAGTGGGAGAGAACTGCTGCTGGTGTTTTTGTAAAATTATTTGATTTTGAAACAAGTATGCAGTGCTTTGGTTGATTTGGTGCATTTTGGGTGTGAAATTAGCTGTTGTGCAAGCAGTGTGTTGGTACAGACAACAGTGTGAAGAGTCTTGAAAAAGTAAACTCAGTACTGAAAATGCTTGTTAGCAGTTGTAAAAAACTGTAATTGTATGATATGAGGTCGATGTGGGACTATCTGTGTTTAGAATTTAGAAAATGTGACTACAGATTGGACAAAATGATGTTAGCAGTTGTAAAAAAAAAAACTGCATTGCAGCACTGGCATTTCAGGAATTAGTTTATTTTTCAACTTTTTTTTTTCACAAGTAAATTAGAAGTACATAGAAAAAATAATGGACATTGAAGCAAATGTCTCCACAGTGGATTTCCTGCAAAAGCCATTGACTTGGTCAAAATCCTTAGTTTACCTCTCAAAAATAAATCTTTAGATCAGTGAACATGTCAGTGCCATCAGAATGACAAATCCTTGCGTCAAGGTTTATGAACAAGTTAGTCAAAATGTTTAGCCATGTTGTCAATATAACAGTGTGTGTATGTGTTTTTTGATGTAAACATTGGCTAAAGTGTTGTGATCAACATGACATAAGCAATTCATAATGTAGGAAACAGCAGACAATTGCAAAAAACATTTGCAATTCATTCAGAACAATATGAAATTGCTATTAAAATGTGCACAAGTGACTATATGATGTGGAGGGTGAACAAGTAGTTTCAGTTCTGAAATGAGATCTGAGAAATGTTCAAAAGCGACTGAGAAAAAATGCATTGTATAATGAAATAGTGATTTATATGGACAAAATCTTACACTTAAAAGATAAAAGTTTCATTTCGTAGTGTTCCCTGTTGTTAGTGTTTTTTAGGTCAGTGTGTTATGAATGACAGTTTTTGCTTTCTGAGTGAGAATTATTCCCAGTGTTTGGTTTAACAAGTTTATTTTGAGACTTGTATGAAGTGTTTGGTGGTTTGAGTGACTTTTGGAGGTGAGATTAACTGTTAACCAATATGCATGTTGGTAATGCAGACTGTATTAGAGTTTTGAAAAAGTGATTTCAGCGTTGAACATTGTATCTTAGCAAATGAAAAAAACTAACAGTTCCCCCCGTCTCTTTCCTCTTAATTTTCTTTTTCTGTGCATACTCTACTCACATCAGAGAGGAGAGACTAGAGAAGTTCCTAACATAACTGAGACAAGCCTACTCACATACTTTCTGTCTATTTATATTACATCACTCGACTACCTCCTTTGCTACCATTGTACAGCCAAATCGCTACAACGCACCTGTAAATTGAAAACATAGCAACATAGCTGCAATGCCAGCGTAGGCTATAAGCAACATTAGACCTAGACACTGTATCCGCTAACTTGGGAAGCCACTGTAATGTCACTGTACAAGTCTACAATCACAAAAAAGATAGTAAAACATGAGTCCATGCAAACACTGAATCAAGGGCCATGGATTCATATGTATCATCAGCCTTCTTCACCAAGTAATTCACTAGTTATATAGGTGTTTTATGCTAACTTATAGTCATAAAATTATTTGCTATTGTGTCCCTAATTAGTTAGGTGGTAACATTTAAGTGACACTAAGTGACACCAAAATTACATTTTCAACAAAGTTCTAAGCAAATACATGAGTTTGTGTTGAATTTTAGTTCAAATGCAGAATTTGTGTTTTCATGATTTAAAGTATCTGTGATGTGAAACCACATATCTTGTGGACACTTTAGTATCTTGGACAGTATTATGCCCTTGACCTTTTAAATGTTAACACATTTGAAGTTTAGCCTATAATCTAAACTAGCTGATACATAAGCTGGTAACTAACAGTATCAAACAAGCTGTCTCAACATCAAAATTAATCATCAAGTTATGAAAAAAGCACCACCAGTCTGATAATTACACTTGCATCTATTCTCTCGTCTCTCTTATCCTGTGGGCTTTTTTGTTTTGGAATACCATTGCCAGCATTCTGTTCAACCCCAGATGCTATCACTGCTTGAGCTACTTACCACATGTGTTTCTTCAACAAACAATGGTACATGTTTTAAACATCACCAGTTACTATTTTCTAAGTGTTTACAGCAGTAAATACAAACATGTTTATGAGGAATGGTCATTCATTGTGTTTTACACATGTAAACCTGTGGTAAAGGGTAGTAAAACAGACTTTTATTTAGACATTCAAAATGTCATAGACAATTACTTTGGTGTACTTTGCCTCGCACCAGCTGCTTGTCTTTGGCTGTGCCTCAATGGTCTGTTGCCTCACAGCCAACGTGAAATCTGTCCTAGTATATCCCCGTCATTCTGCTCCAATCACAGAATTAGGAGATATACATTTAGTCCTTCCTGGTCAATTAAAGTTTACTTTGCTGCATGCAACACTGCTGCTGTTTTGATAACATACTGAAATGATTGTCAAATATGCCATGAAAAATTACAATTTCCTTGCACAGCTGCCAAATCTGGGCTAAGGAAAGGCCACTTTGGAAGAGTCAGTGATAAGTGAGTCATCATAAGTCTTTAAGCATAATTTTTAGCGACAAGGAGAGAGGAGAAGAAGTTGCACCAAAAGTCTTCATATTTTTAGCTCTTTCTCTCCAACTGTGATTCTCCATCTGCATCTCCTCTTTCATAGCTGGTTTTATTTTCATTCAGCAGGATGTTGGATATGTGACAATGCAGAAAATAGAGCGTATCAAAACACTAGACTAGAGAAGAGAAGGGAGCGCACAGCAGTCGGGCGGAAACAGACATCCCTTTCTCTCTCCTCCTCTTTGGGACTGTCACACTGTTGAACCATTCACTATCACGGCTTGGATAAGAGTGAGAGGTACAGAGGTAGAAAGAGTGAGAAAGAAGAAAGAGTGAAATGAGGCAAAGTGAGAGACTCCCTTAAGCATTACCCTTTTTAAGGCTTGTTAGAGAAATCCATCCATTGACATCCAGCAGTTTTTTTGGAGACTGTAGACTGATTACCTGATGAGAGAGAAAGAAGGTGGAAAGAGCGATCCAATTAGGAAGACTGAAGTGCCTCTAAAAACTCAACTCAGTGCCACAGCCAGTCGACTTTCAGTAGTCGAATGACTTTCATGCTGGTGGCTTGTTGCTTATCAAGTGTTCAGAGTAAAATAGGACTGCTGATTTTCTGTGTGATAAAAATATCCTTTATAACAAGTGTGAGTTCAGCTAATTATACAGGAGCCAAAACACCTGTCCACTATTAAAGGGAAGTGATGCATATTTCGTTATATATAGAAAATACAACATATTTCAGTTTTGGCTCTCTTTCTTGGAGAGAAAGTAAAAATCTATACTGTACCATTTCTACTCTTCTGTCCAGGACCAAATAAACAAACAATTTTTGGTAGATTTATGTCTTTTTCCATCCTTTCTTTTTCTCTAGTTGACCAGATGTCTACCTCAGTAAAAACATTGTTACATATGCTACTTTATGCTTCTACTCCACTACATTTCAGAAGGTGTTATTGTTCTTTTTACTCCACTACATTAATCTGACTTTTACTAGTTACTAATAATCTTTATAAATTTGTTAGATTTTACATAAAAACAACATAAGCTTATAAAATACAACACACTGCCAAAGATTAAACAAGTGGTTCCAACCCTTCAGGAAAAAACTCTGTGGGGCCGCTTGTCAAGTTTTAGATATTCTTGAGTTGTTACCATTTACACCAAAGAGAGATTTCCCATTTCAAGTTCTTACATGGTTTCATATAAATAATGTTTCACATGAAAAGAGAAAATTTGATATATTAATACTTAATACATAAGTACCACATACCAAGAGATAACTTGGAACTCGGAAACTTGTGTTTTATTTCATTGTCTTTAACAGACCCACACTACACTGAAATTTTAAGATTTAATTAACATTGTCATAATTAAGATGCACATACTGGTAGCCTTGATAATAATAATAATGATAATAATAATAATAATAATAATAATAATAATATGATATGCTGCCACGGCCTAGTGTGAGTGAGGAGCCTGGCAGCCAAGTTCTGTACATTTTGCAGCCTGTCCAAGACCTTGCTGGGTACCCCATACAGGACACCATTGCAGTAGACCCAGCGGGAGGTCATGAAGGCATGGATGAGTGACTCTGCCACAGGGTCTGAGAGTGAAGGTTTAAGTCTTGAGATGTTTTTGAGGTGGTTAAAGGCAGACTTGGTAATGAGTTTGATATGTGACTGGAATGAGAGGGTGGAGTCCAAAATGACACCAAGGTTGGGGTCTTCTTGGGATGGAGAGATGGAGCAGCCGACTACTTTGAGGAGTAGATCACCTGCCTGCTGGAGCACCGGCTTGGGAGCCACTACCATTTGCTCTGTTTTGCTGCTGTTTAGTTTGAGAAGGTTAGATGACATCCAGGTTTTTATTTCATTCAGACAGTTAAGTGACAGATGGGGGAGCTGAGTGGATGAGTTGGTGCTAAGATAAAGCTGTGTGTCATCAGCATAACAGTGGAAACTGAGAAATCAGGTCGGCTGAGTCAGTGAACTCTTTTAAGTCCCTTCTTAAAACATACTTTTATAGGAGAGCCTTTCCCGATCTTATTTGACTTTATTTTATCCCTTTTATTTTATTGTATTTTACTAATTTTATATTTATCTTAAACGTGTATTTTAGTCTTTTCAATGTTTTCATGCTTTTATCTTGTATTGTTTTTGTATTATTGTCTCTTGGGTATTATTGTCTTTACACTTGTTAAAGCACTTTGTAACTTGTTTTTGAAAAGTGCTCTACAAATAAAGATTATTATTATTTTTATTATTATTATTATATAATCTGGCCAATGGGGAGCATGTAAATGGTGAAAAGGAGGGGTCCGAGCACAGAGCCTTGAGGCACACCTTGTTTGACTGGGGCCGGGAGGGAGCTAGTGTCTCTGAAGGTGACGAACTGTTATTGATTTTCCTTCCAGATTTTCCAGACCATTCATATAGATTGCAGCCAAAAACAATGACCAAGCATGCAATTTCCAGATCCTCAAGACTGACTTGAATTCAGCAAAAGCAATACCTTCTTATCAATTTAAGACTTTCTGGACATTGTTTCAGGTGGAAGAGGCAACATATTTAAAGGACACGTTTGGCAATATTCTTTATTTTTTTCCCATTATCAACAAATTCAAAGCCAACAATTATATGTGCCAAAGCCTCTAATAGCTTACTCATCTGTGCTATAAACCTCCATTGTTGTTCAAAAACTATTAAAGACACATCAGTGAGTCACACTGGTATGCTGGATGACACCATTTACCCCAGTTTACCCCATGTTTTTGACCTGTCAGTAGGAAATTTCACACGATTTAAGCAGAGTAAAATTTCAAGTCCTTGATAACAAATGAAAAATAATTAGAGCTCAAACTATTCTCATTCTGGTTTCTAAACAAATACACACAAGTAATAAGGAGGTGAACTGAGAGGAGAGTCATTACTACAACAGTAAAGTCCCCTCAAACCTCTGACCTTGAACCATAAATTCTTGCTCCCACTATCTATCTCTGTATTTGGCTTTTGATTCCATGCTCTGATTAAAGCTTGTCAGGAGTGGCCACCACAAATTAACATGCACTCCTTCATTTATTCCTCCTTTCATCAGTTGAGGCGAGAGAGGAAGCAAAGGGCCTCAGGAGGCGTCAGTGAAAGAGGCAAGTAAGAGCACAGTGGGAACAAGGGGTGTAAGAAGCAAACAGAGTAAAGCAGAGAGCTACCAGTGGCCTTAAGGGAAATGGAGAGATGGGGCTGGGGTTGGATGAGGTGTGAAAAGATGCTGGCATGAGGAACAGGGAAAGATGATAAGAGCCCCAGGGGTAAAGAGAATTGAGGCATAAGAGAGCTGGGGGGGGGGACTTTTGTTTGAAGTAAACTTCATATCTACTTGATCCTCTTCTGAATTTTGATCAGAACTTGTTAGATGTCTGCAACTGACTCCCTTGCCTTCTCCTTGTTTGGCTCCACTCTTCTTTTCTCCTTGTCATTTCCTCTCCCTTGTTCCTTTGTTTTTTTCTGTGACACAATGGGACTGCTGTGAGACAGAATAAAGTCAAAGAACGGGGCAAGGAGAGCAGTCTAAAAAGAATAGGCGGGGCTTAAGATGAAAAAATATAGTTTTATTTCTCCCTTAATGATATATCATGAATGTCAAGGTGAATATTTTTGTCATTAAGTGTGTTTACATGGCCTATAAGTCAAACTTCACTGTTCAACGAGCCAAAATAACCCCATCCTCCTACCCCTATTGTATACACACATTACTTGTGTTTTCTCTTTTTTTGCGGAGGATCTACTTTGTACAATAAATCAAAACAAGCAAGACTGGCATTTTCACATCACTCCTCTGGCAAATCAGTGGATACATTAGGCTGGGACAGACACGTTCTGAAGAGGCTGTAAAATCACTAATGGTTCTGTCCTTCACTCAAACATACACATACACCATTCCTACACCAAACTGGACTAATGTATCACTTGATTGACTGTAAACACATGGCTGCAATAGAAACTGCTGCAGTAAAATCATTTTGTATTTACAACAATTTTATACAACCTTCATTAGTAGATGGAGTTTGCTCAATTGTCATAATGTGACAAGTTCCATACTTGATAATAAGTGGTCATAAAATAAGCAGACATGCCTATAGCTAAACAATATAACAAACACTACAGTGATGATTTTGTTATTTCTGCCTTGACACCAAGAACATCTTAAAAGAGACATAAGGACCCCTGGCTTTCATTTTGGGTCCTTCAGTCATTTTACTTTCCGTGTCTGTCAAGTCAATACACAGACACAGACACTGGTATATGAAACACTCCCTCTCTTTGTTTCCATCTCTCTTTTCTACTTACTTATGATCCAAGGACATCCTGGAGTTGAGAAGTGAGTGGTAAATAAAGCTGAGATAGTTACATGATTAGTCTTCTGCGCCAGCGAGAGTTTAAGTTTGACTAAAGCCACTCTTCTTCCGTTCTGTTCTGGCTCCTTCACTCCTGCTCTCCATCTCGCTCTCCCCATCTTTATCAACAACTTGGCTGTCCCCTGGCTGAACCACTTCTGTTTAAAATGAGTGCGTGTGTGCGTGTGCGTGTGTATGTGATTGTGGAAGAGTGTGTATCTCTGTGTGTGAGAGTAGTGTGTGCGTACATGCTAAGCCATCAATCGATTCTCGAGTGTAGCTGAGGCTACTGCTTTAACTCAACAGCCTTACAAAGTTGCTTTACTTCAAACATCAGTCAGCATGCTGACTGGGAAATACCAGTATCCACAGTTTTATTTATTTATTTCCTCGGAAAGGAGAGAAAGACAGTTTATTAGAAATGGTGAAAAAAGATCGGGGTAGTCGGTGTAGAATGCCAAAAAAGCAAGTACGAGACAACATATTTCATGTATTTCCTGTAACCTCAGCTGATAAATATTTTGCATTACTGTAATTATTTTGAATGTTAGCTTTGTGGTCCCTTGTTGAAACAAGAGGAGGAAGGTTTTATAACCTGATTCATTTGTTTTTGTAAAGCTAATAATGTAATAGATGATGTCAGAATCCCAGAAGGCCTTACACTATCCAACAATGTTATTCACGATGGATTGGGGGATTTTTAAAACATGAACTACAGCCTTACAGTTAGTGAGTATTCCTGCAGCACATATACCACTGAAAATTACCTCAGATTAATTATTTTTAATCAGAATTAATTCAGAGTGAATACATATACCATCATAGATACTGGACTGGGTTTAATGGACTGGTAGAATAAATAGTCTTGCCCAAAAAACTACAATGTGGCTTTTTAAAAATTATACTTTTAAAAATTTCTGCTGATTTTAGGGTACTAAAATGTTTTACACTTACATAAAGTTAGAGGGCGTGCAAGAGAATGCCTGAGTGGCCAAGATATTTTAACTTTTAATCCGTAGTATGGGTCAAGCTCCAGAAACTCTAGATCATACAGTACTCATAATGCAGCTTGATTATAATTACATAATCAGAGTTATGAGATCCACAAGAGCCATATTCAACGATTTGCACAGTCTCAGTACTCACTATCAACTCATTGTAGACAAACAAAGGATGAGCAGACATACAGTATTTTATGAGATATTGCATATATTGTATATAGTATATAGACACAGAAGCTACAATGATGGCTTTTATTATAGATAACTGTTACGTCCCGTAAGGGGAGGTGTGGGGTGAAGTGTGGACCAGTTCCTGCGGTGGCAGCCACTGTGTCTACAGTGTGCCGCCTGCCGGCGTCCTTCTGCTGCAGAAGAGTGCAGGTGATTTGGTCTTGGTTCCGGTTGGATTCCGGTGAGCCAGACCAATCAGTAATAGACTCTTGTTTTGAGGGTGGCGTATTTTTCAGGTGGGATCTTGCCACAGACGATTGATTGTTGTGCAGGCTACTAATCTTGTCTCTTTTTGTTATTTCACAGATGCCCCCCATAACTTTCGTTGTAATTATTAAGTCCCCTATTTTTGCCTCCAGACTGTTTTGGTTTGTTCCCTAACCATCTCCAGTGGAGATCGTTTTCCGTTTTGCTGCTGGTTATAATACATTTTCTGTTAAAACTTGAACCTGTATCACCTGCTTGACTTTAGAATTCAAACTGGCTGTTAGTCCCACATCCCCTGGATGCCACCGGGACATAACGGTAACGTCTACAAATTTGTGTTGTCTGAAGATTATAATGATGTCTAAAGAGTTCACAATATAAGATGACATGATTTCTACAGTTGGAAAAATTTTCCATTAGATGTTTCAATTAAAATATTTACAATGCACTCTGTTGTAAATACTGTAGCTGTATCACTGTGTTCACATGTCTATAAATAAGACCCAGCTTTTAATAAGAATGTCAATGATTAGGTTGAATTGGAACTGCTAATAACTCCTGTGGGCTTTATAATTAATGTTTAACTCAGACACCCTACATCTCAGCAGAAATAACTCATCTGGCACAAACTACCAAGTAAAACTTAATACTAGTAAAGTGGGGTTTTTTTGTTTTTTTTTAAAAATGGAAACAGGGATATTTGTGATCATGTCAGCAGCGCTGCCAGAAACTTTGGGCCCCACGAAAAATAATCAAATTGGGCCCCCTCTGCGCAGCATCTCTAGGACCTAACTGTCCCATCAAAAGCTTTACATAACTCTAACTAATTACCATCTTTCTTGGTGAAAAACTGGGTTTCAGAGTAACATCCTTTCCTTTGTCTTTCCCCTCTCTCTTTTCTCTTTCCTTTTTTGAAAACCAGATTTTGGTTTACCAGGCAACTGTATTTCTGGCGCATCTACTAACTGCAACTAAACACCGTCACTGATCAGTGCGCGAAGGCAGGAGCAAGCATTTTATGCAGATACAGGGAGGTGGCCGGTCAATATGGATGTTTACTTTTTGGTCAATGGGGATATTTAACTTTAATTGCCAAAAACAGAGATCATTATATTATTATATCATTATATTTAAAATACTCAATGATGATGGTTTCTATAAATATAATTTGATATTAGTTTTTACCTATTATGGCGCCTCTGGATCGTGTGTTGAGGCAAATGCCTGTATTTTCCCTACACCGTGTTGTTCGCTCAATTTCGTCCTCTTCCTGTAGCCCTCCCCTCTTGTTGTTGACCAACTGTAAACAGTGCACTTGCTGGGGAAGCAATACTTTTCATGGACCTCACACATGGCTGGACTTAGTATGTAGCTTGTGTTTTTACACAACTTTTAATCTCTTACAGCCACATTGTCCCCCACCACCTATACATAAAAAGACAGACAGAAAGAGAAATTATGGATTGATATACATAAACATGCTGGCTATTGTATTTGCAGTGTAATGTAATTGAAATCAATGCTTCCTCACACTGCAGTGCAATTGAAATCAATGTATTCTTATTAAGGATTAGAGTTAACACACAGGGTTTTGGCTCTCTGTGCAGTGTGTTTGACAAAACCCTTGAGCATAATGTAGAACGCGAGGTAACATCCTGTCGATATGCATTTATTTGTTTTTGATTTCATTGGATATGATTTACTACATTATTAGAATCATGAAACACTTATAACACTGTGCCTCTGTCCAGGAGGCTTCCAGAAGTTTATTGGACTGCTTTGTCATTATTTGAAACAAAATTACTTTTTTTCTAGCTTGAACTATTCTACTTTATTTTGAGACAGTGTCAGAGATCTGCAACAAATGAAACATGTTTCCATGTCCTGAATAATTCCTATTACACAAAATTAATTTTATATGCCACACTGAAGGTTTAGTGACTGTGGTCTGTGTCTGCCATTATTATTTCATTACTGTCTTTGTCTGCAAATTAATGTAGACACACTGCAAGTGAGTTTACATGTGAACAGAGAAAATAGACTAGAATATCTCCTGATTATCCCTAAGCAGAGCCAACACATCACATACATACCTCTAATTCTATGAATGAAAGGAATGTGTAAAGCAAGAAGTACCATCATTGAATGCATCAAGGTTTTTTTGTTTTTTTTCCGTCATAATTCATAAGTGTTGCTTTCATTATTTTCTTCATCCTGATAAGACAAAGCCACATCTCCAGCCTGAGCTGCACCATATCTTTGAAGTACACAGAATCAAGGTCTTATCTCATGGACAATTTTGTGTCTTTAGAATGGATCTTGTGTGTGTTATATGGTAACAAGCTTTGTGGCTGCATAATAGGGGAAATTTCACAATGCAGTTTGTGTTTTAATAATTCCCTCAATCCATCATGAATAACGTTTGGCTTGTTGGAAAGTTGCTCTTAAGGAAAGAGCAGCTGTGATCAGCTGTTGTACTTGTGGCCACACACTGCATTAAATATGATGTAACTTGAATCCCTATGAGATAATAATTCCAAACAGGCAATAAGTCCTAACTCTTCCAAAATTCCAAATATTTTATTATTTTCAGATGTGGGCTTCCCACAGTTGAATCAAAATTTTTTTGTTTTCTGACCTTTACATCTAAGTTTGGCTTCACATATAGTCTGTTCTGTCATAGCAAAAATGCTGGCAGAACCAATTCATGTTATTTAAAGTTTTGCTTGTCTACTTTATGGTTTAACTTTAACATATATATGCGATAAGAAACTACTTTTGCATTCAACTTGGTTCACTCTGGGTGTATCAAACATCTCTGCTGACAGTGATGGATTGTGCTTGTTTCAGGATCTCACTTCCAGATTTGCAAAGATAGCATGGCCTGTGTTTTCAACAATCTACCTTGAGAGCTTAAGAAGGTCCATCACCCTCCCCGCTTATTTAGAACACAGTGGATTTCTTTAAATTAAACCAAACTACTCAATGTTTTTTCTTTCTAGGTTCAAACAATTGTATTTTTATTATGAAAACTTGAAATCTCAAATATTATCCAGAATTGGAAATTATTGTGTATAATTCCAACTCAATTATATATTGTCTCATAAATGGATCAATTTAGTTAATAAGTGGCACCTTGTAGAATATTTCAAATAAAACTAGAACTGCAAGCAGTTGTAAGCGGCGTCCAAGCCCCGTGGAGGGCGAGCAAGTCGGCCCGGGCCCCCCTCTGTGGCTTGGGGGCCCCACGGAGAATAAACGACCAGAGTTCGAAATTAAAGGGACTTGCGGTTACGGAGATATAAAATGAATGGATGTCTATGGGAGCGTTATTTGATATACGAATAATAACACCACCTAAAGGCTGACTGACACCAAATTTTGCACAGCTTATCAGGGGGGCATGGCACATAATGTTGCCAAGTTTGGTGTTGTTCGGCCATTGTAAACCTAGTGAAGATATGACATGAATTCCTGTTTTTTAGCATTTTGCACAAAGATTTGTTATCTTACAGTTTGTCACGTATCGATCTGGGGAGCACAGGCCTGTATCAGCTTCATCCAGAGATGGTCCGTGCCAAGTTTGGTGTCGATCGGACTTGCGGCTTCGGAGGAGTTAATTAAAATAGGTTTTTCATTTTTCGTGATTTAGCGAAATGAAAACGTCACCACCTTTAAGCCAAATTGCACCAAATTTTTGAGGTGTGATCAGGGGCCCATGGGGAACAAAAGACCCACGTTGGGTATCAATCGGACTTGTGGTTATGGAGATATAAAATGCATGTAAATCAATGGGATTTTTTTCTGATGACTTTAATCTACAGTAACAGCGCCACCTATGGGCACATTAGGGACAACTTTGGTCCATAGAGTCAGGGGACAATGCTGAACAACTGGGCTCAACTTTCATGTGAATTTGACTTGTGGTTATAGAGGAACAATTTTTTGGGATTAAAGAGCGCCACCTAGGGGCCAGTTTCACCACATTTTGCACAGGCCCTCAGGGGGGTGTCCCACATAAGTGCTCAAAGTTTGGTGTTGATCGGCCATTCCAAATCGAAGATATGACATCAGCTCCTGTTACTAGCGTTTTGCGTAAACAATTGTTAGCCTATAATAGGAACAGTTTTTCGTGTATGAATCTGGGGAGCACAAGCCTGTATCAGCTTTGTCCAGAGATGGCCTGTCCCAAGTTTGGTGCCGATTGGACTTGCGGCTTCGGAGGAATGAATCAAAATAGGTTTTTCAGTTTTCGTGACGTGTGGATATAAGGTTTTTGATATGCGCCTTCGTAGGCAGGAGTTACAAGCCCAAACGTGTTGACCTTGCTTATAGCACCCCCTAGAGGTAGAAGTGTGCGAATTTTTGTGCCTGCGGTCACTGCAGTGACCTGGACCTACCCTATGAGTTTTGCGTCTGTAGCACTTACCGTCTAGGCCGCAGTATCGGTTTTCTTCACGGAAGAATAATAATAATAAAACTGAGAACGATTCCAATAGGGTTTCTAGCTCTGCTGGTACAGCCCACTCGTCCTTGGACCCCTAACTACAGCGCATCCATCGTTGCCATGTTACATGTACACTGAATCGGCTTTTCTAAATAATATAATCATAAAATCTTCCGCTGAAATGGCAATGATTTGATGTCTGTAATCTGTTTTTAAGTTTTGTTGTGACTTTACTAATTTCATATTTGTCTTTTAAAGGTTTACCAACTTGACTGTTGTCCTAGTGTGTTGTGTTCCCATTTGTCATTGTATACTACAAACACATAAATAATTAAAGCTGCAAGCAGCGTTGGGCGGGCCCTCGCACGTTTAGCGTGTTGGGGCGTGACGCTGCCGCGGTGCATATTCTGGAGCTCTGCCGGTGCGGCTCTGAATTTGCTACGCGGTTCTGACGCTGCATGAAGGTGTTATACCT
Organism: Micropterus dolomieu; assembly: GCF_021292245.1. NCBI lineage: Eukaryota > Metazoa > Chordata > Actinopteri > Centrarchiformes > Centrarchidae > Micropterus > Micropterus dolomieu. Next base: position 17,364,214 of record NC_060166.1, read on the forward strand.
CACTTCCTGTGTCCCCTTAGTGGCACTACATCGCACTTGGCGCTATGAATATAAATCGGTATTGGCATGAAGATGTCTTCGGGGTGGGAGAATTATCAAGCACGTAAAGATTTGTTCAGATGTCAGAATGTACACTGAAGTTACAACAACTTCATGTGTCATGGCGAAGAGTTGATCTTTGACGCCACGCCACGGACACGCCCATCGACAAAAACTCACAGATAGCACAACTTTTCATCGTCAGTGCCTTTAGAAGGCACAGCAGAAATTTGAAGTCGATCGGATTAAATCCCTAGGAGGAGTTCGTTAAAGTACAGAGTGTGTAAATCATCCAAAAATAAACGTAAAATTCAAAATGGCCGGGTTTAGGGCATCGCTCTAAGAGGCTTTTTGGTACGTCTGGACATGATACATGTGCCACAGAAATTTCGTACATGTAGGTCAAACGTGCAGCGGGGGCTGCTTCGTTAAAGGTCACTTGCTGTTGCCAGCAGGTGGCGCTATGACTGTGGGTGAATGTTGGAAATGTAAATGTGATCAGGGCGGGACTCTCTAAAGTTTGGTGCAGATGTGAGCATATAAACTGTTATAATTTATAGTTATAATAACTTCCTGTTTCATGGCGAATCATCGACGCCACGGACACGCCCATTGACAAAAACTCACAGATAGCACAACTTTTCATCTTCAATGCCTTTAGAAGGCACAGCAGAAATTTGAAGTCGATTGTACTAAACGCCTAGGGGGAGTTTGTTAAAGTACGGAGTGTGTAAATCATCCAAAAATTGCCGTAAAATTAAAAATGGCTGACTTCCTGTTGAGTTTAGGATATGGGTTCTTGAGGCTTTTTTGTGCGTCTGGACATGATACATGTCCCCAGAAAATTTCGTGCATGTAGGTTGAACGTGGATGAGTGGCTAATTTTTTCCAATATTCTAGGTGGCGAGTCATTTTGCCACGCCAATGCACAAAACCCATAAAATACTAAATTTTTCACCACTTCTGACATGTGTGCAAAGTTTGGTGAGTTTTCGGGTATGTTTAGGCCCCCAAAATTTTCAAAAAAAAAAGTTTTAATAGGGACCTCGCACGGTTTGTGCTCGGGCCCTAATAATCTCTTCAGTTTCAATAGGGACCTCGCACGGTTCGTGCTCGGGCCCTAAAAATGTCATGTGAAAATAACTTCCCAGGTAAAATTAAATATTATGGCATTTACAGGATTAAGAACATCCAGTTTTGTGGGAAAAAAAATCTGCAGAAATACACCATTGTGTACTGTGAAAAGTATTTCAAAGGAGGCACAGAGGAATGTATCATTCTATAAGAGATTATCTTATGAAATGTCAAACATAAAAAGAAATTGTCTCTTGACAAACACTTTGCCACCGCAAAACATATGCGAACAAGGGCAGAAACGCATGGAGGACATCAGACGAGACAAATCACTGTGACACAGGCTGTTGCATCCCGGTCAACCGCTGGAATAATCTAGGTAAGCTGGTTTAAATATGCAGGGTTAGGGTTAGGCCAGCAAAATCCTGGGACTGTTTAAAACATCATAACTTTCATTGCAGTTTTTTAGAAAAGCTGCCGCGATTCTGTGGCGCTACTTGGTGGCATTGGATGCATCAATACTTCATCCCATATGAACTACAACTATACATACTAGTGAGAGCAGCAATAAATACTAGTAAGAGCTCATAGTTCATGTCACATCAATGGGTAAATACCTAGTGAAGGAAGTAAGAGTTAACAAAAAAAAGTGCAATCAATACAAAATAGTTGTAAGGGGATAGAAGAAGAGCACAGGAAGTGCATGTTAGAGGTTAGGAGTAAGAGGAAGTGTTCTCGGAAGAGATGAGTTTTCAAGAGCTTCTTCAAGTTAGAGAGGGACACCCCTGCTCTGATGGTGTGTGGTAGCTCGTTCCACCATCGTGGTGTCACAGATCAGAACAGCCGGGACTGGGATTGCTTTGTGTGAAGGAACATAAGTTTGTATTATGGAGTTTAGGTATATGGGGGCAGACCCAGTAGTCACTCTGTATGCAAGCATTAGTAACTTGAATCTGATTCTGGAGGCCACAGGGAGCCAGTGGAGGTCACTGCGTAAGGGAGTGACATGAGTCCTTTTGGGCTGATAAAAAACCAGACACGCTGCTGCGTTCTGAACCATTTGTAAGGGTTTCACCGCACAAGCTGGAAGACCTGCTAGGAGGGCATTGCAGTAGTCGGGCCGAGAGATAACCATGGCCTGTACCAGAAGCTGGATGGCATACTGAGTGAGGTAGGGCCTGATTTTCCTTATGTTGTATAGAGCAAAGCGGTATGACCGAGAGACAGCAGCAACATGGTCTGAAAACGACAGCTGGTCATCAATCATGACACCCAAGTTTCTCACCACCCTGGCTGGAGTGATGGTACAGGAGTCAGTTTGTAGTTTGATGTTATGGTGGATACATTGCTTGGCTGGAATGACCAAGAGTTCAGTCTTAGAGAGGTTTAGTTGAAGGTGGCAAGCCTTCATCCATGTAAATATGTCCGAGAGGCAGTCCGTGATCCGCTCTGAGATGGTGGGGTCGTCTGGCGTGGCGTGGCGGGGCGGGGCGGGGCGTGGCGGGGCGGCGCATAGATAAGATGCTTTCCTTTGGTGTGGGAGACCTGGGTTCGATTCCCACTGTGAGACAGCCACCATTGTGTCCCTGAGCACTTAACCCCAGTTGCTCCAGAGGCGTGTGACCTCTGACATGTATAGCAATTGTAAGTCGCTTTGGATAAAAGCGTCAGCTAAATGAATAAATGTAAATGTAAGAATAGGTAGAGTTGCATATCATCTGCGTAGCAGTGGTAAGAGAAGCTGTGAGAGCGAATGATCGGCCCCAGTGAGATGGTGTAAGATGGGCTGCAGCTTTAGCTGACCTTAGTAGGCATTGGGCCAAGTCTGTTTTTCTCCTTTAGTTTTCGATTTGATAGATCTCCTCCAGGGAACTGGTTCATTTTTTACAAGTGGCTATATAAATTGTTGTTGAAATAAAGATATTATTATATAGATTTTATAAAGAGATAAAATGTTGCACATTACTGTTTCCAACGTCAATTGTTGTGAATTAAAAATATATTGTGATATAATCTCGCTAGCTAACCACAAAATGTTAGCCGGAGTTAGCCGGAGTAAGAACCAATCCAAGCTCGTGTTGTTACCTTGTCAACTTGCGTTGGACAATCACGTCATTATTTGAACCGGTGCCCGAACACCCGGATGTGTGAGAAACTGTGGAACATAAACTGAGGACATAACTTCTCCGTTGTTTTGGTTACAGTGTATGGCTGCACCACACATCGTGGCAACGGTAGGTAACTGACTAGCATTACCTGAAACATTGTAAAACATCTGAATGCATGGGGTTTTGGCATATGTTCAAAATAGCTACCGCTATCAGTATTTGTGCAACTAATTTAAGCAAAGTACCGAATGCTACACATGTGGGTAATGTTAGACTATTTGTCATTTTAAATGTAGTATACTGCAAGTTGGCTAGCGTTAGCACCTGAAGTAACTTAGTATAGTAGGATTAGCTTTTTTTTCTGTGGATACCGCACACTAATTATTTATTTAACTGTGTGTTTGGCTTTATTGTTGTAAAGAGTTTAGCAAGGGCATATTTGCATTCGTCTTAAAATGTTGACTATGACGCTGAAGTTGTTTTTTTGCCGTCCAAAAGAAGATAAAATTAAGATTTAAAGTTTTTTCTGTCATTCAGCCCCTTCTGTGTAGACTGGCTGTATGAATTTATCTTATTTGAAGTGAAGCTTATGTACTGTGACAGTGTTTCCCAAACCGCCTGTTTTAGACATCTCCCTGCTCCAACACAGCTAATTTAAACAGCTTCCGGAGTTCATTATGAGTTGACAGAATCAGCTATGTTGGGGCAGGGAGGGATCTAAAACACACAAATATAAATATTTAGCTTACGTTATCTCCTGTTTCCTGTTTAATCGCACATTGGATTTTGTATTTTTTGCATGTGTTTCCTGTTCTGACGGTGGAGCCGACCTTAGATTGGATCTTTTTATATACAGTCTGTGGAGTGGAGCCTACATCAGGAGGGCAGACGGCAGACAGTCTTGGAACACCTCACTTGGGTGAAGTAAGCTACGTAGGCTACAGTATCTCCATGAGGCAACGTCCAGGTGGGATTTGTTTTGTAATGATTGTTTAAAATAGTTTGCTAACGGTACGGTAAGGCAAACCTTTACTTGGTAAGTTTCGCTCAATTCCTGGATGCTATGGGATCATGATTATCAACAGCTAACTAGGGCTATTTAGTGAATTAACAACAATGCTGTCTAAGCATCCTTAGACAGCATTGGAACAGTTCCTACATTTTGCACTGGCAATGCACAAGCTCCAAGCTGGTGCTGATGGAAGTGTCATCCTGCATAGAATTCCCCCTCACATTAATTCATGATGCTTTATTTATTTATTTATTTATTCATTTATTGCGATATATGAAGTCGCACACCTCTGGAGTAACTAGGGCATGTGTCTTATCCACTGCTCCATCACCACCCCCTCGATCCTCCATCCATGCTGCATTGGGGGAGGTATGTCTGGCAGGCTTTGCAAACTTATCCTGCAGAAAAGAGGAATAGACAGCATTTTGGTATATATTCCAGTATGCGGTCAGGCAGACATGGGCAGTATTTCTGATACATGTATGTAAAATATGTATTTGAAATACAAAATAGTGTGTTGTAATTTGTATTTGATGGGCCTTATAAATGGCTGTGTAAATGGCTTTGTATTAAAATAGTACAGTGTTGAGTATTTTAAAAATGCAGAAAATAATTTACCCAAAACAGGAAATTGTAACAGTGCGTTGAACGCTTTGCACATGCTTGTTTAAGACACATGGCAAGTGAAAGATGGATCTTTCATTGGTCCAGGCAACAAGAGTTGCACCACAAAAATGAAAAAGGAAAACAAATGGATGTGAAACTGACTAAATTTGTGTCTGCTAGGACAGCATAACCATGCAGGCATCAAAGATTTTGGTCGCTCTTTGATTAGACAACAAACAATTTGGAGTATGTTTTTTTGACATGGCTACAGTCATCTGGTCTGCTAAAATAATCCCCATGCTTCTCAAAGCAGATTTTGATACATGTTATGGTTGCTTTAATTTGTGTTTTTATTTATATACCTTTACAGTTTGAGTATTTTCAAGATACATTTGGATGTATTTTCACCCATCCCTGAGTAACATTGGTATCACTTGTTCTTACAGTACTAATTAGTTCCTTTTTCTGTAGGATGTAGTGAAGGGCCATGTTTACTGAGTTGGATGCAGTGTCATCACTGACTTCCTCTGGCAGCAGTTTATCTACATGGTTATGGGACACCAGGCAGGGGACAGAACAAAGGGGACAAAGAATGTGTTTATCAAAGGTGGTTACTTTTAATCTAGTAATCTCACTGTTTTGGAAGAATACCATGTAAGGTATTTGTTTCAAATAAAACATTCTAAAAAAGTGACTTTTGTGTTCAATTCATTATTTGGTCATAAATACTGTCCAATAGCCTACCTTACACTATTCAATGTAATCTTATATTGAACCTGTGCTTTTTGCCCTTGTTAAATTTCCAGCTTTTCAATACAAATTTTAAGATACAAAGTGTTCAAAAATATACAGTAATTAAAAATCACATTATGTCATTAAGATTCACTGGTAGTGTGAGGTTTATTTAAAGTACATTTTTAAACTAACTAGAATAGACAGACATACATAGCCTGGGAATCAGCATCACAGAGAACCTGACTGGTCATCTCACATCTCCACGCTGGTTAAGGAAGTTTAAGAGGGCCAAATTCCCACGCCAAGTACAGAGGAGCAACAGAAAGCATCCTGACTGGAAACATCACTATGGGATGCATGGGATGTGCACGGCCCAGGACCGGAGGGCTCTGCAGCGGGTGATTAAAACTGCTCAGGACATCATTGGTACCCATCTGCCAAACATCAGTGGTATCGGTGAGGTGAGGTGCCAACGCAGAGCCCAAAGGATACTAAAGGACAGTACCCACCCAGCCACTGCCTGTTCACCCTGCTGCCTTCTGGGAAGAGATATAGAAGTTTCTGCTGCCACACCACCAGACTGCAGAGCAGCATTTCCCACCCAAGCTATCAGACTCTTAAACTCTAATTCATCCTCAGCACTGCTCCACTGAAGATAGTTTATTTCTATTACCATTTTTCATAATGGATTCTTTATTAAGGTATATTGTTTGCTATGTAGCAGAAGGGAGTTACAAAACTCAATTTCACTCTATAACTTGGTATATTGTGACAATGAACCTACCTACCTACATGATGCACCAATACACAATTATTTAAATAGAGAATTAGAGTAGAATTGATGGATTTGATACATGCCTTCAGTATCTTTGGCTGCCTTTTCTCTCCTCATACATGCTCTTGCAATGTGATCTTTGTTGGTGAAGAGCGTGTAGCATTCCCTATGGAAGCCCACATCACTTCATATTGTCGCATACCGGCTGTCAATCGTGTCCCGCTTTGTTGTTATGTGGTTTATGTAAATAAATTAGGTGACACAAGCCCGCCCATGGGTGATCACTAACGCTAGAGGTCTTCTGACGGTAAGGGCACAATGTATAGTATAGCTTGTGTAGACAAAAAGTATATAAAGCCTATTTTAATAACAGGAATTCGTTATCCAGAGAGAAACGTTACAGCATCAACTACGCTGGTTGTCAAGAAGATGTGACAGGTTGTCAAGGTATGTTTTCTGACGCTACGATTTAGTAGTCCTACAAATTTGCCCGTTTAAAAATGACTTTATGTCGATTTCTTCATCAAATTTGCTCACATCAATGTTGGAAATAATGCTTACACTAATTATAAGAATTTTTACATGCCATCTGTAAACAAATTATTTAGTTCCTTGGCAGGGATCAATTAAAGTCACAATTTCGGGGTCCGGCCCACGGCCTATAGGGCTTAGGTTACAGACACCAGAGCCGTTTCAGTAAAGTGGGCACTCTTAAAACCAGTCTATGAATCTAGGAGGTCATTTCGTGAGAGGAATTCTGAGACCTGTTTGAAGACTGCCCAATAGTTTTGGATAAACTATGACTAGCATGTATTGGTCTGTACGACCCTCCAAGGATATGTCTCCCCAGACCATCAGTGACCCACCGCCTAACTGGTCATGCCAGATGATGTGCAGGCAGCATAATGTTTACCATGGCATTTTCTGACTCTTTTATGTCTGTAGTCAGTGTGAACTTGCTTTCATCTGTGAAGAGAAGGCGACCCCAACGGCAGAACTGCCAATCCTGGTGTTTAACTTCTCGCTAAGCCACGCCCCCCACGGTTACTGTTGCTAAGCCCGACAAAAAAAAAAGGTTTTGGAAAGAGAATACATCGTACTTCTTCTTTCAGCCTCTCTGGGTAGTGATTGTAATTATTTTAAGTGCCCCAGGAACAGTGTTTGACCATATCTTGGAAAAATATGGCAAAAGAAAGCTAGAAAATGACTCCTTTTGCATTAGAGTCAATGGAGTGCAGCCATGAAAGTGTCGGACCTCAGTTAGAGTGAGTCCTGTACTGCGCTGTGATTGGCCAGCTACGTGTTCGGGGCGTAAGTTAGCGAAGGGTCAATTGAGCTGCATGGTGCTGGGCTGTGAGCACAGATCCCACAAAAGGATGTCGGGCCCTCATGCCACCCTCATGAAGTCTGTTTCTGACAGTTTGGGACAGAAACATGCACATCAACAGCCCACAGAAGGTGAGCTCTGGCAGTGCTCCTCCAGTTTCTCCTTGCACAAAGGAGCAGATACCTGTCCTGCTGCTGAGTGGAGGCCTTCTACAGCCCACTTCAGGCAGCTTATATTCATAACCTCCAGTTTTGGTGAGTTTCATTTTGTTTCTGTCAAATTTGAGTGAAGTGTGTTATAAGATATGTTAACAAGGCAATTAGTTTGGTAAAATAGAGAAACTTCAATTCAGAAGCTGTATGGTTGTATTTTCATTTGATAAAGAAAATAGGTGTCTGAATATTCCCTTTGTTAACATTTTGTTAGTTTGTTTATTTTATTTATTAGACTAAAAGCTAAGAGAGCTTGTGTAATGTAGCAAACTCACCGCTTGCACACATCTTTGTGCTAAAATTAAGGGGAAGTAGCATTATGAGACAGGACAGGCAGAGGCTAGCTGGTTAGCACGCTAACTTCAATAGATAGCTCTGGAACACAATACGTCTTTGACATAATGTAAGAACTACTACCATTCTGTTGATATGGTACTAAAATCCTGGCCAAATGGGATGTTAGGTCATCACTGTGCCTGCAGCAGAGCAGGGGGAGTAATGTAATTCTTTTAAGATGTTGTCTCCCGACAATTCTGAAAAAACCTGTTGACTGACCTATACCCTGAATTTTCTCTGAACAGGCATGTTCACAGGCAGGATGACTCCACCTATTCATTGGAAATGGATCTGATGGTCAGCACCAACAGAATCCAAAACAGCCACATGTGGTGCCAAAGCCCTTTTCCTTCTGAACTCAGACCAGGGGCATAGGTAGATAGGTGATCTTGTAGAGACCACTGTTGTTAAGTGGGTTTTAAACTGACCACAGTTATCATTTAAAAAATGTCAAAATGATCAGTACTTGTCAACATGTTAGACAGACTGAGGCAGTGGGTGGGGAGCTCTGGTACTGCCCTAGAATAGTTTTCATCCTACCTGTCAAATAGGAAGTTTTGCGTGTCTGTAAACAACTATGTCTCTTCGTTCTGTCCAGTTAAATATGATGTGCCTCAGGGGTCGGTCTTAGGACCCATTTTGTTTTCCTTGTATCTGCTTCCCCTTGGACATATTATCCATAAACATGGCATTTCTTTTCATATTTATGCTGATGACACACAAATATACTTGCCCGTCAGATCCACAGACCCTGGAATGCTGAGTTCACTTAACAACTTCCTTTGTGAAGTTAAAAAATGGATGTCAAATAATTTCCTCCAGCTGAACTCAGACAAAACAGAAATCCTGGTCATCGGGTCCCAGCAGATGGCAAATCAAATACTGCCATCTGCTGGTTCTCTAGTAAATCACATTAAGCCTGTGGCAAAGAACCTTGGTGTTTGGTTTG
>NC_060166.1:17373486-17411564 GCF_021292245.1 Micropterus dolomieu
CGATCTATGTTAACTTTTAAGGACACCGAGACCATTTTACACGCCTTCATCTCATCACGCCTGGATTATTGCAACAGCCTTTTCACCTGTTTAACCCAAAAATCTATTGATCGACTCCAGACTGTCCAGAACTCAGCTGCCAGGCTTTTAACCAGAACAAAGAAATATGACCACATTACTCCTATTTTAGCTTCATTACACTGGCTCCCAGTATGTTTTAGAATTGACTTTAAAATTCTATTGATCACTTTTAAAGCTCTTCATGGCCTCTCGCCTTGTTATATTTCTGACCTTTTAGTCCCATACACACCAGCACGTACCTTGAGATCCTCGGGCAGAGGTCTGTTGTCTGTTCCAGAGTCTCGACTGAAAACTAAAGGAGAGCCTTTCCCGATCTTATTTGACTTTATTTTTTCCATTTTATTTTTATTGTATTTTACTTATTGTATATTTATCTGTATTTTAGTCTTTTCAATGTTTTCATGCTTTTATCTTGTATTGTTTTTGTATTATTGTCTCTTGGGTATTATTGTCTTTACACTTGTTAAAGCAGTTTGTAACTTGTTTTTGAAAAGTGCTCTACAAATAAAGATTATTATTATTATTATTATTAAACAATACTATGCCATAAACCATGAAAACAGACACTTGAGGGACATCTAAAGAAAAAGTTTTACAAATGGAATTTTTTTGTTTGTCAGAAATATCACTTAAACCTTTTACATTTCCTTCTTTAAAACTTTTGATTTTAACTGCCGTCAGCCTTGACAAAGAGGCCAAGACTATTTTCTTTGCAGTGTTTCACTGTCACAAAATAAGGAACGGCACTTTCTATTGTACTGGGGACTCAATTGTTCACACAGATATAGTTAGTCATAGTTCGCTCAGAATTTAAAATTAAATTTCAGTGGTGTATAAATATATATTATGTAATATTATATAAACCATTATGTTTTTATTACCGTAGAATTTTATTTTTATTTTTATTTTTATTTTATTTTACCTTTATTTAACCAGAAAGAAAACTCGTTGACATTAAAAATCTCTTTTCCAAGAGCGTCCTGCCCAAGACAGGCAGCAGCAGAATGAGCCACTTCTATCTACATCTCTTCTATCTACCACCGGTCCTCTTACATGTAAGTCACCATGTTGCGGTGCCATATATCTACAGTAGACCAAAAGGACAAACGGCTCTACAGATGTTTCGTCACTACATTGAATACGTATGAAGAAGAAGAAGAACAAGTAACATTTGTAGTACTTGTAGTAGTCAACTGGTTTATTAGAAGAAAGAAAAGGAGAGAAATTTGGAAAAATTGAGGACCACACCTATTATTTGGAAAGGGAGGGTAGAGAGGTGCATTCACTCAACAGTCAGAATCTTTTATTTCTCCTTAAATCTTTTTTGCAAAAAGAGAAATAAAGTGTACATGGGACATAAAGAAGGATACAAAACTTGAATCAGTGCAAAATCACATATTGCATATACATATTTTGCAAACAAGTAATTTGTAATATGGTTATAATGGTTAGTTGTCTGAGTATTGTTTATATGCTCTGATAATGCTAATCCAACACATCTTTGTTGTAGCATCCATGTTGATTCCACATTACAACCTAAGAGCACATGAACACACACTGAAATCACAACTCTAGAAATGGGACCATCCGAGGACCACGTGAATACACTGTGAGCCACTGGTTGCAAAACCCTCACCACTAGATTCCACTAAAACTTACACATTGAACCTTTAAGTGAAAAATACTTTATTATCCCACAATGGGAAATTCATGTGGTAATACACATACACACACACACTGTACACACACACACACACACACACACACACACACGTACATGCACTCCCACACATGCCAATTAGTTGTCAATAAATAATCCTTTTAAAAAGCTGGTAAATTAAAATATACATCACATACAATATCCAGTATATAATCTAAATAGTCTAGTACATAAAATATAGTAAATGAGAAGATCTGTCCTATCTCAGAGTAATACTCACATGCCTATAAAAGCGCTATATGTTGCAATACTTAATTAATCAGTAATTAAACAAATAAATCTATTATACATAATGAGCACTACATACTTAATATCAAACTGTAACTTTTTCAAGCTTTTGTTTACATGGATTTGCTAAGGACACAGTATACAAAGCAGTGTATCACACCTATTCATTTTAACTCATTTATACAGCTAACTAATTTATTGTACACATATCTAGCACTGCGCATCTGATGAACACACAACTCAGTTTATGTAACTGTGAATTGCATTTACAAACGATAATTATTCCCATTAAAATCAGTAGGATAGCTTTCATTATAGATTTATATTATTTATTTATTCATTTATATAAATTATGTTTAAAACAATAGATTTTTGTAAAAGGAACAAACTCCTTGACACTATGTTTTACAGTGATGAATCTTTGAAGCACCAGAATGGAGCATCTTTAGTAAGTTTTAGTTTTTTCAGTGGTCAATCTTTAATTTGGGTTGAAAAATAGCAATTAGAGAAAATGCAGTACGGTGTAATTAAAATAGGGTTAGGGTTTTTATTTGTATTTAGAACACATCAAATATTAATCCAACAGTGTGTATTAAATGAGACCAAAAGTCATTGTGAAGAAAAGTGGGCCTGATTTTCACTAAAAAACATTAAAAGGGATTTAGGAAAATCAGCTTCTGTTCCTCATTTGGTGCATTTGTACTCCGCACGTCTTTTATATATTTTATGATTTTAATGCCATACATAAATGAAGTTTATTATCATCTGTCCTTCAGTTGATGAGGTGCTATTACTTTCATGCTGAGTCATCAGCCTGAACTGAAATTGACTTATCTGGAGGTGAACTGACGTGATTCCCCTTCAGGAGGGGGCGGCACCTGCCTCAAATCTGAGAGAATACCGGGAAGCCTTCAGGCAGTGACTTTTGAACTTTCATTCATTACATCATGTCACTTGGAACAGAGAATTGATTGCTCACAAATTACATTTTTGCTGGTAATCAGGATGAATAGACATCAGAATGCAGTGGGGGTGGGCGGAGGAGACAATGAGGCTCCATGACGAATGAGCTTACAAGATACAAATAACTTTTTACCCCAACAAAGTTAACTGCAGACACTCTTAAGAGAAATAACACACTGTTAACGAGATTACATCAAAAATCAAGGACAAGTGTTCGGTAAACACAGCGTGGCAGGAGGAACAATCTGTTTTCCAGTATCTGACAAAGGACACAGATTCTGAAAGCAAAGAAAGGCATGAAATACACCATTCAGGTAGGGAAAGTATTTTAAAAACGTAGTCACTGATTACTTCAGACTGCTGTATGATTCATGTTACAATCAATCATCAAAAACCAACCATTATTAATCGGTGTATAATAATTTCTAACATGATTGTTTCCAAACTAAATTTCTTATTTGTTTAATTTATTCTAGTTTTCAGTATTTATTTTCTAGCAAGGAGCCTGACTGTAGACACAAGGAGGCACACACTACAAATCATGTGCCGAAATAGAAACATGAACAACCCCCAAACACCTACATGCATGCACACACACACACACACACACACATCACACAGCCCTCACCCACAAGTGTCCCCTGAGTTTAATTCTGGTGGGAGGTTTTGTGGACATTTGTGAAGGGATCTGTGTTGTAGGTGGCGGTGAAGCAGGAGTGGGGAGTTGATGAATACAGAGGAAAGCGAAAAGTGAGTGATGAATTCTGATGGAAAGATTAAGGCATGTGAAAATAAAGGAGGTTGCTCAAAGAAAGAGAAAAGGGGGAGAGAAATGAAAACAGAGGGTCAATGGGATGGACAGAACGAGACGACAAATGGTGGTAAATGCTGGCCCATCCTGGTGAGGAGCAAAGCAGGGCAGTGAGATGGGGGTGGAAGAGAGGTTGAAGATATTTTTCCAGCCTCTGCATTGCAGGGAAAGGTCAGAAATAAAAATTGAAGTAAGTGAACAAAAGAAGGAAAGAAGTGAATAAACTGATAAATGAAGTTATATAGGAAGGTTAAGCTCAACCGCAGAATCTGTACAACTTCTCTTCCACAGGAAATCCCACTTGGACGTGCAAATGAACAATGCTGCTGAATTTCTTCTTTTTTTTCTCCACTAAAACATTAGATTCATTAGAACCTGCTGCTGACTTTTGTACATTTATAGTAATCAAATTTTCACTAAAGATTTTACACATTTTATTGCAATTTTTGTGCTCCTGATGGGACCACCAGCAGCGTTAATCTGCGTTCATTTCTGTTCCCTGTTCTATTAAGGTTGTTCTATGTTTGTCCGTATACTGTTTTTAAGTTTATCATAAATCCACGTTCACCAGATCCTCATTTATGCATACTGCTGTTCTGATATCCTCAAAATAAAAACAATAAAACATACACCAACTTCGACCTAATAAGCTAATGGTATAATCATCTCATAATCACATTTAAAGCAAATGGTGTGCCACACTGAATGTAGCTGAGGTATTATAAGGGTTTGCTCCAGATTATGATGGTTGCATATTGTTTTCACATAACCATAAGCCATTAGTAAGCAATTGATTCAAGATGGATTAATAATGAGCTTTTGGATAATTAATCAAAAGGTCATTATTATCATTCATACTGTATATCATTACATCCCCCAAACTGGTAACAGATTACTGCTTATTGTTTTGAAAAAATAAAAATAAAGTTTTGCTCATTCATGGTGTGTTTCTTAGGGTCACGTGTATTGGACTTAGACTCAACAGTATATTAAATATCTTCAACATGTCCAGATATTTTGCAGCCCTTTATCTAAAGTTGCAACAAATAACCTTTATTCAGCACTTACTAATGGTTGGTAAAACAGTTTCCATGGTAATAACAGAGAAAAGACACAATAGCAGCTGATTTATAATTTACTTAGACCATGGACAGCAGCACCGATGTTAAACAGTGTGACCTTTAATCACCAGTGATGGTTCAGTATGGTAGATTCACTGATTTGACGTGTCTACATTTTTGTAAGCCCTGGGAAATAGACACAATCTAAGTTTTTTATACATTATATATGTCTCACTTGAACTGTCTCGCTGAATACAGTAGATGTAGCCTTGGTGGTAGACTGAAAGCAACTTTGGGGCGGCTGTGGCTCAGGAGGTAGAACGGGTTGGCCGTTAATCGGAAGGTTGGCGGTTCAATCCCCCTAGTTGCGTGTCGAAGTGTCCTTGGGCAAGATACTGAACCCCGAATTGCCCCTGGCGGCTATTCCGCCAGTGTATGAGTGAGTTGCGTGTCGAAGTGTCCTTGGGCAAGATACTGAACCCCGAATTGCCCCTGGCGGCTATTCCGCCAGTGTATGAGTGAGTGTGAATGTTAGTTTCTGTTTGAGCACTTAGGCTCGGTGTGTGAATGTAGTGTAAAAGCGCTTTGAGTGGTCAAAAAGACTAGAAAGGCGCTATACAAGTATGGAGCATTTACAACTTGTATTATCAATTAAATGTACGTCATATTAAATTGTGTGTAAAATACTCTGAGCTTTCTATGAGTGCTAGTCTTCAGTAATTTAGTAAAATCTATTTTACAATCATCTTAGCCATAACATCTTTCTTTTTATGCAGCCCAGAAACAATTGACAAGACTGCCACCTCTGGATTAACGGGAGCAACATATTGTCACTCCCAACTTTTCACATATGGACACTTGATCAAGACCTCTTGGAGTCACATTTTTAACACCATTTGAACCACTTTAGCGTTGTTTTTGGAGGTGTAGGGCTCCATGGTCAAGTTAGCAATACTAAATATTCAATGTCCAGATCGACTTTCAAAATAAATTGGTTAATGTTGTGAAACATTGCAATTTGGTTAGGTCTAGGCACTCCTTGTTTCTCATGTGAAACGAACAAACCAACAGTAGCTGGCTCTGCGCTGCAGCAGCTCTTACTCTGACACATGTTTTGTCATTCTTTCAGTGGTAACATGTTTCAGACTCTTGTTGACTGGATGATTTACAGATACAGATATGCTATTTAACCGTAACATGCCGGTCACATTATGGTTAAACAGCGTATCTGTAGCCCGGACACTGAACTGCTTGCTGTGGGACTCTGTGGGACTGGGCTGTTTACATTCCGCCCTCTGCCAACCCGATGTCGGCATGTAACGTCATCCACTCCGCCACTGCTGAACTCCAGACTCAACATCCAAGTGCCCTCATAGTGATCTTGGGTGACGTCACCATGACCAGCACACTAACCAACTTCACCCAGTATGTGAGCTGCCATACTAGAGAGGATGCTAACGTTAAGGATGCATACAGCTCTTCTGCACTGTCCCAACAAAGACTGTCCAGACATCAAGGACATCTTGAATGCTAAGAGGAGGGCTCGCAGAGATGGGAATAGGGAGGAGGTGAAGGCCATTCAGGGGGACCTGAAGCTGAAGATCAGGGAGGCTAAGAAGAAGTCCAGGAGGAAACTGGAGCGTTAATTCCAGCAGACCAACATGAGGGAGGTCTGGAGCGGCATGAGGAATATCACTGGCTTCAGATCGGCAGTAGAGGAGTTGAAGGCAGATTGGACAGGGCCAACAAACATAATCTGTTCTTTAACAGATTTGATGCTATAGCTCCTGCCCATCCCCCCACAAACTCAGCTGCTGTCTGCCCTCACTACTACTGGGAGTTGAGGACGCCATCATCTTCCTTCTCAACCGCATCTACGTCCACCTGGACAAGCCGACGAGCACTGTGAGGGTCATGTTTTATGACTTCTCCAGTGCTTTCAACACCATCCGGCTGGCCCTGCTGGGTGAGAAGCTCACAGCGATGTAGGTGGATGATCCCCTCGTGTCCTGGATTGTTGACTACCTGACCGGCAGACCACAGCATGTGCGCCTGCAACACTGTGTCAGACAGCGTGGTCAGCAACACCGGGCCCCCGCAAGGGACGGTCCTCTCTCCCTTCCTTTTTACCATCTACACCACGGACTTCAACTACCACACAGAGTCCTTCTATCTTCAGAAGTTTTCTGATGACTCTGCTGTGGTTGGATGTATCAGTAAGAGTGATGAGGCTGAGTGCAGAGCTGTGGTGGGGGACTTTGTCACAAAGACTAAGGAGCTGGTTGTGGATCTAAGGAGAGCAAAGGCACCAGTGACCCCTGTTTCTATCCAGGGGGTCAGTGTGGACATTGTGGAGGATTACAAATACCTGGGAGTGCACATGGACAATAAACTGAACCGGGCTGCTCAAACACAGGAGCACTTTCAGTATCAGACTTATTCCCCAAAATGCCCCACAGAGCGCCACAGGAAGTTATTCCTACCTGTGGCCATCAAACTTTATAACTCATCCCTCTAAGTGTCTGACACACGGACAATTAGTTAGTTTTGAACTGGACATTATTGTCTGTTTTGTGCAATAACACCTGTTTAATTACTTAATGTGCAATACTAGCTGCTGCAATTCTGCTGCTACTATTTATTCATTATTACTGTTCACCATAACAATTCCTTAATTATGTAAATACTGTACCATAACAATTCCTTTAACTATGTAAATATTGTACATATCCACACTCCTTCATATTTTCTTTTATTTTATATTTTTACTCTGATATTTATATTTCTTTATAAACCATTATCTTTATTTATAGTCCTTTTGCCTTTTGTGCAATGTGTACAACTGTGACAAAGAATCTCCCCTCGGGGATCAATAAAGTATTTCTGATTCTGATTTTGATTCTGATTTATGCATGTTTGTTCATTGCTTGTAATGCTGTCGTTAATGTAACCTGCAGGATTACATGCCGCACAGGACAGTTACTTCAGGGTTAGCTTTAATTTGATTGTTGATCACATTTCCTAAAGGTTATTTTAACAGAGTTCGTAAGCTACTGAGTCATTTTAGAGAGGCGCTCATATGCTTTCACAGCTTGTTGCAGCTTTTAACACGAAAATGATTTAAAAGAAAAATCATGAAAACCAAATACAGCAGGGAGCTATGACTATTGACAGAAAACATCAAATTAAACCTGTTAAATACTTACACAAAAATGACCTGGGAAAGTACAGTGTATAATTATAAAGAGCACTTCCAACAATTCCAACTTCCACCTAAATTCTGCTCCACAATTTATTTATAATTAACCAATGTCACACAAAATGAAACAAAAAAACAACAACAACAAAGCAAACACATATATTAACATTTAAACAACTTTGAGAACTATACTAAACTTAAGTGGAAACTTACATCTGAATAGATTTACCACCTGGTTACACTAATTTTCCCAGAAGGCAGAAGTTTCTTCTGCTATGAGCTGAGAAGCTGAGAAGCTGAGAGGTATTTGTTGGGCAGCCATGTTTTTAGTTTGAAAAGAAGGCTTGAAAAGAGAGGCAATCACATGGAAGATGTTCTTACAGAGTGAATCATCAGGGTAAACAGGAACAAGCTGCATTTTGAATTAAACATCATATCAACATAATGAGGGAAATGTGCTGTAAATGCTAAGATATACAGATTCATTAAGGTGAATATTCTATTTCTAGTCTGCTCATCTTTCTCTTTGGTTTCTTGTGTTTTCCAGCACTGAAGATAGTCAACTGAAGAAGTACTCTGGAATCACCTGAGGATATGGAAATGTGGAATCAAATGCTACATCCAGATAAATATTTCATGGACAGTAACAAAAGTTTCTTATAACTAAAAAAGAATTTAAAACACCTAGTTCAACCAACAAAAATCGAAGGACAACAAACTCAACATGATCTGTTAAATCAACAACAAAGCTAGGTTTTAAAGACAAATAAAGATGGAAAACCCAGCCATTATTAAACCTTGCTCTTCTTTCGCTTTTAATGTACACTCTTTTTGTTTGGTGAATCTATTTTGTTACTTTTAGGGAAATACAGTGCAAGCATCTCAATATCAATGGGCCACTAGCACAGTGAGACAAATTAAGAATTTTATCGATACAAGAATTTTTGTGTAACTTAAATAAATAAATAAATAAATATTTCATGGTGAATAGTTGTATTTGAATATAATTTGTGCACACCAGTAACGACAGTAACAGTCCAGACATGGACCACTGTCAGATGTTTTGTGCAGTCTGGTTGCCCATGTTGGCAAGGCTGTGGCTGTGTATTAACACAATCCTCAGTATTATTTTCTGCCTAGTTGAATGTCAAAATAGTACCAATATGGAAACAGTCAAACCCAAATGAAACCGCACAAACTTCATTAAAACTTTGGAAGCAAAGCAGGGCTGATAAATAGGAGAGGGCAACCAAAGACAGACAGCACTTTAGAAGGCACAGACACCCCACTTCTAAATACATGTATGAATGCAGCAAATCAGGCTCTTGGCAAAGCCTTTCATTGTGTTTACTACCTTCTCAAAAACAAAGAACCCTGCTCAGCCATTCCTCAATTACTGCATCTGCAGATCCAAAACAGCTCTGTAGGAGGTATTCATTCAGCCTATTGTAATTTCCCTACCAATACATTGCCTTGAAAATCTGTTTGCCGCTCATTGTTTATTCTGCGTAATTAGTGAAGCTGAGCTGCTTGTTTTAACTGAAATTCATGTTGCCGTAATACAGGGCGTAATTACACCATTATTGCCCCAGTATCAAACAGGGAAAATATGACGATTACATTAAGTATAGCAACCAAACGCTGACAGCTGGTACATCTGTTTGCTTTTAGTTAAGCCAAGCTCCAAGTTTTAGAAATTGGTTACTCAGGAAACTGCGCCAACAAAATGAAAATATAAATGTAACAGACTTTAAATGTATAAAAAGTGGGAATTTGTCACCAATTAAACCCATGTGCTCCTGCTTTGACATTATGTTGGCAGTTATCTGTATCTAAATTCTAGGGAGTTGGGCTGACAGACCTTCATCCTGACTCTGCTTCTATCCTATGCTTCACTTCACCTTTCTATTAGCATTGCACCAGTGCCACCTTCTGTTTGCCTCTTACTTTCCACTTTTGGTATCATTTTCATCCTTCTTCATCTCGTCTAACAGAGTTAGGAAGGATTAATTCATGCAGACACACATTTCTCACCCATTCTTTATGTGTGATTTCCACCATCGCCTTCCTTCTTTTTGTCAGTCTCATTCGCTCTGTCTGTTCTCTCCCAGCTATAAACACAAGCTGTAAGCCTCTCCATGGCGCCCATTTCTCCAGATGTGAGTCTAATGAGTTTGAACATGTCTTCAGCAGGAAACATGTTCTTTGTTTAATGACCCTTATTTAGATTGACTGGCACAATATGTTATTATATTGTGAACAGGTCACCTTTTTTTAAAATTCCTATAGCCACATTGAAATGTTGTAAATTAATCTAATGAGACCTGTATAAAAAGGTGATACCTTGGCAGAAAGAAAATACATAGTCAAGTACAGCAAAGTATGTACTGCTTTCCGACATCTGCTACTTTTTAACATACAAAACAGACACATATTTCATCTTATTGACTTGAAAGTAAACAAGCAAAAAATAGGTTGCCACAGTTGAGACAAAGCCAAATAATGGCTTGAAACAAAAATACTGGGTTGACAGAAGAAGGTCACACAAAAATAGGATGCAAAAGGTATGAAGAGGTCAAATGGTTAGACTGTAGCAGAATGATTAATTCATTTTAAAAAATAATTATAAATAATAAATAATAAAATAATTGATAAAACAACAGGGAAAGGGAGAAAATAGGCACTCATGTTGATCCTCTCAGGCTTAGGGAATAATAATGTATATGTCCACATGAGAGCACACACACAAGCACACAAGGGCCTGCTGACAGAAAACTCTATTAAAAGGCTTTATTAAACTATCTAAAGTCAGATCCCTCTTACAATCAGCTGCCATTTAATAGAGTAAATTAATTCATCATATTTAAAGAGAGAGAGAGAAAGTGAGTTGGTTTTATCTTTCTTCAACTAGGTGGGGGTGTGAAAGTGTAGCAAAATGGGAAGAGAAGGGATCAGGGAGAAAGAGAGGAAGAGAGAGAATTAGATTTTTAGAGAGATGGCAACTAAATGAAGCCATAGACTGTGGTACAGATGGAGAATGGCTTCAGACACAAGGTAATTATTTTCTGGCTGGTGGAATGGAAGGAGCAAGGGCTCCTTCATTAACTGGCTGTTCATTACTGATGGATAGAGGGGATGGACACACATCGGCACATGCAGTCATGCACAGTCGTGCGTGCTCACACAGACATGCACACATACATTCAAAACTGTTTAATCAGTCTAAATTTTTTCTAAAATGAACACTAAGTCTGGAATGCTGATTAAGTGTTGTAGACATGAAAAATATGAAGAATGTGTCATTCTCTTCCACCACTGATGAAGATGAATATATTTTAAGGTCAGAATTAAGTTTTATAATTAAAGAAAAATTGAGTAATGTAAGGGTTCATGTTAGTAGGTTGTTTACTTTACAGTTTCAAGTAAAAGTTTGACATTTTGGGAAATAATACTTAGTTGCTTTCTTGCCAAGAGTTAGGTGAGGCAATGAGAAGAAATGTGAAGCTACAGCCAGTAGCTGGTTATCTTAGCTTAGCACAAAGTAGGGCTGTGCAATTAATCCAAATTTAATCACAACTTCGATTTTGGCTTCCAATGATTGTAAAAACAAGTTAATCAAATTAAAATGATCATTGTGTAGCATGCTGTTTCACTGTGACACTCGTTTTGTCTTGTTTTATAAATCCAGTGCACCCTTTGCTTTACAGCAGTGCCTCCCACCCCTCGCTAAAAGCCAAAACTCACTCTCATCCAGGCTGTGATGTTTTACTTTAGCACGGGCCAACATGATGGGTTATAATTGCTACAACTTCCTAATCACCATTATTAGCTTACCTATGGCATTTTACACCGCAGAAATTAGCCTAGCGGCTAGTGGACTGTTCCTATACTTATAGCTTAACAATTTACATATTATTTATGCTTATCCTAAATACAGTGTGTTAAGCCTTGATTTACCTGGTCCGTGCTTGTTAAATATTCACCAGGTCCCCATCTGTATTACTGGATTTATACTTTTCTCACCATTGGTTTAAGTAACTGCATCTCCCGATGGAACACTACGGTTGAATTTCAGCGTTATGTAACATAACGAGGTGTCGTCAACTCAAATACTTGACCTGCCTCTTGGCTCTAAGATGTTTAAAGTTAAAAATATTTCATTGCTTTTCCTATTTCATGGGCTATTTTGGATAATGCATAATCATTTACAAAAAATTAAGCATTCAATATTAAAAGTTCAATAAATGCATGATGTTTCCTGAGTCAATCAGTCATCGTGTTAATAATCGTGATTTCAATTATGACCAAATAAGCCCTAGCACAAACACTGGAATCAGGGAGAAACTGCTATCCTGGCTGTGTCCAAACGTAACAAAATCTTACAGTTTCAGACATGCTAGTTGGTGAACTTTATTACCTTTGGACAGAGGCTGGCTGTTTACCCCGTTTTCAGTCTTTATGCTAAGCTGAGTTTGCCAGCTTCTGTTGCTGGCTTCATATTTAGTGTACAGACATGAGTGCGGTATCGATCTTCTTCTCTAACTCTCAGCAAGAAAGTGAATACGCATATTTCCACCAATAAATGTCAAACTTTTCCTTTAAAATATAGTAGAATGCTAAATTCAGCCAGTCCTCGCTTTAAGCCCCGACCACCTACAGTTGTTTAAGACATTAATATCAGCATTCAAGATCATCAAGTACTTAACCTCCACATTATTTAAACGTCTGCATAGAATCACATTGACTTTGGTTATTGTTATTATTATTAGAATGATAACACTTGATAGTAATAGACAAGTGGGCACTCAGAACATGGTAGCATTAGGTTCATCAGTTTAAAAGGAGATTTAAAGCTTTAAGTTGAAAGGATGGAGAGACAGTTGGGAGGGGGGTGAAGCAGACTTGTTTATTCCTTTCATAAAGGGCTTGTCAACTCTGTCAGCCCAGAGGAGAAAAACCAATTTGCAAGCTGACACTTTGTGATGTGTGTATGCACGTGTGTGTGCATGTCAATTCACAACCATGCCCATAACTACTCACCTGTTAGCACTTCCCCAACCATATACTGCTCACACACATATGTATACACATACACAGAGCCAAGGACATGTGGATGCCATATATTTTTTTTGTAGACAGTATAAAATATGTGCCTAAGAAACATAGGCTACACACGTTCACACACTCACAGACAAACAAGTTATGAATTTGAATGCAGATGAGTGTCGGGATGAAGGTTGCTGCAGGCTGTCCATTTAGGAGAGTCATCACCCTGTTTCCATCTATGACACCTGAAGACACCACAGTCACTTTTCATCTATCTCAGAGACCTGAAGATAGAGACAGAGAAGAGGCAGAGGGAGAGACATGCAGAGAAACAAAACTAAAAAACTAAAGTTTAAAGTTCTAAACTTAAGTTTTTTTTGTGCATAATCATATTTGCCCATATTTGCATGTGTGTTTCAGTCATTCCTGGTGTGTGTTTGTGCCGCCATTTTAGCACAGCACAACAGTCAGTCTTATAGTATATAAATGCCATGGGTGAAAGATCATCTCATTATCATACCTACTGGCAGCAGCTTATTCAAGGCCGCTACTGAAAATTTTATTTATGTCTGTGTATGTGTTGGAGAGAGAAAGAGAAAAACAAAAGCATTCTTTATTTCGCTTTTTGCATCTGTTACATATCAAGACTGACATGGACGTCTTCAAATATTCTTTAAAATTGCACAAGGATTTCTATCACTGATGTCTTTTAACTTATTATTGTTAAATACAATCAAAATCCATGAATTCTAGTAATGCTTTCAACTGCAACAACTGATGAATTCAAATTGCTCAGTATTTTGCTCATTGATGATGCCTTGTACTCTGATGTCTCTAATGGAAACTGGTAAGTCATATTTCTATACGTCTGAGGAATGTTCACAATTTAGGCACCTAAAAAACAAATCCCCAGGGACTTAGATAAGTGCAAAAGAAAAGCATGTGAACATTCCTCAAGTATCTAACTGGTGAGTTGACAAATTAGCGCAGCCTCAGCTATAGAGAAAAGTTGAATAAGAGCAGGTAAATAATCAGGGTTTTAGAGAGTTTTCATTCAATGTAAAAGACAAAAAATAAGATTTAACAGCTCAGGAGATAAAGATCACTCCACCAAAGGGAGAAGGGAGTCAAGGTGTAAGCTGAGGAATGGAGTGTAGGGTGGGAATCATGGTTTGAAGGTACATTTATGTTGCACCCTTATCACTTTTTTATAATGTTATGAACAGGATGGCAGCAGCCTTTGGGACACCAGATGAGTGCAGACAGTAAAAAAAGTGTGTGTCTGAGAATCTAGAGAGGTTAAAGACCTCTGTTTAAGCTTTCTTAATGAGGTGTGAGTTTCTAAGAGTGGATGGATTAAAGGCAGCAAGCAGGAAGTTGTAGTGGTCAAGTCAAAAAATTATGCGATCCTATCGGAACTGTGCAGACTCTGATTTGATGGATGTCAGAACCAATTCAGCACAGTCAATCAGTGACTGCTGGGAGAACATCAAAGGATGAAGTATTTGTCAGGCTTTTGGCAGATTGGGTAGCTGTTGCATTGTTTTGCTCAGGGGCGATGCACAGAAACTGGACTGTCCATGCAGGGCTGAAGAGCAAGAGTGCTGTAATCCAGGTATGCTGGGATCCATTCTACTTGAACCTCTGTGTGTCAAAGGAGAGGAAGGCGAGGTACAGCAGAGTCGGTAAAACAATGTGTGAGACATGATGAATGAGCCAGAGGAGAACATAAAGGGGCTAAACACAGAGTCCCGAGGAACTACAGAGGATGCATGGTACCTGCGAGATACAGACAGCTACAACTGTGTTTAACTCTGCTCATTCATGTATGTCATCACGTGAAGCAGAGTCATGAGTTCACAGACCCAAAACAGGTGACAAGCAGCTCCGTGAGACTGAACAAAGGTTAGGAGCATTGCTGTAGTGATGCTGGAGCTTTGAGTAAAAATCAGATAGTGAAACTGCAGTTAAAATGGACCAGGATGATTGGACACCTGGTAAGCATGTAACCTGGCAGTTTCTTTTTGAAGGTGCTCTGGACACGGCTGACTTGGAGGAATTTTCTTAGGAATAGGACCAAGACAAGTGACTCAGTGTGATTAGAAAGCCTTCCTTGTCTAATATAATATTCCCACTTATCCCTCATTTAGTAGTTCCCATCTGTGCTGATGGCTGTGGCTCATCCTTATTGCCTCAACATGTGTGATATTGGCTTTTGTGAATGAAACCAATACACTGCATATAAAAACGAAAGCTTGAAAACGGATGCCCACAGTCATAGAAAGGGCACATTCAGATCAAAGCCCTCTATGAACTGTTATTGTCTCTGTGGATCAAGTAGATTGACAGATAATGCATATCTACAAAAAGCTCTTAAGGCATCTACAGAGACTTATCATTCTATTTCTTTCTGCCTCTGTTTCTTTATATCTCTTTAAGGCAAATATACACACACACACTTGCATTTGTTTTCCCCTTCAAGCATCAAAGAGGGACCCGGAGTGACGATGAGGACAGGGATTAATCTGAGAAAGCATCAGAAAGCTGCATTATCCACCCAGATAACCACTCCTGCTGCTCCAGGGGCAAAGGGAAGTGCCTGTGTGTTTATACGTATGCTTTCAGGTATATGTGTGCATGTGTGCCAGTGTGTGGATGCGCACATTTTTGTGTTAAAAGCTAGAACACAGCCTAATGTTCTAGGACAAAGCTGGGATAGAAGTTGAAGATAAACAAGGCAACATAGTCAGTAAGAAGTCATGATAAACTTTTTGAAAATTATCTCTCGCCAAGTTTGTTGGCGTAGAGCTCATACTGCAAACTTTTGAATCAAGGTGGAGGAAGTATGGAGTTTCAACGGCAGTGACAGAGTGTCTGTTTCCAGCCTGAGAGCTAGAGAGGAGTGTTATTTAAAAATGAGATAGGATGAAATATTTTGCTATTCATTCAGACAAAAGGAAATACATGACACAGTAAATAACAGCAAGTATGAAAGAAGACAGAAGTTTGCAGAGAACTGGTGTTGAAGTTTCTCTGAGTACAGTCGTTTAGCATCTTGCACCTCCTTACTAAACCTATACTTTAACGCCCTGCACCCGGCCCCGTCGCCACTCCTAAATGCCTTCTCCTTTTCCAACCTTAGCTGTCTGAGCTTAGCTGTGAACCAGGGTTTTTCATTGTTATAACTCACCCTGGTCCGTGATGGTACATAGCTGTCCTCGCAGAAGCTGATGTAGGACATCATAGCATCAGTAAACTCATCCAGACTCTTGGTGGCGGTCCTGAAAGCATCCCAGTCAGTGCAGTCCAAACATGCCTGAAGGTCCTCTACAGCTTCACTGGTCCACTGCTTTAATGTCCTCACCACAGGTTTAAAGAATTTTAGCTTCTGTGTGTATGCAGGAATCAGGAGGACCATGATGTGGTCAGAGTCTTCCCAGTGGAGCGCGTGTGACGGCGTGATAGGCACTGCTTACTGTAGTGTAGCAGTGATCCAAAATGTTCTCTTCTCTGGTTGGACACTTTATAAACTGTCTGTATTTTGGGAGTTCATGGCTGAGGTTTCTTTTGTAACTCTACCCACAGTATCTGGTCGGCCAGCATGTGCTGTGCGTCGGTGGCCTGCAGTGGAATGTAAATGTAGCAGGTCTAAACGACATGGTTTTTAATAAATTTATGAGAATACCAGCCGGAGTTGTTATTATCCTAGAGTCTCCGGACCTCTAGGTAGCTTTTAATAATTATACAATTATTCACCATTGATCAGTTAGTTAATAATCGCTCAATTATCTTAAATCAATCAGTCAGTCTCATATCTAAAGGGTAAATTCTCTTGGCAGGGACTCAGAAGTAGGCAATACACACAATTCATTGGTTACAGTGAATTTATTAACTAACTAAGGTGATATAAAAAGGTGGTTAAATACATCAGAGAAATAAACAACGGCTAAACAATGAGAATGGAGGTTCGATTGTGGAAGGATTTGACTTCGGCACTTCACGTGTGTAGCTTCAAGCGAAACAAAGACTTTGTTGCGCTGGTCGAATTTATAGGGTGTTGCCGGGAGGGGGCAAGCCGGGCGCGTGCCGAAGCGGGAGGACTGCTGAGGGACTGTCTTTCTAAACTTTTAATATGTCTATAAAAGAAACAGAAAATCTATTTGCGCATTTTATAATCAAATATCTTCCCACAATCAAACCTCAATGGTCAAACGGTTGTACCATTCTAAGTTTAAGCATTTGGTAACAGGAAACAATTATCAGTAATTAGATTTAGCTTTAGAATTAGATTAGGTTAGCATTTCAGAATGATGGCATGTAATACTTATTTTGTCCACTAGGGGAGCTCAGGTTACATGACAAAAGCTTAGATTAATCCCAAAACAATCTTCTCAGGAGCTGGAAAATTTAGTTATTTAGCCTTAAATTCAAGTTGGTAATTACTAGAGTATAGCATGACATTTCTTTATCATCATTTCTAAAGGAATTGTGTGAGAAAGTATTGTGAACAAGCATTAGTTACACATAAAATGACGGAGTGCCCTTAACCTTGCTGAAAATTAAAACACTGCAAAAGTAACTTATTTAGATTCTTTTCAGCAATAATATCAACAACTGATAGCAACAACATGGTAACATAACTACTCAAATAGAGGCAGCGCCACTACTAACTTAGCAAGGATTATTATTTGAAGAGAACAGTTTATAATGAAACATTGTTTTAGCTCAAGAAGGCAGGAGTTGTGTCCCCTTTTCGCATATCCTGGCTTATCACGTTTGCACATCAATCTTTGTTTGCATAAGGGAGTTTAGGTCTGTGTCTCTGGTGTCCTGGAGTTCCTCATCTAGGTGTGAAAAAGAGTATCTCTTTGATGAGGTAATGAAACACAGAGCAAGGACAGTTGCCACGGTTACGTGTGTGTGTGTGTGTGTGTGGGGGGGGGGGGGGGGGGGGGGGGGGGGGGGTTTAGGGTTTAGGGTTGTTGGTTCCTGCCCCCTTTTAAGGAGAGTTCTGATAGGCTGTTCAGGGAAACGCTAATCGCTTTTTGTCAGGCACCGCGTTATCAGGCAGCGGAATAGCACTTAGGGAAAGCAACCTTTCAACCCCCCATCTTTTGGGGTCTCTTGAGCCATCTGTAGAGGGTTGATAATCGAACTCCCTCCTCCTTCTCTCTGGGAGAGAAAAGAGGAGTTGAGTCTCCAAATTATTTAATATAAAATGCACAAATCCACACTGTTGTTCACTACATGAACACCGAGCAGAAAGTAGCTAGCAAACTCGCGGGGAGAGTAAAAACGTTTACAGTGAATTAGTCAATATTCCAGGTCATGAGAACAGTGCTGCTGAATCACTGTCACATCGTTACACCAGCCACTGTTAATGTAAAAACAATCACCACCACCTTTTGTTTTGCCGAAGAGTTCTGTGTCGCGGTCCACCTGGAAGCCAGCCAGCTGCAGCGCAGAGTCCGGTATTGATCCACACAGCCACGTCTCCGTGAAGCACAGAACATAAGATGAATAAAAGTCTCTGTTTTTCCCCACCAATAGCTGAAGTTCGTCCAGTTTGTTGCAAAGTGAGCACACGTTGGACAGAAATATTGCAGTGTGTTCACTGTCAGAAACGCACCAGCGACTTGGCTCGTTTCCCTCTCTTATGGTGCTTCACAGCCCGAATAACAGCGAGCGTACCCCTCACAAGGTGTCCAATAATTCCACTGATGATGTGAGAAAAGTGAGAAATAAATCCCCTGTAGCTCTTCTCTGGTGAAAGAGCTACAGGAATCACAGCTGAAAACTGAGTTAATACCCAAAAAAAAAAAAAACAGAGCGCACCTAATGCTGAGGCAGCTATATGCAGCGCCATCTTTCCAAGATGTTCAAGCATATAGCGTATATACACATTATAATGGTGAAATCATTTCTACAAAAATCCTGTCGTACAATGCTGTCAATTCTGTCTACAAGGAAATGTGTAATGAGCAGTAAATGTACTGCATGTGTATTCATTTAATACTAATAATGGATGAAGACAATTAAACATCCTTGATTGAAACAGAGAGAGATCAACGATACATGTGGCATGTGAATGATGATGAGAACAATGACACAGAACCTAATTAATATGATGGATGATAGGGTGGATAGTTTTGACAAATAATGCCAGATAAAGAATGAGGTGAGGTGGAATACAGGGAAAAAATAGGGTTATGAAAGCTGGTGACAGCTGCAGGAATGTTAAGGTGAAAACATTGGCCAGTATTACTGATATATATACATCATAGGAAATGTATCAAAATCAATCAATTAAAACTCAATTTAATATAATAAGACATTATGTACTTGCAAACAACAAAATAAAAAAATGTCTATCACTGTTCTTTCAGCAAGAGTACATGAGCCAATGTTTCTTTTTCATTTTTCTTTTACAGTAATTTTATTGCAACAGTTTGGATGTAATATTCAGACTCACACTTAGGTGAGACTATGTAATTTTTGAGGAGCAGCAACAATAGTGGCCTCTGCTGCCACAACTAATAATTACAAGGGACTGTCATGCCCTCTGCCTCCTCTTAGCTGGGAGACTCTCTCTCTCTCCCTGTCTGGGTGTGCTTGATTACAGGAGTGGGATCTGGTGTGTGGGTGTCAGGTAACAAGCAAGTGCCATGCCAGGAATTTGACATAGTGGCCAAATTGTGGAATTATAACTTCCAGGTCCGTTACGTGATGCACACTGGCCCCAAAGACTGTTTTCATAGACTTTTTATAATCAGAATTTGATCCTTTCTGATCAATGATGACAGGCAGTGAGTTAAAAGATAAGATCGACCGTAACTCCTTGTAGGACTGATAAATGATTGGAACCTGGTTATGCTAAATACACAGTACAGTTCATTCGCAACAGACTCCCTTCTAATGTTAGGATATTGAATCACGGCCACAAACTCATTCATAACTTTCTTATTTGGCCTGCTGACCCTCCACCTATGTTAGTATTTTCTTCTTGCTTGTAACGTTCAACGCAAAGTCGCAGGAAAAAGTAAGATGTTTGGGCCAACCTACCTGCCGAGTTCCCTAAAAAACGTGTTTGCAAGTGTACCTAGAAGAATAGATGCTGTTAAGCTTTTGTTCAGCAAACAGCAATCTGTTCATTCAGTTTACATTTTGTTAATAGATAAAAATAATACATTAGCATGTCTGTCTTAGTTTACAGCATTTTTCCACACCTGCCTAAAACCACTGCAGTACTGTAGATACATGGAGGTGATTTATGTATCCGGGTGGTAAATCTATTCAGATTTAATTTTCTACTTAGGTTTGGTATAGTTCTAAAAGTTGTTGAAATGTTAATACAGTCTGTTCTTTGTCATTTTCTTTTGATAATAACATTGTTTAACTGTTTGTCCATCACAGTCTTACTTGTAAGTGCATTATGTGGCAATATGTTAACGAGATGTTTTGATTTAG
Organism: Micropterus dolomieu; assembly: GCF_021292245.1. Classification (NCBI taxonomy): domain Eukaryota; kingdom Metazoa; phylum Chordata; class Actinopteri; order Centrarchiformes; family Centrarchidae; genus Micropterus; species Micropterus dolomieu. The sequence continues at coordinate 17,394,063 of NC_060166.1, forward strand.
GCACTCCTGGAATTCATGTCATATTAATTTAACAGGTTTTATTTTATGTCTATAGTCATAGCCCACTGCACACTTTGTTTTCATTGTGTTTTTTCTGTTAAGTCCTTTTGGTTTTAAAGACTGATACAAACGTTAGCAAGTAAGCTGTTCATTTGAAGGACTCAGTAGTTATGCACATCTCACAGTTGGGAAGATTCCTTGAACCATTTTGAGGAAACGAAGCGCAGTCATCTCAAAAAATACATATATTTACAAAAAAAACCTGCGGGATCACAGGCAGGAGGCCCTGTGCACACTTCGCACAGCCCGTGCGACTAGTGTGTGTGTGGGATTTTGAGAACAGACAATAGTTATGTTTTTGCTGCAAACTGCAAAAAGGAAAAAACTGTGATATTGAACCAATGTGGTCTTCCTTGAAGCAATCAGCCTTTACAGAAGAGAGTCAAGTGGTTCTCAGTGCTTCATCCGTTATGAAAGGCAGTTCACTCATCCTTTTTTAATGTGTAATGCTTTATTGATCCATATGAGGTTTGCTTCTCACACTATACACACTCTACTTGCAACTTCATGGCATGTGTTGTATATAGCAAGGTTGCTTTTCATTCAAAATCTGGCCAGTATGTTGCTTAACAACATTTTGGTGGTTGACTGAATGTCCATCCAGAGTTGTCTCTGTAACCACTAGGCCACTTTTAATGATAAAACTCCCCTGCTATGCTGCTTTGTGTATAATGACTCTGCAATCCAGCACCACTGCAGTGAAATCAGAAGCCGGAGTTAAAGCAAGGCCAGCAATAAGTTGTCTTATATCTCAGCTTCTTGTCCCAAGATGCCCTCTGTCTCCTTCACTCCCTTATTTTATTTTTCAGAAGCGTCATCTTTCTCTGCCTTCTCAGCGCTCTTTACTGTTAAACTCATTTTGCGATGAGCACCAGAGGCCTTCAGTGTGACAGACAATGAGTGTATGCGTGTCTGTAATGTATGTAGCGTATTCCGAATGAACACATGTCTCACCAGATTTCTCACCAGGGCATGAACAATTCTTCATATTATTGCACCGTGCGCAAACGTTCCTGCATCTGTGAGCAATTGCGGGCGCAAAGCAATCAGTCAGAATAAAGCAGACTCAGTGACTGCGCCCCTAAACAACTTGTCATCTTCATTTTATCCACTTCTTGCTTTAATACTCACAATAGAAACATTACATCCACATCTCCTTGTTGGGTGAATAAGACTTGTTTGTGTCTAGTGAGTGCATGGTTCAGTGATATAGTACATCCATTTGGCTGTGCATGAGAATAAGAACATCCTGCAGCATAATGGTATGGATCTTTGTGTTTTTTCATCTCTTCCTTCCTGGATGTGTTTCACCAAGTTCACACAAAGCATTATAAGGTGGAAAAATAGTGTCTAGTGTTGAGGAAAATGTAATGGAATGATAAGCAGAGAGGACTAAACATAAATGGATTAATGGAAACTGTTGATGTGGACTGTGGCTGAGGTTCATCCCGGTTTGACTTGGCATAAGTAAAACCTTAAGCCTTTTTCCTACCTTTGCAGATCCTTTCCTCTATTACTCTTCTAGTTTGTCTCACTTCTTCCTCTCTTCTATTACAGCTCTCTCGCTATCTCCCTCTCTGGCCCAAAATTGTGTCTCTTCCCCTGTAGATAATGTTCATTAGTATGATATATCTCTCGGGCCTTCCTAAATATTCCACTCAGTTTCTAATGAGACACACACGCACACACAGGCATGCACACACACCAAAACAACTCTTGGGGCAATGGTGTAAAAATCAAACCAAGTTTGGGATTGGGTAGATAATGCATCCTTTCAAAGTCACCACAAGGCAGGGCCCCACATATTTTGCACATAAAATTATATCAACTCACATTCTGTAAATGGAACAAGAACAATGTCAAAACTGCAGAAATCCCCTTCGATGCAGCTCACATGAAGGAAAGGAATGTTTTCCAGTGCGCACTTCTGAGTTAACTATTGAGCACCAACAGCAACCACACAGAACTGCAAAATATCTCCATGTCTACAAAAAGACATTTGTTTTGAGTTCTACTCTTTCTCCCATAGCACTAGTAATGAATGCCTGCTCCCTTTCCTGATGCTGAGAGGCTTTTCACACAGGCTACAGTTGTCCCTTTAACATCAGACCATATGTCTCCACACAAAATCTCCCCCAGCACACACAGTGCTAAAAGCACAGGCCGGGGAGTCATGTAGGTTTTGTCATCCTGTCATAACCAACTCCCCTTTGTGTTGTACAATACCTGCTATGCTTCTATTACATTAAAGTGAACTCTCAAACAAACTGTGTGGTCAGGGTTGTGGTAGCATGAGGAAAGCTGGAGAAGCAAGCCTTTGTTAGAAGCTCTAATGTGCAAATTACTAACCTACCTATGAATTTATCTATTCCTTTAACTGTCCATATGAATCGCTGTCCTCAAAACAAGTAAGAAAGCAACCTATCAAACGGTGTTTTAAAAGGTTTTTTTTTTGAAAGGGCACCTGATCTCATATTGTGTGACATGAGGCTGCTAAGTGGCAGTGGGTATTGCCTGGTATCTGAGAATATCTTAGGTGAATCAAGGAAATTCTTGTGTGTGAGTTTCCTCTTCCGTGCCTCCTACAGTCTGTGGAGAGGTGCTTCTTCAGGGTCACCTCCTAATAAATGACTGAGGCAAAATATCTGTTTCTGTCTTTCCTCCCTTGCTTCCTCCCTCTTGCCATCCACCAATACTGGGACTGCACAAGGAGGATGACCCTTACCTGCCACACACGTTCACACAAAAAAAAGGTACTCACTCTGTCACACACACATACGTACACACACACGCTGTGCCGTTTCTCCTGACTTACCCAGAGCTGTCCAGGGACAGATTAGCTGTGACACAGTGTTGCCCTGCCACCTCTGACCTTCCAGAAAGTTCTAAGAGAGCAGACCCCTGGCTTACCACTGAAATCCAATTACCCAACCAAGCAGGGAGTCAAGAGGAGGGAGACGGAGGGTATAGTAGCAAGGGAGGGTGGGCCGAGAGGAAAAAATGTAACTGAAAGTTTGCCATACTGTAGCTCTACACCGTGTCCTTCACTCCCATTTGTTGTGCGTCTTTGTTTCTTTTGCCATCATTTACAAATCTTCTTCCATTATGCAATTTTTGTTAGACTGTATTTGTGTCATGATGCCTGGAGTAAAGGCATCATGACACAGAAGAGAAAAAAGATGTGACAGCACGGCTGGGTGCAGTAAGTGCAGCAGAGCAAACTAAGCAGCTTTATATTATTAGATACAAGCCACTGAATGTTTCAAGGTAATCTAAGATTGCTAATGGATGCACCAAACAAGAATATATATAAAAAAAAAACACTGTCCAAGTTTGCATAAGCTTTAAAAACTTTCTGTTAACACTGAATATTCATGAGTATCGTGATTGCTTCTGCAATCTCTAAAATCAGTCTGCTGAAGGTTATAAGAATCTTTTATTTATCTTATCTTTGCTCATCTGTATCGATCATTGGATCAGAGTTCAAGTAGCTTTTATCACAGGTGTGCAGCGAGACTATGACATAAGCATTGATGCCAGGAACCACATATTCCTCCCAAAGGCTCCAGAGAAGACTGATAACCAGCAGTATCAGCAGTAAGATCACTTCGCCTGGGATAAAGTATCACCTTCAATCCTGTTAATGCTGATGAAGGATCTACTGGTTCTACTTTAAAATTCACATGCAGCAGCTTAGCAGGTTAACGGATCTGAATATTGGGGCACGAGGTAAATGAATCAGCCACAGAGTGTGCTTTATTTATACTGTTGGCTACGTGTGTAGGTGCACACACACTGGTAGGTCTGATATCTATCTATCTATCTATCTATCTATCTATCTATCTATCTATCTATCCCAACAGTTATCCATCCATCGTCAACCGCCAATCCCAGCTGACATCAGGGGAAAGGCGGGGTACACCCTGGACAGGTCGCCAATCCATCACAAGCCAACAGTTATCAAGTAATTTAAAAGAAATCCAACAATTTATTTTCTAAGTGTGGTAAAAGTAAAGACTGAGAGCTTGAGTCATTCTGATATGTTATACACCGTCATCTGTTAAATTCATCTGTCTGTCTGTCTGTGTGTGTGTGTGGGTGTGTGTGGGTGTGTGATGGTGTGGAATCTGCTACATTTTTTAAGGCAATATAATATACAACATCTGTTGTTTAGTGACATGTTAAAAAAAGTAAAAAGTAAGAGTTAAGAGAGGAAAATGTGCAGCACAATAAAAGCATAGACCATTCACTCAGCTTCATATTTGCTGGTGTGCAATCCAAGGCAAACTGTAAGCCTTGATTAACGAATAAAACTCAACATTGCCATTTGATCATTCACACATTCTTTTAATAAAACCTAGTAACAGTAATAACACAAACAGACTATGCTCTCACGCTTTTCTCACATTTATTTAGTCCTTTAATGATTCGTTTAATTTCCTGTGTACTAGAGTGACATTGACATGAATATCTGATGAAACGTTTTTGCTTTGTTTTAGGAGTGTTCAGTGCTCCCCCGATTCTATCCCACAATTAAACAAAGCTAAATTATAGTAATTTTCATCCAAACACTTAACTTTCCGTTTTCCTAATTCTCCTTGTCAACTACATTCTTCTTGTAAATCTAATCCGTCGTTCTGCTGCCTGCCTGTCAAGTGTTTGTATGCACAAGCGTAATAAGCAGATACAGGTCAGGGAACCTGGACAGGTTTTGTATCCTGAGGACATAATCTAAGTTTAATTCCAATCACTTGCATGACTAGCCACATTGACGTGATCCCCTTCAGGACACACACACACACACAAACACACACACACACACACACACACACACCCTAAAGATCAATTAATACCATTAAGGTTTTGGGTACCTTTTTCCATTTTCTTTTGGAATTATATGTGTTTTTATTCCCTTTAAACCTTCCCCATTTATCCCTTTATTTCATTCCATTGTTTTCCATTCTATAGTTTTTTCAGTGTCCTCAGCTTTGCACTGATCAATGTGAATGTGAATGTGCGTAAACGTGCCCTAACTGCTTTTGATGGCTGGGAGAGATGTGATGAACAGACAAAGTGGGAATTGAATCAGAGGACTTAAGGACAGTGGCAGTTTTAAGTAACAAAAGTTAGGCAAGGCATAAAATGACAGACTGAGAATATGAATATCACTCATCCCAAGCACCATAGTCAAGCATGTAGATTTTTCAGATAATTAATTTTTGCATTTCTCAGAGACAATGGCAGAGATGAAAGGAGAACAAAAGACGAAAGTGTCAAGTTGATGATTACATTCTGGGAATAAATGCAAAATGGACAAAACCAAATAGAAGACATGTGTATGGAGCAGTATCCTGTTTGGCTGTGAAGCTGACTGTTTTGTAAAATACCACTTGACATTTATCATTCTCAAAATCAATTAAAAAAAGGATTTGCAAAAATATCAACATATATTAAAAAAACACATAATCACGAAAACAAGCACTCTCAAACAGCTGCTGCCCAGGACTGTGTTTTAAATTAGATAAAACTCTTATCATAATCTAAATAATATAGTGAAAGAGGAACAACACCAGTCCCATTAGCTCATGTGTATAATTAGAGACTTGGGAGCCACACCGGAGGAGAGATCATTACCTCTGTTTCTCTGTAGAGGTTGAGTGATGAGATTGAGATGTAAGGTACGGGATTGCTTGTGACACCTCCTCGAAACAACACCTGCTACCTCGCTAACGCGTTTAGCATAAAGTAATCAAACTTTTCTCATTATCTCAGCAATGCAAGCCAATTAGACATGATACATCAACAACTCTGCAATTATCTACAATTACAACTCATTAAGCTCTGATTTACTTATGTTTTAATTAGCTGGTGCCGCACTTTGCGTTGCAGACAATGTTCTCGCGCTGGTGTTGGTGGTTGCTGTAGTCGCTAATGCAGCTGATGTTGTTTGTTGGATTGTTGCACTTGGTTGAGCATGGTGTACTCAAGAGGCCATCAATCTCCTCTTCACTGCCTCACTATTGACTCTCAAACCTCCTATACTCTCACTTATACACTAGCCTGACTTTTGAATTAAACAAAACAAGTGTCTATTGGTAAGCTTTTATTGATGATACTTTGTTTAGAGTGCAGTATTTCTCCAACAAGTTCTCTAGATTTTGAATTGTATAGAAAGTAGTGCACACAACAGAGGTGACTGAAGGTTGGAAGAACCCTGTTTTATCGTGTTTATCCCACTCAGCTTCACCAACATATATTGTAAAATAAAGCCAGAGAGGGAAATATATCTTATTTTAGTTTATGTGGTGTGTCTAATGCAATAAATAGAGCATAGCATATCCCTACATCAGTGGTCAACGTGACTTGGAAGCAAACCCATTATGTGGTGGCTTTCCCTTTTGTGGGCCTTTAGCATCTTTGCATGAATAAGGAAAAGAAAGTGACAGAAAAAGTTAAAGGCAGGGAGGATGGGGAGAGGGATGGATTTAGAAAAGCCCTGTAATTGTTGGAGGGACGGAATGGACTGGAGGAAGCGGCGAGAAAAGAGAATGGGATTGACGCCCCAGATTACCCATTCGTCGTTCCCCCATCGTGGCCTGGGAACGAGTAATTTAGTTATTTCACTTTAAGCTCCTTTCATTTCTCTGCGGCAACATTTTAACCATTTTTAGTATCAATTGTCTCTTGCCTTCGTGACGGAAACAAACCAAACCAATTTTCGCCCTCTTGTTTTTGAAGAGGCAATCAGCAAAGTGTCCTTGGTTTGATTAGATTCCAAGCTGCTGTCTTCCTTCCCTCCATTTAAACACTTTCTTTCTCCTGTTTTTTTTTCTTCTAAAAGGAAAGCGCAATAAGGTTTCTTTTTACATTCCATAGAGATTACATGAAGTTGAGAATCCCCCATAAATGCTTGACCCAAATAGTCTACTTTATCTTTTACTTTATTAGTCTACTATCACGCATGTTCTTCTTCATTTCACTCATGCACTACCATGTCTCCCTTCCATGCTGTGTCTCTTTCAGGAATCAAATCATCATCATATGCTTATATGGCCATTTGAAAGTGACTACAGTACAGTCTTAAAAGCTGCATCCTGGTCCTGCACTGTGTCTGACTGCCACATGACCACAGGAGGCTCTTGCTCCTCCTTTCAACCACCAGGGTGCATTTTAACAACCGTCTCCTTCACTCCCATTACTCCACTTTTCTCTCACTTCGTCTATTCTCTGCCGTTTTTGTTACAAGTCATAATTCAGTGTCAATAGCCTTGTAGGCTATCCATTATACAATTACATTATACACACCCACTACAGAGAGAAAACTGTGGTAAAAACCCATTTGAGGTACTTTAGCCAAGTACAACCACATTTCAAAGTGAATATTTTTCTCTGAAATCTTTCTCTCTAATTGCAGTGTCAAAGTAATATTTCCTTTAAGTGTTTAGTAGAATAAGTTTGATTATTCCAAGAATCCAAATTTTGACAAAAACAGTGCTCTCCAACATGTACTGACATTTTAAAGAAGAACACTCTAAAAAGGAAAAGAGAGGTTAACCTCAGAAGTGCAATGTTTAACAGAATATCAAGTAAATCGGCAAAAGAAACTGTGAATTAATGGGCATTTCCATCCACTACTGTTGTGTGATTGTTCAACACATTCTCATCTCAATGCGTCATAACTGACGCTTTCAGACAGCGTGACAATGCGTAAGGATTTTACGCTAAAGGTACCCTTCAGCGTCCATATGAAACGCCCCCGTTTGCTACATTGCAGCAACACAAGGGAGGCTAACCCTACCTGTTAGCACATTAGCCGGTCGACATGCATAAGGTCAGTGACTTAGGTTTAGGTATGAACATTTCTGATGGTTGTGGTAAGGGTAGGGGCTTCGGGGGGCTGTCAACACCTTTACCACGAATGTAGCTAGCTAACTTACGCTCTGTACCCAGTGTGTCTCACACAGACACGTCAAATAACTACGCTTTGTCACTCTTTCTCAAATCGTCGGTATATGACGCCCTGAGATGAGAACGGGCTGTAAGTGGTTGGTTTGTCCAACTGTTGGTGGCACTAATTCTCAGGTCGGTGCCATTAGCTCATTGCAGAAGAAGATGATGTAATTAAAAGAGCGCCAAGTGTGACAAAACAATGTAGACAATCTCAGATAGCAGACAGATCTGGACCTAATCTTGGCCACATTTGGGCCAAACTCTGTGGGATGTGATGGAGATATTGTGTAATGTATTTATTTCATGAACATTGCAGACTCCTCAACGCTCCATACTAATCGGATGTTTTTATTTCTTCATGGGATGTTTAAGTCATGTTTCATGTACAGTATGTCATAATTTATTCGCTAAGTCTGTTTTCATTGCACTTTGTTGTATTTTGCCTCTGTTAGTACACTGACCTTGGTTATGGTTACACTACCTTTATCATCATGGTTAATGTCAGGGATGGATCTTGGTAATGCTTTAAGAAAAAAACAAACTGTTGGTCGGAAATGGGAGACGAACAACTGATTCCTGTGTCTGATGGTTTGTTGGCCCATTCATCCATCCCCACAAGACTTCTCCTTCAGCAGTTGTCTTAAATGTGGGAAAACTTTTCTTTTGCCACATTTCTCCATATGTATTGCATTTTCCCCAGACTATGATCTATTGATGATAATAACAATAATCACTCTTTGTGTAGTTATGTCTGCATGTGCGTATATATATATGCACGTTTATTGTACTTAAACACTTGTGTGTGTGTGTGTGTGTGTGTGTGTGTGTGTGTGTGTGCGTGAGTGTGTGCGTGTGCGTGTGTGTGTGTGTGTGTGTGCGAGAAGGAGAGTTTTGTGCTTCTCCATCTCTGTGCGTCTCAAGGTTAATCTCATTAACTGTCATGGGATCAGAGCATAGATTGCAGAGAATCATTAAGCAAAATTATGAAGAGAGCCTGATTGGAGAGAGAGAGTGTGTGTGTGTGTGTGTGTGTGTGTGTGAGAGAGAGAGAGAGAGAGAGAGAGAGAGACATGAAGTGCTTAATTACTGCCCCCCCCATTACTGTATTATTGTGCTACTCTTATCTGCCTCACCTTGGTCCTTTTTTCTTTCCTTCTTCTCCTTATTTTATTGTTTCTCCCATCCTTCCCCCCTGCAAATGAGACAGAGCAGTTAAATGATGAGAGGGACATTGAGAAAGGAATGAACCAAGGATAAACGTAAACTACAAAGCTTGAGTTGACAGCAAGACGCACAATTCCAGTGAAGGAGACATACACATTGAGAATAGAAAAGTAGCCTGCAATAGGTAATGAGACACCAAAGACAGAAACTTGGAGACCGAAGAGGGTTGATGATCTAAATTAGTTGGTAGGAGTACCCTGGGGATATTATAGAACTACAAAAATAAGATTATCCTCAATTTATTCTCACAAAGGCTGAAAAAATGTCAAACATCTCATAAGTCTGTATCAGTGGGGGAGTGATGAAAGGCACAATGGAAAACTTACTTCTTATTAGGAATTAATACAGCAGAGGAGGGCTGAAAATTGTGAGTGACCCTGGACTCTCCTGGTTTAAATAATTAGTCAAACACTTTTCTCACACTAGAGGGATATGCTCAAATATTCACTCTCTGTGAACTTTTGAGTGAGTGTGTGTCGTAGATTCAGTTTAGTTAGTTTGCCTGTTTGTGCGTGAATGAGTTAGAAAGAGGTTGAATGTGTGAGTGTTAGTCTGTCAGTTGGATGTAGGTTGAGTATATGTTCAATCCAGATGTATTCATGTGTTTAAAGCCCATGTGCTCAGTCTGTCTTCATTTTGTGTGTGTGTGCGTTTAATTCCTACTGATGGACTCTACAGAAAATTGCTCAATTCAAAAATCTGCATAATGAAGTCAAACTGCCTATGCCAGTTTTTTTCAGTCAGCACAAGGCTTGCCATTCTGTTTGTGTTTAAAAGTTCATTATTTTCTACAGAGAGACTTTTGCTCCAATGTCACATTTCGTTGGTCCTCATAAATAATTCATTGTTTCTCTTTTTCCTTCATCAGATGGAGTTTTTGCATCGTAAATACTAGGATCTCAGGTATGTGAGAACCGCAAGGTGCTGCATTTTCAGGAAGCAGGTGGCCTGTGTGTGAGGGGAGATCCAAGAAAATGTGGATACATTTTGTTCTTTAATGGTCATACTGTATATATATATTATATATACTGTCTACGTCACAGATCTTGAGGAGTAACAGAATCCCTAACAAACAGTGGTGCAGCATAAAGGGCTGTGACTAATGATAAATGTCCTGTCAGGGTGAATTAGAGCCATATACAGCACCACATACAATCTGCCTGGAAGACTGCCCAGTGTGAGAGTGAGTGAGAGAGAAGGAGGAAAGGACAGAAGCGGGACAGGCAGTGAGGAAAAGAAGAAGATGGAAGGAAAAATTAAGAAAAAAAAGACAAAGGGTAAAATGCTGGAGGGAAAGTTAAGTGAGATTTGGGTGAAAAGAAAGGGTAACGGTAAGAAATCATAACAAGAAAGAAGACAGTGGGGGATTCAGTAATCCATTGGTCATATTAAACTAAACAAAGAAAACATTTAATGTAAATGCAAAATTATTATTAAAAGTTAGAGATCATTAAGACAAAACAGAGCCACAGCCAATTATCTCTACATTACTGTAACTAAACTTCATCATCCCATCTCAAAATAATTAAGCTAATATAATTGATCTTCCTGAAATTATAGACACAGAGACGCAGACAAACATAGTAATCACCAGTGTTTTCTGAACCACAAATATTGAGATAAACATTTTTAAATCTAACACCCAAAATTTGCAACTATATGAAAAGATTATGTAGAAGATTTAAACATAACTAGTACGAGTTTTGCAATATAAATATCTAAAAACTGAAACCTGCTCTGTTTGAGAATGTAAGCTACACTTTATCGGCGGTGGTGAAGTTAGTATGTGTGTGGATTTATGGCAAGATTTCTGCCTGATCAGCAGTGTTTTCCGTAATGTTCCACCTCCTTGTTTCATCCAGTTCTGTGTCTTTTAAAAAATATCATAATTTCTCATTAAACGATGACATTATTCTCATAATATTATGACTTTTTCTTCTCAACATCTTGGAGAACACAGCTATGTGGGGGAGATTTTGATTATGCAGAACGTTTTGAACAAGAGCAGAAGTTACAGGAGTTTTCTGAATTAAAATTAGGTGCCACATGCACATTTAAAGAGTTTAACTTACTTCCCCAAACAGAAGACAAAACAGGAGGTAAGACTAAATCATGCTTGTATGTGTGTTGACCCAGCAGGGGTGATATTAAATGAGAAAAGTTTCATCAACTATAACTCCTCCTCAACTATAACAATAGTAAAACACAGTTGCAATAATATAAAAAATGTCTTCTTGAAGATGTTATAATTGTTGACACCTATTACATTGGTACATTACAACAATTACAGATATCGTGAATGCTTTTACATTAGTGTTTGTCCAGTGTTTTAACAAAACACCAGAGTAGATATATGACAGATATGAGGCTCTGAGACAGCCTCTCATCAATAGCACATAAAAGACACAAAAGGCCACCTATTCCCAGTGTATTTAGTGTATTTGTGTGTGTGTTTGGGGCAAACAGAGGCTGAGAGAGAAAATTAACACTGAACTCGACATATGCAAATCATAATATTATGCATGATATTTGTTTTAATTGCCTGCTATTTCCAAATTTCTATATCTAAATTTCTACAAGATGGATAGTAAAAACATGAATCTCGATAGTAAGTGTGCTTATTTTAATACTAGATTTGGTTTCTAAATATACACATATTTCAACTGCTATGTCAGTAAGCAAACCCTGAAATATTTAACAGTGTTCATGCATGATGGAGAAAATTTGAAGTTATAGAAGCTAAACACATCTTGCTAAGAACACACAGTAGGCTACACTGGAAACGTGATAGAAAAGAAATTGCTACTATTACGGATCCCACGGTGACTAAAGGTACTAAAGCAGTAGTGATGATTGCCTGAAAAAAATATACATCAGTATATCATCCAGATTGACTCTGAAGATTTGTTTAATCATCACATTTATCTGGTTGTGCTTTTCATGCTCTCAGGTTTACTACATTAAAATCCATTAGCCTAATGATCTTGCAGCATCCTACTAACAATACTCTCCTTTTGTGAAACATCAACACTAATGCATAATGTTTTTTTTCAGTTTTACTCTTTGAAACAGAAATTGAATAGCAAGCCAATCTTTACATTTCTTTCTTCAAGGATGTTATTCATTCAAAGCTGAATGATTTTACAATAAAAAAAGAAAGACTGATCGCACACCAATTTTGCCTTTTTAATATTGCCACGTTTTGGGCAAGATGCCCTTCTTCAGCATGTATTCTGGAAATTTTACAATCAATAAACACAGATTGGGTTAGTTATAGGTGACCACAACAAGTACATCCCAACAGGGAGAGCCACAACCTTTCCAGGACACAATCATAATGTAGGATACTAAAACATGAAAAACATAACACAAATTATCATGAGAAATCCTCAGTTGAGAAATCACAACTTGAGTGAACTACATTACATGTGAAATGAGCAAAATGTGACAAAAGGTCAAGTTGGAGTTTCTTTTTTATTATTAAAGAGGTCATATTTTGCTTTTTGGCTTTTCCACTTTTCTTTATTGTGTTATATCTTTTTTGTGCATATAAATGGTTTGCAAAGTGAAAAACCCAAAGTCCTCCCCAAAGGGGGTTAACATCTCCCAGAGAAAACACTGGTCAGTGCACAGTTAAAACTTTACGTATGAAAGATACATTTGTTACAAATTAATAACTTACCACTCTGAAACTCTTGCTCCAGTCTACATTTACATTTCTAAGCTGGTCAGGGAACATGTACAGCTGAAACAAAGCTGTGTTTACTGGCTTTTCAGGACCTGCCATACTCTGCATCTGATTGGTTAGTAGTCCTTAACTAGGTACTGCACATGTGCAACTCCCAAAAAAGATCTTGTAGAAGTGAGATGCATCACTTGCTAAAACGGAGCATTCAACACACAAGGTGAAAAGAGGTGTTGCAGCAATGTCCATCCATCCATCCATCGTCAACCACTTATCCTGCGTAAAGGGCCGCAGGGGGCTGGAGCCAATCCCAGCTTACACTGGGCGAAAGGCGGGGTACACCCTGGACACGTTGCCAGTCCATTGCAGGGCCACACATAGACAAACAACCACTCACACTCACATCCATACGTAAGGCCAATTTTGGGGTTTTGAACCCACAGCCTTCTTGCTGTGAGGCGACAGTTCTAACTACTGCTCCACCGCGTTGCCCGTTGTAGTGATGTGCAGTATGATAAAAAAAAAATGGTGTTTTTTGAAAATGAAACCATGTAAACCTACGCTGGTACAACTCCTAAATAAAATTATGAACCTGATAATTAGCATAATGTGACCACTTTAACTATATTAAATGGGCCATGTGTAATTTTCAATGACCTCTAGTGGTGCGGTTTCAGATTGCAACCACTACCTTTCGTAAGCGTGTGCTTGTGTACTAACTAATAAGCGAACCAAAACAGAGTTCACTGACTCAGGTAAATTCCCACGCAACATTGTCTGATATGTTGGCGCTAGCTAGCCTGCTGGCTTTTCAATAACTATTTGTGTATCTTTCACCAGGTTCAGCAATATCAGCATAGCAAAATTTATTGGATAATAATGAAAATGGTTAGAGAGCTAGACTGAAAATTGTAAATGAGATCGTTGCCACAAAAGTCACGTTACTGTAGTGAATGGGTCTTCTGCTGTGTTGTTGTCCTGCGTCATTATGTTGCATTATTGTATATTATACAAGGTTGTTTATTTATTACAAGGTTATTTAATTATTAGTCATTATACAGCACAAGGCTGCATAATGAAACGAAATTTGTAGTTTCTTCTAGCTACAAACACACAACATATGTATACCTATATATCAATATCAAGTTTATTTATATAGCACACTTAAAACAAGCAAGGTTGACCAAGGTGCTTTACAGGTTAAAAATACAACAATAAAACAGTAATTACACAGTAAAAGTACAGAAATGAAACATTAGAACATACAGTATATGATATATAGTGATATTAATATCGCCAGGTATAATAACTGACTTAACTCGAAGGAAATACCAAAGAAAAGAGATTTAAAGCGTTCAAGAGTTGGAGCGGTTCTGATATGGACTGGCAGGTTGTTCCACAGGTTAGGGGCAGCTACACCAAAGGCTCGATTGCCTCTGGTTTTAAGTCTGCTTCTGGGTACATCCAGGAGGAGGAGATTGGCAGATCTCAGCAGTCTAGCTGGAGTGTGAATGTGAAGAAACTCCATCGGGTAAAGCGGAGCCAATCCATTAACACATTTAAAAGTTAAAAGTAAGATTTTAAAATCAATCCTGTAATGAACAGGAAGTCAGTGGAGGGAGCGCAAAACAGGTGTGATGGGCGTGGGTGGGGTGGGCCCTCTTTTTCTTTCCTGTCAGGATGCGGGCAGCAGCATTTTGGACTAACTGCAGGCATTGAATGGATGACTTGTTTAAGCCCACATGTAAGGAGTTACAATAGTCAAGACCGGAAGTTATGAAGGCATTAATCACCCTCTCTAAACCTTAAGGAGGGAGATAGGCCTTTACCTTGGCTATAGTTCTCAACTGGAAGAAGCAAAATCTAACAGTGGTGGATATCTGTTTATCAAATTTAAATGCACTGTGCAATACAACACCAAGACTCCTCATAGTTTGAGTGATTGAAGTTAAAGGGCCAAGAGAATCTACATCAAGCAGTTCAGGACGGGAATGCAGTGAGTCCTCTGCTATTACATTCAGGGGCAAATAAATTTGTATATCGTGTGCAAAACAGTGGAAAGAGACCTCATACTTCTCAGAAATGGAGGCCAGGGGCAGCATATATAAAGAAAATAAGAAGGCCTAAGACAGAACCTTGAGGGACACCACAGGTAAATGGGACCATCTCAGAGGAATAATCACTGAGGTGGACAGAGAAACTCCTATCTGTTAGGTAGAATTTAATTCCTACAAAGTTTTCCAACCGTGACAAGAGGATTGAGTGGTCAACAGTATGAAAGGCGGCAGTGACATCTAAGAGCACTAGGAGGGCAGAGACTCCTGAATCAACAGTTAAAATCAAGTCATTAAAAACAAAAAAAGTGCAGATTCAGTGCTGTGACGGGGTTTGAAACCGGACTGGAACTTTTCATAAACATTATGATTAATTAAAAATTTTTGCAGCTCGGTAAAAACTACTTTCTCCAGGACTTTAGATAAGAAAGACAGTTTACACATGGGCCATAATTAAGTGTTATACCATATTAACACTTATTAACCATATTAACATATGGTAACATATAAAATAAAATAAAACAATATATACAGTTATTTATGTATATATACATACACGTATACAACCCAAACATTCCACAGCACATTTTTTGAATTTGCATCTGGGATGAATGTAAACAACAGGTCAAGGTCTAATAGTGAGTTGAGTGTGAGTATTACTTTTTACAATACAAAGTAAGCCATTTTAGCAAATGTATGAGGGGTCACAATCACATTCAGAAAATTTAAATACATTAGATGTGAATGTCTATATTAACTGCAACTTGACCTGCATCCTTGCACTGTGTACCATTTTAAAACGTTCCAAATTTGGTTAAAATACTGACACCACGCTTAAATAAATCTGCGCTTTAAGAGGAACATACGTATAAGTGCTATATATCCTTTTTATTTAACTTAAGTTTGTAACTTAAGTTTTACGTGGGTTAAGGATTTTAGTCATCCGATATCGATTTTAAGCTAGATGACCGCAAAAACGCTATCAACGCTACTGACCACAACAAAGCTCCGGCGGCTACGCTAGCCGAGATCTCTGCCCCATGAGGACTGCACACTCCTTAAGAAAGCGAACAAAAAGATTGCTGATCGGCGGCCGTCATCCCGGTCAAAAACCTCCGCTTCCCGATGTAGGATCCTGAAGGAGGCTGTGCTCAGATGCTCGGAGGCCGTCTCTACCCTGCACCGCCGGGTAGCCCTTCTCTCAGGTATGTTACTGCTACTCCAACACAACACTCGGCAGCTCACACACTCCATCCTCAGACCGCATGCAGTGTTGAAGCAGGGCTCACCGTGTGTGTTATGTGGATAATTTTAATATTTTCTGGCAAAGAATGTCTCTTTTTAAGACAGACGGACTTCACCCAAACAAACGGGGCTCAGAAATGTTAGCTGCTCACATACAGCATGTGGTGCGGTCCACACATGACTTATGTGAATGACTAATCATTCATGCAGCACACCTGGACACACCACCGGTCACTGAACAGAACTCTGCCTCACTGCCACAAACAACTGTCTCCATCTGCTGGCATGTAAAGCCGTCTGCTCCCAGTACTGTTCCAAAGACTTCCATTCCTGTCATCATCACGCATAGACCAGTAAACCGAAATGTGCAAATCCTACACAGAAATAATAGTAATCTCTGAAGGATTAGGACAACTGCACCAACTCCAGCACCCAGAACAACCTCATTTAAAATGGCTCTCTTCAATGTGAGATCACTTTCAAGAAAGACTTTTATCTTAAATGATTTTATCTTGTCTGCAAATCTAGATTTAATGTTTTTAACTGAATCATGGTTGCAAATGAATGACTATAGCCAGCTAGCTGAACTGTGTCCGCCTCAATATGATTGTTTTAGTCAACCGAGGGTCAGTGGTCGTGGTGGTGGGCTAGTGAGCGTGTAAAGGAAAAATGTCATCAAGTACGCTGTGATGAATTTAACTCCTTTGAAGATCTCACTCTTAAAGTTGGAGGGCTGCAACCTATCATATTTGTTATAATTTATCGCCCCCCAAAACCGCCTGGAGGATTTTTATCAGAACTTCCTGAATTTTTATCTACTCTGGTTTTAAATTATGACAGAATTGTTCTTTGTGGCGATTTTAATATTCATGTTGATGACCCCACCAATGTTAATGCAACTGACTTTTTAAATATGGCCACTTCTTTTAACTTCAAACAACATGTCAAAGGGCAAACACATAACCGTGGTCATACACTGGACTTGGTTTTTACCCTGGGTGTCAGCATTTCCTCTGTGGAATTAGTGGACATGACCATATCTGACCACAGATGTATTGTTTTTAGCTGCGATTCGCCTGTTACTCATGCCGCCTCACCAAGCTCCGTGTGTTCTCGCATCTTTAATGAACAAAGTGTTTCAAAGATTTGCGCATTCTTTCAGAGCCAAAGCCAACACCTGTCTGATTCCAACACCAACAATCTGGTCGATCACTTCAATCATATCTGCTTGTCGTCACTAAATATTACTGCTCCTCTAAAGGTTAGGCCTACGTCTAAAGCTAG
>NC_060166.1:17411664-17413355 GCF_021292245.1 Micropterus dolomieu
CTTTTTAAATATGGCCACTTCTTTTAACTTCAAACAACATGTCAAAGGGCAAACACATAACCGTGGTCATACACTGGACTTGGTTTTTACCCTGGGTGTCAGCATTTCCTCTGTGGAATTAGTGGACATGACCATATCTGACCACAGATGTATTGTTTTTAGCTGCGATTCGCCTGTTACTCATGCCGCCTCACCAAGCTCCGTGTGTTCTCGCATCTTTAATGAACAAAGTGTTTCAAAGATTTGTGCATTCTTTCAGAGCCAAAGCCAACACCTGTCTGATTCCAACACCAACAATCTGGTCGATCACTTCAATCATATCTGCTTGTCGTCACTAAATATTACTGCTCCTCTAAAGGTTAGGCCTACGTCTAAAGCTAGTAAGCAACCCTGGATAAATGACAGCATTCGCAGCCTAAAAAGGGAATGCAGGAAAGCAGAGCGCAGATGGAAAAAATCCAGTCTCCGAATCCATTACCTCAGTCTGAAAGATTTACTAATTAATTACAATAACATGGTTAAGGATGGGAGAACACACTATTTTTCTGAACTCATTACTACACATAAACACAATCCTAGGTTTCTGTTTAAGACTGTGGATCAGCTGGTAAACCCAACCCCTCCTTGTGCCTCAGCTGGAAGTAATGATGACTGTGAATTGTTTTTATCTTATTTTACCAATAAGGTGGTGTCAATCAGAGCCTCTATTACCCCCGCGGCCTCTTACTCAGAGGTTCCTCACCAGCAACAAGAGAGTTTTAACCCAGGGGCATAGGTAGATAGGTGATCTTGTAGAGACCACTGTTGTTAAGTGGGTTTTAAACTGACCACAGTTATCATTTAAAAAATGTCAAAGTGATCAGTACTTGTCAACAGTGATCATCTGTACCAACAGACTGTTCAACCAGTCATGGTAATGCAGTCTAGTTATCTTTCTGGGAGTAATGCTATGTAAACATGTCTAACATCATGTTAGACAGACTGAGGCAGTGGGTGGGGATCTCTGGTACTGGCCTAGAATGGTTTTCATCCTACCTGTCAAATAGGAAGCTTTGCGTGTCTGTAAACAATTATGTCTCCTCGTTCTGTCCAGTTAAATATGGTGTGCCTCAGGGGTCGGTCTTAAGACCCATTTTGTTTTCCTTGTATCTGCTTCCCCTTGGACATATTATCCATAAACATGGCTTTTCTTTTCATATTTATGCTGATGACACATAAATATACTTGCCCGTCAGATCCACAGACCCTGGAATGCTGAGTTCACTTAACAACTGCCTTTGTGAAGTTAAAAAATGGATGTCAAATAATTTCCTCTAGCTGAACTCAGACAAAACAGAAATCCTGGTCATTGGGTCCCAGCAGATGGCAAATCAAATACTGCCATCTGCTGGTTCCCTATTAAATCACATTAAGCCTGTGGCAAAGAACCTTGGTGTTTGGTTTGATGGTAATTTAAATTTCGAGCAGCACACCACAAAGCTTGTTCAATCATGTTTTTATCAACTTAGAAATATAGCACAAATTCGATCTATGTTAACTTTTAAGGACACCGAGACCATTTTACACGCCTTCATCTCATCACGCCTGGATTATTGCGACAGCCTTTTCACCTGTTTAACCCAAAAATCTATTGATCGACTCCAGACTGTCCAGAACTCAGCTGCCAGGCTTTTAACCAGAACAAAGAAATA
>NC_060166.1:17413455-17416436 GCF_021292245.1 Micropterus dolomieu
CTTTTAGTCCCATACGCACCAGCACGTACCTTGAGATCCTCGGGCAGAGGTCTGTTGTCTGTTCCAGAGTCTCAACTGAAAACTAAAGGGGACAGAGCGTTTGCTGTCAGGGCCCCGAGGCTCTGGAACAGGCTGCCCGAGGAAATCAGGTCAGCTGAGTCAGTGAACTCTTTTAAGTACCTTCTTAAAACATACTTTTATAGGAGAGCCTTTCCCGATCTTATCTGACTTTATTTTATCCCTTTTATTTTATTCTATTTTACTAGTTTTATATTTATCTTAAACGTGTATTTTAGTCTTTTCAATGTTTTCATGCTTTTATCTTGTATTGTTTTTGTATTATTGTCTTTTGGGTATTATTGTCTTTACACTTTGTAACTTGTGCTCTACAAATAAAGATTATTATTATTATTATTACATTAGGACATTGGTTTGATTGGATACAGATCCAGGGCCAAATGGTTCTTCTACATGCCTACATCACATATGAAAAATACACTTAGACCTCGTCTATGTTATCGGAATTGCATTGTGCACAATAACTGCAAAAAAAGAAAAAAGTTAAGTTGGCCATGGTGCGTACATTGAGGTAAAATTAGGTTATTGGTCATAAACTCACCATTTTCCCCGTATGGAAATGCCAATTTTTAATTAATTGTGCCTGTTATATGGAGGATTGTGGGACTCTTCAAAATGCTGCCAATGTGAAAAGAACAAGCTACAGGAAATCACAGTAACACTAAACATTTAAATTATTTTGGCAATTTCCAGGAACAATGGACAGGAACAGCATTAGCTCATGTGTATCTGTATATACACAAAAAAATGCATGAATACACAGACAGGGGGGACCTAATGCACTTCTTCAGCACTACTTTCAAAAACTTAAAAGCTTTTTTCATAAGCTCTGTTTGGCATTGACAAGCCTCCTGGATTTAGGGATCAAGACATGGAAGATGGCTATTATTTTACCATGCGTGTGTGTCGGTCTGTGTCTCACGAGCTCAGCAGTTGTTGATTCAGCTAAATGTTTGATCCGAAGAACTCTCTCTTCAGACTCAATCATTAATGAGGCACACATAGACACACACAAACACACACACTCTCACACACAGGCACATGTGATGTACGAGCTGCTGTGGAATCAGATGCCAAATTGCACCCTGCTTTCCACCTGTCAATCACACCGTAGAAACGGTAACACCATCTTTTATAGCACAATCTCACGAGAAGCAGTCATGTACCCACACACACACACACACACACACACACACAGACCTCTCAGTCCACTATCATGAAAGCCTCTTACAGTAAAAAATAAAAGGTCAGGGCTATCAGAGTTCAACAGACAGCCCTCTTGTTTCTAACAGGACCTTGTTAGCCTCCTGCCTCTTGACTCACCTCACAGCCAGTGCTTCCCTATGAGCAGTCCACTGCCGCTCACTTTCTACAACCAAGTCAGCAGGATACATAACAGCAGAGAAAGTAGGCAGTGAAAAGCTGCTGTCCTCATTCCCAATTTTACATTGTTATCAACACACTCTCAATTTGATTTTTTTTGCACACAGACACATACAGAAACCCAAAGCCCTACTGCACCTTACATTACATACAATTCATGGTTCCCTGAGCAAACACCTGTGAAAAGTTTCCAAGTCACTACTGCATTATTATAGGTGACATACTGAAGTGGTGTTCAAACTCATGCATATATTAAAATGATACTCACAAGCTTTATTAAATGTTGTTAATGTAAGCTTAAATGTTGAAAAGGCACCCAATTTTCAGAAAGCAATTTCCGGAGTTTCACACAGTTGGGCTATCCATGGGTGGGATCAATTACATTTTCAATTTAATTAGTTTTCAACGGCAATACATTAGGTGGTAATGTATTCATGTGCATGGCATTGTTAATTTGATTAATAACCTATTGCTAACAATGGTTTAAAATGTCTTTAGAAAGTAGAAAGAGAGGGCAATTTGTGAGTTAATAAGTAGATAGAAGGAACTGAAGCAATTAGAAGTGTACAATAAAGTGTGTCAGCTTGAAGTACTGTCTAATTGAAGACTTTCATTCCACTGGAGATAACCACCATTTATGAAATGTGACACCTGTTCTGACAAAGTGATTGCTAAACATAAAACTCCAAACAAATCACCAATTTATTGAGGTTATTATCCGTAACTGTTGAATAGTTAGGTATGTGGATATGCACTCATCAGTGTTTGATTTGATGTAACAGGTTATTTGAGACCTTTTGCTTACAGAGCAAAAACTACATTATGACTTTGCATGTTGTTGGATGGTTGTGATGGATCAGACTGGGCTTTAGATCAAACGTTTTCTCCTCTTTGATGGCTTTGTCTGCAGAGTGACAACTGGGATCCATCAAAACACACGTCCGTCCTTCTGTCCTGTGCATATGATGATTTGAAGAATCCATCTTTTCTTTTACAAGCTGATAAAAAATTAAGTGCATGGAAATGTGTTGTTTCTAAACTCAAAGGTCCAAATGCATCTTGCATGTAATGTTTAAAACATATGTATTAAAAATAATTGGGCAATGTGAGTAAGAGGTAAATATACTGTTACTGGGGTTGAACTCGGTTAAGTTGGAAGCCTTCATGAAATGCTAGCTGCACAGTAGCCTGCAACACTCTAATCAATTTAACAGCAAGCATCTCACCTGCACATCGTACATAAGTACGCACATATACAACACATATGCAATATATTCCATATTTGTCAAAGGTATAATTTCATACCTTGCCTATCAACCTCACCTTTAGATGTCATTTTACTACTCAGATAAACTTTGTGCCTGTCTGCTTGTGCGTGTCTACACTTGCATCCATATTTGTACTGGTATCCCTGGTGAAAATCAGTCATATAATGTCTCAGCAAATTTGTAATTCAAAAATGCCAATCCACCATGCCAATCAGATTCAAATGCATTTTTATCAGCTTTGCATCATCAAAC
>NC_060166.1:17416536-17425603 GCF_021292245.1 Micropterus dolomieu
CACACACACACACACACACACACACACAGACCTCTCAGTCCACTATCATGAAAGCCTCTTACAGTAAAAAATAAAAGGTCAGGGCTATCAGAGTTCAACAGACAGCCCTCTTGTTTCTAACAGGACCTTGTTAGCCTCCTGCCTCTTGACTCACCTCACAGCCAGTGCTTCCCTATGAGCAGTCCACTGCCGCTCACTTTCTACAACCAAGTCAGCAGGATACATAACAGCAGAGAAAGTAGGCAGTGAAAAGCTGCTGTCCTCATTCCCAATTTTACATTGTTATCAACACACTCTCAATTTGATTTTTTTTGCACACAGACACATACAGAAACCCAAAGCCCTACTGCACCTTACATTACATACAATTCATGGTTCCCTGAGCAAACACCTGTGAAAAGTTTCCAAGTCACTACTGCATTATTATAGGTGACATACTGAAGTGGTGTTCAAACTCATGCATATATTAAAATGATACTCACAAGCTTTATTAAATGTTGTTAATGTAAGCTTAAATGTTGAAAAGGCACCCAATTTTCAGAAAGCAATTTCCGGAGTTTCACACAGTTGGGCTATCCATGGGTGGGATCAATTACATTTTCAATTTAATTAGTTTTCAACGGCAATACATTAGGTGGTAATGTATTCATGTGCATGGCATTGTTAATTTGATTAATAACCTATTGCTAACAATGGTTTAAAATGTCTTTAGAAAGTAGAAAGAGAGGGCAATTTGTGAGTTAATAAGTAGATAGAAGGAACTGAAGCAATTAGAAGTGTACAATAAAGTGTGTCAGCTTGAAGTACTGTCTAATTGAAGACTTTCATTCCACTGGAGATAACCACCATTTATGAAATGTGACACCTGTTCTGACAAAGTGATTGCTAAACATAAAACTCCAAACAAATCACCAATTTATTGAGGTTATTATCCGTAACTGTTGAATAGTTAGGTATGTGGATATGCACTCATCAGTGTTTGATTTGATGTAACAGGTTATTTGAGACCTTTTGCTTACAGAGCAAAAACTACATTATGACTTTGCATGTTGTTGGATGGTTGTGATGGATCAGACTGGGCTTTAGATCAAACGTTTTCTCCTCTTTGATGGCTTTGTCTGCAGAGTGACAACTGGGATCCATCAAAACACACGTCCGTCCTTCTGTCCTGTGCATATGATGATTTGAAGAATCCATCTTTTCTTTTACAAGCTGATAAAAAATTAAGTGCATGGAAATGTGTTGTTTCTAAACTCAAAGGTCCAAATGCATCTTGCATGTAATGTTTAAAACATATGTATTAAAAATAATTGGGCAATGTGAGTAAGAGGTAAATATACTGTTACTGGGGTTGAACTCGGTTAAGTTGGAAGCCTTCATGAAATGCTAGCTGCACAGTAGCCTGCAACACTCTAATCAATTTAACAGCAAGCATCTCACCTGCACATCGTACATAAGTACGCACATATACAACACATATGCAATATATTCCATATTTGTCAAAGGTATAATTTCATACCTTGCCTATCAACCTCACCTTTAGATGTCATTTTACTACTCAGATAAACTTTGTGCCTGTCTGCTTGTGCGTGTCTACACTTGCATCCATATTTGTACTGGTATCCCTGGTGAAAACCAGTCATATAATGTCTCAGCAAATTTGTAATTCAAAAATGCCAATCCACCATGCCAATCAGATTCAAATGCATTTTTATCAGCTTTGCATCATCAAACATGCTATGAGCAGGAGACAATTAGTGCAGGAGCTGTACTAACTTTTCCTGCCTGACATGACTTTTTTTGCAGCAGCGTGCGGGTCATATTTGTCCTCCGATATGAATATCAGCTCATAACATTCTGTCAAAGTCATCTCTCCACACACACTCCTGTTCACAGTCACTCTATAGTCTATATTAAAGAACTAATGGAATTACATAAGGACAGTGGAAAGCCAACACTCCATTTAAGAGAGATATGAAAACCATTCTCCACTCAAAGATTTGTTCATTATTTCTTGTGTGCCATTCAGTCTCTAGTCTGCCAGAAAAGAATATTTTCCCCATAAAAAGAGGGTCAGAGAATGCACAAGGAAATGAGAAAAACAAAGGGGGATTTTTGAGTGCCAAAGGTTTTGACAGTGCTACTTAATTGCAACTCTGAAGGCGCTCAAGGGGAAAATAAATGTTATTGACATTCATATCCTTTGTTTTCCAAGGTTTCACCTTTTTTTTATTTACTTCCCTCTGCATGACTTTTGTCACCTCAGATGTGTCTCTCTATTCCCCCTCTGTACAACAATACAATGATACCCCCACATCTTAATCTCTCTTTTTTCTTTTTCTGTGTCCAGTGTTGTTTAGTGGTAGTGTTATGTTATTTTGATATGACATATGAAAGTCAAGATCAGATTTGATATAATATCCACAATATTTTTAACTTATAATAATAAATTCTGATAATAAATTCTACACACTACATTTGTATGTGTGTGTGTGTGTGACCAGGCCTGTTTTATGATACATTGCTTTATATAAGCCGAATTTCCATCCAAATGCATTTTCACTGCTTCCTCTATTTAAATGCACAAATTGAAAATGCACGTTAAAACAACTGGATGGAAACACACTCATTTATATCAGGCGCAGTGGCGAAAATAAGTCATCCATTGTTTTACCTCTCACTCAGCTCTAGCTGATTTTTGTTCACATTTGTAGGCACAGACAGAGAGAGTATTGGTAACATGCACACACACACACACACAAAAGAAACACAAATTCCCACAAACATCTCACACAGCAACATTTTACAAAACACACTAATATGTAGTCAGGTCTGACAACTGAAAGTGTCTCATGTCTTAGAATTTCACCTTCAAGTGGGTGGGAACTGTTGGGTTTCTGTAAATATCATCACAGAGTACGGTCTAGACCTGCTCTTTTATGAAAAGCACTCAGAGATAACTGTTGTTGTGATTTGGCGCTATATAAATAAAATTGACAATTGAAAAAAAAGTCTAGTTCTTACTGCTAATTTCTTTTTCAACTCTCTTGCATCTATTTTGCCTTTTTAATTGTTTATTTTTGTGTGAACACAAACACTGCTTCATGTGTTCTGATTCTGGGTAAAAAAGACAAATAAAATGGGAGCCAGTCAAGCCTGAGAGTTACACCAGGCTCACACCTGTTGGGAAAGGAACAATCACAGAAATAAATTTACAATGCAAAAGGTTATTTTGACTTTATAGTTAGTACGTCCTGTCCAGGGTGTACCCCACCTCTTCTCAGCTGGAATTAACTCCAGCCCCTCCATGATCCTACAAGTTTAAGCGGTTATAGTATAATGGAGGTATGGAATTTGAATGTATATGTGGTCAACTGGCCCAGTGGCTAGAAAGATTCTTCTTTAACCATAGAGCAGTGGTTCCTGTTGTCCTATTGCGTCACCAAGTTAAAACAAAAATATACTTATACCCTGCTGAAGAGCCCTTACTGTTCTGAACACTAACTGCACTGAACTGCTAACCAGTGGGGGAAAGTGCTCTGCATGTGATCCGAGACACTGGACTCATTGGAGGAAAGCTAAGCAAAAAGGCAGGGATCAATAAAGTATGTCACATATGAGGTAGTTACTTTTATCATTAGGGAGGCATTATCACCACACTGTCATCTCCATCCTTTCCATTTTTATCCTCATCTTTATCATCATCAGCATAATCAGCTGATGTCATCGTTATAACCGCCAACCCTGTCACCATGGCAACTCCAACTTGCTGAGATGCAGGGTGTCAGAAATCATGAGGTGTTTTTCAATCACCTCATGGTGTCTCTATCACACAATGTGTTTTTTTTCTACTTAACTCTATCCTCACCTCTTCATAGCGCACATACAATGTAACAACAATAATTATATATTATATGTGTGGCTTATGTGATTATCTACAATGTATACCATGTACCAATCACAAACTCCAAGCCACTGATAAGATCTGACACAGTGAACATTTACAGATGTTTTCAGTGTGATTGTATCTCACTTAAATATGTTCATTTAAGTGTACTGGTTTTAAAAGGGAATAAGCCTTTAAATTATAAGACTGCCATGTAGGTGCCACCACAACTGGATTTAAATCGTTGCAGGTAAGTAAAACAAAAAATAATAAACAATGTAATGATAATCTATACACTTAAATTAAACTAAAGCGCATGAACCAAAGCAGGTTCATCCTGCAATTTCAGAGGTCAGCATGCAGGTGGGTGACTATTACTGTAAAGCAACATTATGTAAGATTTGGGGTCATGTGGTGCCCCTTGCCGTCTAGCTTTGTTGGCTTGGTCACTCTTTTTCTTCCAAAGAACTTACACTTTACATTCTGTACTTTTTGCTTCTTCTTATAGCTTGCTTGTGGTCATGTTGTGATAGATTACCTGCCCAGGATTTCAATGACAGAGACATCATTCCCCCCTATTAGCAAGGAAGCTGTTTAAGATAAAATTACTACATAAGGTTGCTTTAGGTAAGCCAGAAAATGCCTCCAAACTTCATCACCACCATTGCTGTTAGTTATAGATGTTATATTTTATAGTGTATACTACTATATTTTCCTTGTTACGAAGGCTACTATCATCAAAAGGTAGGGTGACCAGACGTCCCTGTTTTCCGGGGACAGTCCCCGGTTTTGGTGGCCCGTCCACGTTTGGAGCTGTCCCCGGAAATGTCCCCGTTTTTAACTGTGTGTTAATCATACTAATCATACTACATAGACTGTACAAGTGTTAACAGACCTGAAATCAGATTTTACATGGTCAGAAAGACAGCAGCATGTTAAAGCAGAATCGCCTATTCTCTTTACGACTCTGCTTTTATCTGGATCAAACAGGCATAACGTGCAAATAAACATCACTTTATATCTGTGGTAATAGCAAAGATGTGTCTTTGTGATACTTTAATGTTTCTTTTAACGGAATAACCACAATTGTGGCCAAATAAGTGTTTATAGCGTATAACCAGGCATGACATTTACCAATAAGTTTGGTAGGCCTATGTCTAATATCCTTGTTTATATTTGGAAAACGGAATGTAGCCTATAATCAACATGACTTACTGTTGAGTTAAATAAAAAAATAAACATGATCTCTTTTGAAATTATCCTTATGACTGTACATTATTTAACTTGCTGTGTACCAACAAATCCATTCTTTCTACCTATTGAAATACCTTTAAATGGTCAAAACAACACATAAAATGCAGTATTTTACTTGCCAGAAAGTGATTGCAGCCTCTGTGTATTGACTAAAAGGTAGTTTCTGCCTCAAAATGACTTGATTTCATTCAGAGTTATATTTGACAGATTATAAAACTGAAAATTGTCCGCCCTTTTTAATTCCATATATAATACATAATATATTATACGATATACTGACCACCAAACCAAAAATGTCCCCAGTTTTCATTTCAGAAATCTGGTCACCTTATCAAAAGGATAAAACTATTTGAAACAATGTTAAATAAATAAGCAGTTAAATGGCTATGCCACTTGTATTTGGTTATGATATGGTTGAGGTCAGAATTGTCAAGGTAGTAAGCTATAACTGCAACACTGGTCTGTGTCCACACATCAAGTATTTGAACAGGCCTAATTCATGTGCAAAAGTATGTGTAAATGTGTGTCCATGTGTGTGCGTGCATGTGTTTGTAAATGTGCATATTCACCTTTTCCCAGAGAAACAAAAATTAAACAGCTTTTTTTTTACTGTCAGGGGTGGAAGCAATGAGATATAAACCATGACAAACTCCTAATAGGAGTTTCAACTGCAGAGCAATCAATACCGCTGGTTCAAACAGAGAGAGCAGAGGTATGACAGTGTATGTGCGTGCACACTGTGAGACACAACTGGACTCTAGTCATGTCATAGTTATTGACTTAGTTCACTGCAAGAGTAGCAAGAAACTGAGTAGTGGAATCATTATTTTGACAGTTACAAACACTCCACACACGCTCAAAATCCCACACACCCGTGCACAGACACACATGCACAAAACCAAGAACAAAATAACATGAAACACTCTTCAGAATAACATGCATCATGTGTTGTTCACAGTTAGGTTACTGTGGAGTGTATGTACATCCTACACACAGACACACAAATACGTGCACACCCACGCAATCAACAGTTGAGTTGATCACATACACACACACACCACAAGAGGCCAGAGTTCCTAACCTTGTCACAGTCTGCTAGAGCAGCACATCGATCACTGTCCCCCATGAAGACAATGAGGATGAGAAGTGGTGAACCGAATAACAAAGGGAGGACAGGAGGGGTTTACAAGCTTATATAGAAACAGTTTGACCTATCACGTGATTAGAAGGCAATTTTACACGTTGAATTTAATTTTAATATAACCTCTGGCTGTCCACATGCCCTAGTATGAATAAAGTAAACATTAGCTCCAGCAGCTTCAAATGATTGTTTTGGAAGCTGCAGTTCTATCTATAAAAGATTGTAAGACTGATTATATTTGTAATTTTATAGGACATACTGTAGCACTGACCTAACAATAATCATCTGCCTTAAGGTGATCATGACATGATTGAGTACTTCAAATATATACAGCAGGGGTGAATGAGAGAATGTGGGTGGAAAGACCACATTAAGTGACAAAAGGGAAAAGAATGAAAAATAAATAAATAGCACAACAATGTAAGCATGAGAAAAGAAAGTAAACCAGTTAGAGCAGCAGAAGAAAAGGGAAAAACTTGAGCGAAAATGGAGTCGAGAAAAGAAATCAGTTGGTTTCACTGGATTTATGTGTGGAAGTGGAGTATTTAAGCTCAGGGCAGAGAGGAAAATGAACCGAGGGTGCAGGGGAAAACACATGGCCCTTCAAACAGTAGGTGTTTCCAAACTTAAAAGTTGGGGACAACTAAGCTGCCACCTGAGTAAATGGTGTTAAAACACTTCCTAGCTTCTAGATGGTTGCTCGTTTCCAGACACAGAGTGTACTAAAAGACCTATTTGTTAAAGTTTTGTGACACAGAAATTGGACTTTGAAGTGGGAGAGAGCAGCGAGACTTGGTGGAGAAGGGAGGGTTAAAGAAGTAGAGTGAAAATAGAGGAAAATAGAGTGGAGTGAGGAAAAGAAAACAAGTGGGTTCACAGGGTTTCTTGGCCAATAGTTGGAGGAAAGTGTGAGGGTGCATGGGGAAGAGTAAAATGAATCAAATGGTGAAAGAGAACAGATTGGTAATGAATGCAGAGACATAAACTAGATGCAGAAAAGTCAAGCTGGCAGCATGCAATATCAGTTTTATAGAAAATTTTAACTTGGGGGCGTTCCTCCCTTTTAAAGGCAGACGGAGTCCATCCAAACAGGATGGGTAGCCAAATGCTAGCGGCTAACTGGCAGCACGCTGAATGACTATTTACATCACACACCCCCTCACTGGAATCTTCCTTGTGTCTCACACTACCTCCTCAGAGTGCAGTTACTCCATCTACAGCCCCCTGCTGGCCTCATCTGTACACCACTCCAGTGTACCCCTACAGACTCCAGTTATTAAGCACAGGGCATCCCGCCCACACAGTACACGGTGTGTAGACTTTAGCGTTCTAACTCCAATAGCCAAATCATCTACACACACATACACACACGACCTGCCATAGGTTTGCTCTCTTCAACATCCGCTCTACTGCCAATAAAGCCCCCCTCATCAATGACTTCATTACAGATCACAAACTGGATTTTTTATGTCTCACAGAAACATGGCAGCCACAAAATGATTTCCTTCATCTAAATTCAGCAGCTCCACCTGACTTCACCTACATATCCAAACCATGCTCTGGGTGTAGGGAAGGCGGCCTTGCTCTGATCTATCATGAGTGTATAAAACTAACACCACTCTGTGATCCATGTTCCTTTGAACTGCTGGCTGTTTAGCTTCTCGGACCCACACCTACCATGACTGGTGTCATATACAGATCACCAAAATCATCCAACATATTCATCACTGACTATTCATCACTGGACTATTACAATGACATCTTATCTTCTGCACTGGACACTTTAGCCCCTCCAAAAACACAGACTGTTTCATTTACTTCTCCCTGGTAAACATCTGAACTGTGTCAGCTTAAGGCCGTAGGACGCCGCCTGGAGAGGCTCTATCATCTCTACCTGGAGACTGGACTCATTGTACATAAACAGATGTACAATGATCATATACTACGATACAAAAACGATCTATCAACATCATCCCGGCAGGTGAAGGGAAAGCCACAACCCTCTTCTCCACAGTAAAAAGATTACTTAAACCACCGGAAACTAATATGAACAATAACCTTTGAAATGAACATTGAACAGTGAATGAACAGTGCTCTCCTTTTTTGACATTCAACTCAAAAAATCACTGCAATACATGACCATCTTGCCTCTGTAAACACCATGTAGACCAACCAACAATCATCAATTTTATTATCACTGCCTACATCCACTATCTTCTGTGACTTCAGCCATCAAACTGAAAGGCACATTTCTGAAATTATTACCAAGTCCAATAACTCCACATGTCATCTGGATCCAATCCCCACAACCCTTGTAAAAGTGTGCTTGCCTTCTATAATTTACCTAGTAACATCCATCATCAACTCCTCACTGTCCACTGGTATAGTTCCACCCTCTCTGAAAGTTGCCATAATCACACAACACTGAAAAAACCTGGTTTAGACTGCAATGATCACAACAACTGCAGGCCAATTTCCAACCTACCATTCATGTCGAAATTTCTAGAGAAGGTTGTTGTATCACTACAGACCTACCTCAATCTCCTGGAAAAAGTCCAATCTGGCTTCAGATCCAAACATAGTACAGAAACTGCTCTGATTAAGATCACCAACGACCTTCTATTGATCGACTCCAGACTGTCCAGAACTCAGCTGCCAGGCTTTTAACCAGAACAAAGAAATATGACCACATTACTCCTATTTTAGCTTCATTACACTGGCTCCCAGTATGTTTTAGAATTGACTTTAAAATTCTATTGATCACTTTTAAAGCTCTTCATGGTCTC
>NC_060166.1:17425623-17426639 GCF_021292245.1 Micropterus dolomieu
TTCATATTTATGCTAATGACACACAAATATACTTGCCCGTCAGATCCACAGACCCTGGAATGCTGAGTTCACTTAACAACTGCCTTTGTGAAGTTAAGAAATGGATGTCAAATAATTTCCTCCAGCTGAACTCAGACAAAACAGAAATCCTGGTCATTGGGTCTCAGCAGATGGCAAATCAAATACTGCCATCTGCTGGTTCCCTAGTAAATCACATTAAGCCTGTGGCAAAGAACCTTGGTGTTTGGTTTGATAGTAATTTAA
Source organism: Micropterus dolomieu (assembly GCF_021292245.1). Lineage (NCBI taxonomy): Eukaryota > Metazoa > Chordata > Actinopteri > Centrarchiformes > Centrarchidae > Micropterus > Micropterus dolomieu. The sequence goes on from NC_060166.1 coordinate 17,425,888, forward strand.
ATTTCGAGCAGCACACCACAAAGCTTGTTCAATCATGTTTTTATCAACTTAGAAATATAGCTAAAATTCGATCTATGTTAACTTTTAAGGACACCGAGACCATTTTACACGCCTTCATCTCATCGCACCTGGATTATTGCAACAGCCTTTTCACCTGTTTAACCCAAAAATCTATTGATTGACTCCAGACTTTCCAGAACTCAGCTGCCAGGCTTTTAACCAGAACAAAGAAATATGACCACATTACTCCTATTTTAGCTTCATTACACTGGCTCCCAGTATGTTTTAGAATTGACTTTAAAATTCTATTGATCACTTTTAAAGCTCTTCATGGTCTCTTGCCTTGTTATATTTCTGACCTTTTAGTCCCATACACACCAGCACGTACCTTGAGATCCTCGGGCAGAGGTCTGTTGTCTGTTCCAGAGTCTCGACTGAAAACTAAAGGGGACAGAGCGTTTTCTGTCAGGGCCCCGAGGCTCTGGAACAGCCTGCCCGAGGAAATCAGGTCGGCTGAGTCGGTGAACTCTTTTAAGTCCCTTCTTAAAACATACTTTTATAGGAGAGCTTTTCCCGATCTTATTTGACTTATCTTATTTTATCCCTTTTATTTTATTGTATTTTACTAATTTTATATTAAATTTTCATGCTCTTATCTTTTTTGTATTATTCTTTACACTTGTTAAAGCACTTTGTAACTTGTTTTTGAAAAGTGCTCTACAAATAAGGATTATTATTATTATTATTATTAT
>NC_060166.1:17426739-17452606 GCF_021292245.1 Micropterus dolomieu
TAGTCCCATACGCACCAGCACGTACCTTGAGATCCTCGGGCAGAGGTCTGTTGTCTGTTCCAGAGTCTCGACTGAAAACTAAAGGGGACAGAGCGTTTTCTGTCAGGGCCCCGAGGCTCTGGAACAGCCTGCCCGAGGAAATCAGGTCGGCTGAGTCGGTGAACTCTTTTAAGTCCCTTCTTAAAACATACTTTTATAGGAGAGCTTTTCCCGATCTTATTTGACTTATCTTATTTTATCCCTTTTATTTTATTGTATTTTACTAATTTTATATTAAATTTTCATGCTCTTATCTTTTTTGTATTATTCTTTACACTTGTTAAAGCACTTTGTAACTTGTTTTTGAAAAGTGCTCTACAAATAAGGATTATTATTATTATTATTCTCCGAGCAGCAGATTCCGGTCTTCTCTCCATTCTCATCCTCCTGGAGCTCACAGCAGCTTTTGACACTGTATCACATCCCCTCCTCATGGACCGCCTGGCAAATATAGGAATTGGGGACACTGTCTATAAATGGTTTGCTCCCTACCACTCAGAAAGGTCACAACATGTAAAAATACAAAACTACAGGTCAGAAACCTCCAGAGTCCATTACGGAGTACCCCAGGGTTCAGTGCTAGGGCCACTATTATTTATCATCTACCTCCTCCCTCTTGGCAACATCTTCCGGCACTACAACATCCATCTTCATTGTTACGCTGATGATACACAGCTTTATCTATCCACAAACCTCAGCTCCACACTCCCCTCCAGTACATTCACTGCCTGTCTACATGACATACAGACATGGATGACAACTAATTACCTACAACTCAACAATTGGTTCAAAATCTACTCTGTCAAAAAACAACATCAGCTCACTCCTCATAAATGGAACCGCCTTACCTGTCTCCACGCAGGTTAAGAGCCTTGATGTAATATTGGACAGTACACTCTATTACTCCAGCCATATCAATAACGTATCCCGGACCGCCTTTTTCCACATACGAAACATCTCCAGACTACGCCCTGCTGTAACTCAACATTCAACAGAAGTCCTACTAAATGCCTTGGTCACATCACACATTGATTACTGCAATGCAATCTTAGCAGGCAATCCAAACAAACTTATTCACCGACTGCAACTCATCCAAAATGCTGCAGCAAGGAGCATAACACGAACATATCATTACACAAATGATTAACTTTAAAATTTCACAACCTCTTCTCCTACTTATCTCACGGACCTCATTCAGACCTACACTACATCTCGTTTCTTGAGGTCTTCCGCAACAAGTCTTTTGGCACTACCAACCATCAACCCCCCCACCCCTCCCCATCCATACACTGGACTCTATTTCAAAATTCAAAACTGCATAAGTTATGAGAGAAAACAAAATGGAAAATAAATGAATTAATGTGAGAAGCAGCAGTAGAAAATGCTGCAATATGGCAAAGGAAAGCCAAGGACTGGAAAAAAGAAGAGAACGTCCCTGCAGTCACAAATGAACACGTCGTCAAATTAGATTATGATTATCACACTCATTAAACTGTCATTACTAGCCTCACAAACACAGATGCCACTTTATTTGTCTCACTCATGTTCCCTTTCTACTACATTGTCTCCTGATCATGTTATTTATGTGAGGAACCCAATCAGATGACCTCCTTGAAACTAAAGCCCTTAAAGATTTGAAACTATTTATGGAAAATTGTCTATTTGTAGACTTTTCATCAATATGTGCTTCAATTACTAGTGACAATGTGACAATGATTTGCAGAAGATGTACCCACAAGCCCACAACAAAACAGGACACACTGGGTACAAAGACAGTAAACAAGAAACAGTCAGGGAGGAATTAATAAGGAGCTGTTTGAATTCAAAGGCAACATAGGCAGTGTAGGAGGTCTGCCAATGTGAAGACAACAGACAAGACCACAGAGGAACCAAATGCCACCACCCCATCAACAGCAAGCAAGCTGGAGTCTGGATGGGGGAAAGACCAGTGTTGCGGTGAAACTGAAGGCTGGAGGACTGTGTTCAGTGAAAGAATTAAAGAGTTCTGGGCAGAAAAAGTAGAAAACAAATCAGTGGAAGCAGCTCTTGGTCAGAGAAAGTTGGCAGCCTGAGCACTGAACTGAGAGTAACAGGCTTGGGAGGAGTGCTGAAACTAACAGACTCAAGAAGACAACTGAGAGAAATACACTTGGATTGAGAACTCAGAAACACAGAGCCTTGGATAGAGACTTAGGAGAGAAACAAGGAGTGCAGGATCAGGATTAACATCCACCATAGTTACTTCATAACACACAGAAAACCAGACACAGGGAAAGCACGTACAGGAACCGATAATGACTAAACAGCTGGAGAAAGCAAGGAAAGATAAATTATTGGGAGACAAGATGACCATCTGCCTCTGCAATTGGATTATGGGACCCCCCTGGCTTTAAGGGATAGTTTGTTGGACCAGACCACTGGATCCCCAAATATTGTCAGCCGAGAAGCCAGAAAATGTGACTCCTGGGATCCATGAGGATGCTGTGATGTGTGTAAATGGTATTAGAAGGCTTAAATGAGGCAGTGGAAGGTACCGGGAGACACAGGACTGTGAAGGCCTACCTTTGCCTTGGCTGCCAACCACATTGATGGGCTCTAAAGAGCTTTGTTTCACGGAAACCAGGAATAATAGGCTGATAGAATACTATTAGAATACTATTAGCCAGGTCACAGTCTGGATTTAGAAATGATTAGCTGCTGCCCAATGGAAAGATCCACCTCTCAGTTACCCTTACCAGCCATTTGTGCTCCTTCTCCATGACAAATACAGGGTCTTCTGGCCCCCGGTTGCCTCCTGAACCTCCACAGTTGAGCTGGGCTGAAAAGAACTGGGAACTGGAAAAGAACACGTCCTCTAGATTCATGGTTGCTGGATTGCACTGTGACACTGACTGGTCAAACTTGTAAACAAAAGCAAACACCAGGATGTGGCCTATGGATATGAAAATTAGTTTAATCGTTGTTTGTCAGTCTTGCACTGTGTGACGGGTAAGCAGGGTAAAGCAAACAATCCGACTCAGCAGATGGGTGGGAGTAACAGTAGTGGTTCAAACTCTTAGGTAACCTAGAGGATCAAGCAACTTAAAACCTGTTAAATACTGATTGTTAAAATCCACAGAACTTAATTTCAAATTATAGAAGAGTTCAAGTTTCCAGTGATACCAAATATGTAAGGCTGAATTGGGGATAAACTTTCCCTGTGTTTTGGATTACCCTGTTGTCTGTGTCTTGGTTCAGTGATTTGGATTGTATATGCCCTATTTGGATTTACCTTAGTTTGGACTATTGGATTATTTCTTTTGAATCATCTGCCTTGTTTGAACTTTCTTTCATTGATGGTATGTTAGTGTTTTAGTTTAAATAAACCTCCTGAACAGAAAACTCCTCCTATGTTTGCATTTTGGGTCCACATTCAGTATTCCTGCCTCAGCACTCAGCTTGTCTGATTATTATTTCTGTTTACCATATTTATAATTGCTTCTATATTAGTGTATATTGTCTGCTATGTAGCAGAAGGGAGTTAGAAACTCAATTTCACTCTATACCCTGCTATTTTGTGACAAAATAAATCATACCTATGTACAGTATTTACATTTGATGTAATGGTGTAGCCATGACAAACGTTAAATCTTGGGTTTGAATAAGTCACTTGGTGTAAATATCATATGGACTCAATGAAGAACTTTAACAAGCTGATACATACTATGCAGTTTGATATGATTTTTCCAACCTTAAAGCCACTCAAGAGTAAGAAATGGGGAAGCTATTGGGGAATATTATAGAAGTATAAAGTTCACCTATATGGTGAACTAATGAGTCAATGATTTTGAAAGCTCAGAAGAATTTCAATGAATAAAATAAATAAATATTATATTCAAAACTTTACTAGATTCGCAAGCTTTAGGTATTCTAGAAGTTGTCAGTCTATCCAATATGTTAAGTGAACTGGGAAGATATTAGACAGAAGAAAACTATCAAGGACTCAATCTGTCAGACGGAGCACCTTTTCCACCTCCTTCTCTCCATCCTCAAACATTAGCAAACATACTAAGTGATCGTGACAGCACTTATGCCCAGTAGGAATATGCTGCGTCGCTCCAATGCTTTGGCTGTATTGCGAATGATAAGTTTGAGTCACTTCAAATTTTTAGGAAGGAGTCCAGGGGGAGCTACAGTGTAAAATAATCCCTCTCTCCCCACCGGCAGTGGAAGATTAGTTCCTACCCCCCACCTAAGCAATGGGCCCAGGTTTAGCTCACTCTGCTATTCTAAATCAATTATACTACCTGCTAAATCAGGCTCTTACGCAACAACACAGGATTCTTTGTCTCTCTCACAATCTTTCTCGTTATAATCCTCTCCCTTATACCCTCTCTTCGTGTATTCCATGTGTCAGTTCTTTCATCATTTTACCTCTCCCCTTAATTCTTATCAGTTTCCCCTACTTTAAAACGAAAGGCCAAGGTGTAGAGGTGTGGTGCTAGTGCCATCTTTTGACTGAACAGAGGTTGTGATAGTACAAGAGCGAGACAAGAGCTTCCTCCACATCTCCAGAGAGGATATAAGAGGGGCATCATTCAAGATGCTCCCTGCAGCTGTGTCATTTTTCCACATTTGTTTCTTAGATTGACTAATCTTCAGAGAACCAGCCTAAGCAAACTTTTCACCCTGGTTTCCCTTTTGTTCTACAGAGAACCAAAAGGATTAAATGACTCAAGAGAATGGGTGTCCATCCTCTATTTCTGTGTTTATTATCTCTCTTTGTCTCTCCTTCACTTTTCTCTTCTTCTCTCTCTTCTGTTTATTCCTCATTCCTTCTGGGTTCTTGTTTGCTCTGACGTAAAAGAATAACCAAACAAATGTGTTGTCTTTTGTTTGGTTGTGACATTGAATTTCTCCTTAGAAGATTCATTGGTCTGCTCAGCTGCACATCAAGGGAGACAAGACACGTTACAAAACAATTTTTTCCTCACAGCAAAACTCATTGTAATTCAACCTTGATACAAGAAAAGAAGGATTTTCCACAAACTTTTAACCATAAGCACCTACACATAAAGTCATGCACACACATACACACCTACTGTATAAACAGAGAAGCAGCAGTGGTGGTGATAGTAATGGTAATAGTGCATTAAAAATGTTTGCATAAATTCTCCATTCATATTATGCCCACTAGTGCGGGTAATTGAGATTGTGTTGCGATGTATGAGGTGGAATACAACCAATGTGTTGTCCCTGTTTAGCTCGGTGATCTATATTGAGATAAAATGCTGAGATAACATTCATTTGCTTTAACAAATACATCCTAGCAAACTCTCTCTCTCTCACTCACTCACACGCACAAACAAACAAACACGAACATATTGTTATACTTTGCTTGCAATGGTGTTCTTTCCATTTTTAGTCAATCCCAGCTAAAGCTAACGTAGGATGTGAAAAAGAACCTGTGTAAATGAGCACACACACGTACACACAGACATGCATATGTATCACTCGATACAGTGTACTGTAGGCTAGTTATTATGCATGTTACCTTGAGTTGGTAGCTGTATAATGGATGGTACATCCATATTATTTGGTTGATGGGTTGATTGATGACTTCTTACATGTCTTTGGGCAATTGCTGTTATACCTATGTCCATGTTTCCTCATTGTGATGGTAGAAGTAGCTTGTACAGTATTGATTGACTTTTTAAATTTTCATTTTCAGCTCACAAAGTACCACTGTTCAGAATACCTATTTTAAATTCAAAATAGACACATGCACACAAGTATACAAACACATGCATGCATTAGTAACCATATAATGGTATTTGCTTTTAGCTTACATATACAATACAATACAATACATAAATATATCCTGAATGTGGTGAGGAAATAATATAAGGACTATAGTGCCCCGGATGAACAAACCTGAAAAGCATTATGTTCAATGTTTCTGAGATCACAATTTAAATGTTACACGACCTTTCCACTGACAAAACATTCAATACAAATTGCATGTTATCAAGGCCACATCTGACCAAACAACAGCCTGATTAATACTTGAAAGGTTTCTGTGAGTTATTTTCAAAATGAGAGTGAACAGATAATAACAGTATCTAGTTTGTTATAGAAACACAACCCTGCGTTCTGTCACACTGGGACAAGTGACATTATGTGGAATCTTATATTTCTACAAAAAGGAAGATTTTAGGTGTTTATGCCATACAAACCAACTGATTGCTTTTTCTTAAAGGTGGGTATGCAATTCTGGAGAAATCCAATACCATGACAAAGACTATGATAAAGAGCGACACAGCAATGGACCTAACGTTGGCTTGAGGACTTTTTATTTTGACCAACCCTGGAGTTACAAATATTTTTCCTTGAGCCTCTCTGAGTGACTGGGGGAAAATGCATGACCCTCCTTCAACCATAATTAACCATATTTTTATTATATTCACACCAAAAGTAGCTAGTGTTAACCATTACGTTTAACAATGACTGTTATGCGGCATTCAGACCAAACGTGAATTTAATCCACGCAACGCTTTCCTCACGGGGGTTTTATCGCTAGACAACTGCTGAATGTTCACACACAACGCAATAACGTGAATGAACACAACTCACCATTACTACAGCTGTATGAACCCAAAGTAAACATTATGCTGTGATTAAATTGCAATAAACGGATCAAACTGATGCCGAAAGAACTACAATATGATGCAGATTTCTTAAACATATGAATTCATGCTTTGTCAGGTCTGTCAGCATGACAGCAAGACAACAACTTCTAAAATGTTTGTTTTCTGAATGAAGTTCGGATCGATCAGGGCTATGCTAGGCTAACTTGGTCACAGTAAAGTACAACGACAGCTGGACTATAGTTACAGACACATGTTTTCTGAACTCACCAGGTAGTTCAACTTCCTCGCTTTCTTTTCTCCCAGCAATGTCTAGTTTTGTCCAGTTTTTATATAAATATGAAGTAGTAGTCCAACAGCGCTAACGACACTAACAACAACACTGGAACCGGATGTGCACGGAAGCTACCTGCTGAGAAGCTTGAGTGAAGATAAATCAACGTTGTAATCCCAAAAACTGAAGTAAAAAGCTAATTTAATAAAAGCAGTTTACTCCGAGCTCCTCCTGAAGGCAAACGGCGTAGTTGTCAGAGCAACTGACTACTGGTGTTTATTTGTCCAAAGCAGCAGTGGTGCTTCCGGCTCCTCTCCTCCCGGTTTAGCAGCTCTCCGCCGGCCAGCAGATTTTCAATCGCTCGCTCTGCCTGGGCCTCGCCACACAACGCTCTGAAGCGGTCGGTGTACGTTCGGACAATCTCAAAGCCGATAGGCTATCGCAACTCAGCGTCATGCGACTTTCTCGCTTGAGTTGAAATTATTCAACTCGCCCCTTCGTGACGCTTTGCGCCGCCCAACAGGCTCTACACATCTTGACTTTGTATGTAAACTCACCGCCCCGAACGCTCGCTTCGCTTTTGGTCTGAAAGCACCATTAGACCTAGGCCGTCTTGTTGGGAAAAAAGCAAACTACCAGCCTAACTTACTGTGTCCTCTCCAATAGTACTGCAAAGGTTACTATTACAGTTCCAGCTGTGAAACAAAAATAAGACCCTAACTTAGTCCATCCGATGCAACAAGCAAACAACACGAAGGCAGTGATTGTTATCACTAAAACAAAATAAAATGTTTTAAGAAAAATGCAAATCCTCCTTACAATGATCACATCATCACACAAGCTGTGCGCACTTTAATAAAATTGAACATTCCTGCACATAACACACACAGCACACACAAAGCTAACATTAGTTACATGTACATATGAATGACCCTTTTCCCTAATAAATGTTACATGCACAGCAGTGGCAGCAGCAGCACATGGTAACATGTTACGTAGTTTAGTCACCCCACCAACATATCTTGTTCATTAAAAATCAGACAGTCATCTGATTGAAGTGTTCCAACAGAAGAAATGCTGTAGACCCCTGCAAAAAACTCCTACGTATTTATGTCTTTGGTTTTTGGGCTCATTGCAATTACCATCACTGTCCAGGTTTCTTGGTAACGACTGGATTGCTGGGAATGGTGTGGGTGTACAAATCAATTACAGCTTCATGAGATGTCAGTGTTAAAGTAACTGATTACACTGTTTTCACTTTGGTTGACTTAAAAAGAGCATTTTTTTATTGACAAAATCATTATACTTTTTTTTTTATTACTGCTCCTTTGGACCCATTCTATAATATTCATGATGCGGGTTTATCTGTTTCTTTGTTCGTAATGAAGGTTTCATGCAGTCATAGACATCAGCTGAGGCTATGAGGTGTGTAAATTGGAGCTTCCAGCCAGGTGGTGTCCTGCCTGTCAAAAATAAGCAGTGGCAAATAACGCCGAGCTAACCGAAACATTTTAAACAACAGTAGCTCTCAAAAGCTAACTAGATGCTTCTCTTTTTTTCTGGCAGTCACTGTTCACTCATGTCCCCAGCTGATCACAGCATTAGCTTAAATCCTTTTTGACCTTGCAGCAAAGTATGTGAAGGTATTACGTGATGCAGTGTCCCTTGAAATATCTGGTTGCATGACCCTGAAGGCTGCTGTCCAGAGTTGTTTAGGCCATTGGCAGCGTTAAAAATCTCCAATTACTATTAATTGGTGCCTTCAGCTATTGCATGTACTGATACCATTAAATCATGATAGTTAGTCATTACTTTGGGCCCACACCACAGGGGATACTCACATTGAGAATTGATTGCTATGTCAATGATTGAGGGTGGTGGATTGGCCTGCAAAAAGAAAATGTGTTGTGATGGCTTTTGCTGACAATAATAATCATCATCAAATGTAATTTCACATTGTCTTTAGTGTCACTGTTTTTATAGCTGCAGCGAAGACATCATCATCGTCAGTGGGATATTTATTATTCTGAATATGTTGTAGTTGCATCATTCATACTCATAACTTTCTCTGTGCCTTTATATTGTTCATTTCACCAGTTTTGTTGTTGTTATTACATCATGTTTGTTATGTTTTTACATAACCACGATGACTAAGTTTGTGGGTGTGTGTCTGTATCTTCAAACTTGTCTCTTTATGAAACTCCTGCCAGTGTTTTGTACAGGAACAAGACTGTGATACACATGTCCATGACACCAGACACAGTCCAGGCGGAGGCTGAATCTGGCAAAATCAAGACTGCAAGATTCTAGATTTTCTTGTTAAATCCTTTTTTTCCCTGTGTTATGCAATCAATTAACTTCTTTTCAAACCATTACAGTGAAAAAAGAAATCCTATGAGGCTTTCTGTTTCCTGCAGTCAAACTGCAACTAGCCAATTTATGTTGTTACATGCAAAAAAGGCCTCTGGTTGACCCACATCTGAAGATGCTTTTGGGAAGCCGAGCCCTGATTTATGTGTGCAATAGAGCATCTGGAAAACAGAACTTTAACACCATGGTGTTTTTTTCTACCCCCTAATCAAATAGAAGAAACACCGTACACTTTAATGCAGGCAGTCGAATGCAGTAAATATGAATATCCTGTGTGCCTCTTGGGGCAACAAATTTTGCCCCTATGGATGTAACCATGCTAAGAGCAGGTTAATATGTTTTGTATCTCTGCATATGTCTGTATGTGTTGTGTAAATATGAGTACTTATCTTGACTTATCTTCATCTGTGGTTGTTTTTGACAACCTTAACGTATATGAGGCTAAAGTGGGGCCCATTGTTAGAGGTGATAACACCTTGGCCTCATGTTAACCTGTCTGTAACAGACATCTACAGTGCAAATTTCTGGTAATTTACTGACTGCTGATAAGGATTCTTAATCTTACTTTGAAGATGTATTGCTGTTGTTTCTCTCTTTTCCTCTCTCTGTTCTTTTCTGTCCATTTGAAATACATAACTCATAAACACATTACACACACACACACACACACACACACACACACACACACTGATGAGCAAGCTAGGAATGTAGAATTGGAACAGTTCCGGAGGGGGCAAAGTTCCCCCATTTCTAAGTGCCGAAAAAACAAAAACAACACAGACCCCGAGAAAACAGAACAAGAAGTGTTAACATGAAAATAGCACTTCAACAACAAATAGATCGGTTTTATCTGTTTCACCCAGTCATCGGAACAAGTTGGTAAAAACGCTCCCAGCAGACTCAGAGCTTGAGGATCTAGGCAGTGAGAAGGAACCATAGAGAAAGTATGCCACTTAATTGAGAGGAAGAAGAGTGCATCCTCTTTTGGCCTCTTTCTGTTTCTTTTTCATTATCACTCTCACTTCTGGGGTGGTAGGTACAGACATAGATGCTCTGCTCTGCCATGCACATTCTTTGCTTCTACCATGCCTCTCTGTGTTTGCCTCTATTTGTCTGCTTTTTGTCTTTGTCTCTCTGTCTGTCTCTCTGTCTCTTTCCAAAGTCCTGAACTCTGAGGCAGAGGCAAAGCTCTCACAACCAACATCTCCCCAAAACACATCATTCTTTTTCCTATACCTTCCTCTCTTAGAGTCATGAACTGTTGGAAAGTTTTTGTGTGTGTGTGTGTGTGTGTGTGTGTGTGTAAAAATGTTTGTGTCACTGTTTGCCTTTTAGCATAGGTGCGACTGAAGTATGTCAGGCCCATATCACCATCACTTATACCATTTCTTCACATGAAGGTGAACAGTGGAGGAGTGGTGAGAGTGAGCCACAAAGAGAGCAAGAGAGAGGGAGTGTTTCAGTCTGTAGGATGTAAAGCACAAAGACAAAGAGAGACGGAGAGAAAAATTGAAAAATAAATTCTATATATCTGTTTGAGTGACTTGTTTATTGACTTGAATTTTCCAGCCTCTTCCTCATTCAGTGTCAGTCCTGGGGCTCTCTCTCTCTCTCTCTCTCTCACACACACACACACACACACACACACTCTTGTGACTGATTCCATTAGTGCTCTTGGACCCCAGTCATTGTCCCTTTGCTGTCCTCTGAGGCAGCAGCCAAAGCCACTGGAGGAAAGCAGCCGCCGCACATCTTGTCTCAGACAGATTGTTAATCAGGCGGTGCTGCATGATATTCTGTAGCCGGATACATCTTGCTCCCTCGGCGAGTAATCACCTAACAGTGATATGCTGATGTCGCACAGGGTCAGATGAAAAAAGAGCTGTTTGTCGATGTAAAAGAGACAGAGAGAGACGGGGAGAACAAAGTAAAGGAAACGAAAGGAAGGAAAGGCAGTCGGCTCAAGGAAGAGGAGACGAGATGAACATGAGAGTCGAATGAGTGTTTCACAAGTTGTGACCACGGGCATCACTCCTTATTAAGGGTTATTGAATCATATTGCCTTGACTTACAATACACAAGTCTCACTCATCTCCGTCTCTTACACACCCACAGACAAGCGCATACAGCACACACACACACACACTACATATTGACATGCTCGGTTGCTTTTAGTGCATCAGGGGAGAGAGAGAGACGAGGCGGCGGCAATTAACACCTCACTGACATTTGTTTCTCCAGCTGTGGTGGAGGGAATAAGGGAAATGGGAGGAAAAGAAATTAATGCAATCCATCCACGATGCCCACACCAAACTCACTTCTTTTGTGTATTTATCTCCCTTTCTGAGTGTGTGTTTGTGTATGTATCTTAATTTCTCTGTGAGCTCTAAATGACCTTTTTATGTTTTGTCCATGTGTCACAAAAAATACAGTGCTTAGGAAAAGTGATTTTAAGTTCACGTTTTCAAAGCGGAAAATTACCAGCATTCTCCCTCTCTTTCTCTACACATACACAGTGGTCCACGTGCATAAAGATGGGTGTTGTTCTGTGAAGTGCAGTTTAGAAATCAATCTTTAAGACTATTGTCGTGCTGAATTTAGATAGTCAATATGGTGCCTGTTTGTGGGCGAGCAGAGGAGCCAAGCCAGGCTGCCCAGGCATCTGCTGCTCTGTCTGTGCTGGAGCCTTCTTCATCCTGTAAATAACACTTGAGACACACATTCAACCATACACAAACACACATTTACTCATAAAGTCCAATGAAGGCATTTCAGCTGTGTGACAGCTCTCATCCAGCTACTTCAGCTGTGGCTGTGTCTATTTCTTGTATCAGCCAGATTTTTAATGTCTTTTCTTGTTCTTTGCTTCGCTGTTCGATCAATGTGGACAATGGCCATCGAAAATAAGTTTGGGATTCTGTTTAATTGAAATAATGGTTTTGCTTCAAATCTAGCTGTGAATCAACAATTCCTCTTTTAACCTAACAAAATATGTGTATGGATTGCTTCAATCAGCATTAAATAGAAACAGAATTACTGCTGCTTTATTTAAGATGCACAACTCTGACAGAACATGCATCTAGGGACAGTATTGCTTTTAGAAAGCACTAAGTGTAGAATTTTGATGTGGTTTTGGCTTCTTTTAAATTATTTTGAAGGTACTAGTTTGTAGAAAAATAAGACATGTGAAGTGAACATTGGTGCAGTCTACAGTGTGTGTTGCTTTTAGCCCTCTCACTGTGCCTGGGTTAGAACCATTGGAGGATTTGTGACATGCATTGTAAATCCTGAGAAATAGCATTAATACATTTACAGAGAAAACAGAACTCTTACATACCGTTGTTAATTTTGCATAAATATTGCATTTACTGTGCTATGTAACATTCGAGTACCGTAAACGAATGTTTTGCGACAACGGCGTAAGGGTTTACAGCACCAACACAACTTTTAAGTTAGCAAGCTATACGAAGAAGCAAAATGTATATAATGTACAATGTAAGTTCTTTGGATAAAGCTAGCTCAGTATTCTCAGTATTGATAACACTGGACAAGAGTAACTATCGGACTGGCATTTACTCGTTGGCATGAACTAAAGAGATGAAAGGATGTAAGACAGATGCCAAGCAGGCCTTCTTGCTGTTGGACTAGTAAGTAACGGTGCCCTTGAGCTAAATCAGCAGACAGAGGTTTAGCCACAAGCTATAAATCACACATATACATCTGTTATCTTACTGTAAGTACTCGTGCATCGGTTGTCGTCTAGCTTTGTTGTCTAACTTGCCATCCAAGTTTAAAGCAACAATATGTTGCTGCTGGTGGAGAGCGGTGTCGTGCCGGAGCCCAGACAAGTGGGCAACATAACTGGCCTCAGCAGCCATTATGGAAGTAATGTTAGCTAATGGCAGAAGCACAGCAAATGAAGAGGACACTGACAGTGGAAGCTAAGATAAGAGGCTCCCAGACATTTTTGAAATAAAAGTCTGCAAGACAGATGCTGAGCTGGCATTCTTTCTGTTGCACTAGTAAGTAATATTGCTATGTTTTGTGTTGTCGCACTTGTTTGTCTGTGCTAGCAAAGTTGTTGACTTGCTAGTTTTTGATTATAAGTTGTAATGCACGTACAGCTGTCCTTATTTATGACAGTGGTGGATTACATTCTGACACCATAGGGGCAACTAATAACAACTAATCTTTCATAACGTTGCTTTAAAATGTGTCTGGTGGACTTTAGGAGTTAGCTACTTACACATAAATGAATGAGGATAAGGATGTAGTAAACTATGCATAGTTTAAATATAGAGTTTAAGCAACAGAAGAACAATCTTGGGATTTGTCTGTGAAGACCATCCATGGAAGGCTGAATCCAGTCCTGTTGCCCTTAATTCAACCTTGCGTAGAAAACTTGGGATTTGTTTTTGCATACCACATTGAGAATAATCTTGCAAGAGGATGACTCTCTGGCCAAATGGACTGGTGCTTATTCCTCTGAGAGAGCGAGAGAGACAAATACAATATTGGGATGACAGATACGGAGAGAAATAAGAGAGATAGGAATGGAATTAGGGGTCATAGAGAGAGGAAGACTGACAGGATATATGTGTGAGATAGAGGGGGTAAGAGGCTGGAGAGGAACTGATAGTGCTTTACTTGGCTACTACACATCTCTCTGTGTCACCCCTGCTCAATGTCATGGCCTCCTCCCTCTGACGAGATGCTAATGCACATGTCACCAGACAAACATTTCCACCTCAACCATCCCGAGCAGCCACTCCCTGCGCTCCTCTCTCTGTCTCTCCAATCTCTCTCTTCGCTTCTTCAGCCGCTTCCAACACACTTATCTGTTCATCGCTCTAATCTAACTCCATCTCTCTGTCACTCAACGTCCTTCTAAAGCCTCTCTCTCTTCTCTCTCCCTGTCTGTCCCTCGAGCTGGTTGAAGTTGAACTGTGACTCGGGTCAGCACAGGTCGTACATTTCTCCATTGTTGAGTCCCGCACGCAAATAAACACAAACACAGAGAGTGTAGTCAGCAGTAGATTGAGACAGTAATCACCAGAGAGAGAATGACTGTTATACTGTACTGATCTCTTTAAAACCTTACGTACTCTGTCTAAGGAGGAGCATTCAAGTCAAGAAACGTTATGGTTATTGTACTGGTGTGCAAGACAGCAACACAAATATAAAAAAATAGAAGTTTGTATAGCATTTCATAAGCCCCACCTCCACCCCAGCATCCACCTGTTAGGTCTGAGTCTGTCTTTCCCTAAGGAGAAAGTTAAAGTCACTCCATGCTGTGCTGAGCTTGGCACTTCCTTGTGGGGAGTGATGAGGTCACAGACTAGACACCCAACCTCAAAGCTGTTAATATTCTGCATTTACATAGTAAGACAAGGCAAGGGAAGTTTATTTGTATAGCACAGTTCAACAACATTATGTGAAGCACTTTGAATTCAAAGTGCTTTACATGAGACATAAAAACAATATAGGACAATACATTAATTCTTTCTGACTAAACAAATGTTGATGAAAATTTTTTAACCATGACCACGTCCTTAACCTCCCATTGCTCAGCTTACATTAATTACCAATGTTGGCACTGCATGTTTGAAAGTGTGGTCAGTGAACAAAAACCAGGATTTAGCAAAATTGTCATAAAAATATTAACATATTGTTCGGTGACAGGAGCAGCTCATTCACACACAAATTTGCATTCCAGATTCATAAATATGACCTTTAGCCAAGGAAGCTAGAAGTCAGGCACACTCAGTGACTATCATTGCAACCCTGAACACTGCACCCACCCACTGCCTGGCACCTCTGCCCACTGCCATAGTACAACGGGGACCTCTACAGGCCATACGTGGAAGAGAGCCACTCACCCAATACTGACATTGGATTGAAGGCTGAATGCTTAAAGGCATTCCACTCAGTCACTGTCAAAGCCTCTCTCTGTCTGTCAGGCAGGTTCTAACTGTCTTATGACCTCCTGCAAACACCCAGGCACAAACAACCACATGCATACACTGACACACACCTCTCATTCAGATAGATAGATACTTTTATGTCTTACCATGGGGAAATTGGTTTGTATCACAGTCACAAGGCATTTCATCACAGCATCACAAAAGCCACCACTAGACATACGATTACACATACACATAACTTGCACAAGGTGCATGGGGATAAGTCGCTAGTACATTACCTCTTTAAAAATGTAAAAGGTCGTGGAATAAATTCTTTTAAAAGTTCTATATTTATATTTTGCGAATAGAGGGGGGCAATATTGTCTCCCATCAACACTGAAATCAGGAGGCCACCCACAATATTGACAGTATATGTTGACCAGAGGCACACTCTGGCCTCTGGTCAACATATACACACATACATGCAGTCAATATTTTGCAAATAAAAATAAATATATAAATGCATGAGAGGGTGTGGGGTCAGACAAGAGTTGCCACATTAAATATCAAAGCTCTAACCTTGCAGAGAAGGGAAATCAATCAGGGATTGTTGTGTTTAGACATTTGAGTGAGTTTTGTTTGCTGCATCCAAGATCAATCAATGACCTATTAGTTTGAAACAGAACAGACATACTTCCACGCCAAAGTCAGAGTACTTGGAAACCCCCCCGCTGGGCCACATAACGATCGATAGCACTTATGTCGATATTAGGGAACTTACTCCCAGAGGTTGTAAGATACATTTGAGGTGTGGTAAAATAATTAATGGAATAGGAGGAAGAAAATAACTTTCCAAGCTTTTTACAGGGTAATTTGTCTCTTCAGGCCTTTAAAAATTATTCAAATGAAACCATCTTCGAAGAAAAAATACTCTTTGGTTGAGCTGCTCACAAGCCACTTGTGACAAGGTGATGCAAGTGAAGGTGTCACAAGTCATGAAGGTTGGAAAACCACCGCCATTATCGGTGTAGTTAGCATGTACTCAGCCGGCTTTGACAAATTATGGTGAAGATAAGGAAACTAGATTTACAACTCTGCACAGAGAAAAAGCCTAAAGGATGGTGCACTGTCGCTAAACGATAAACTGAAAACTGTGTGGTACTAGTCATTTTTCTGTGGCGTCGTAGTGAAAGTGCTTGGGTGCAGAAACAGTGAAGGTGGAATTCTATTAAGGCACAAAATATTACAAGGTTATAGTTGTTTGCTCAAACTAACAGTTGAGTGTAGCCTGTGATCCACAAGCTTTTACCCTTGTTTTATGTGTAAATGTTCAGGGACAACACAAGTGAAGTTTCCAGGGTTACCCCAACTTTTCAGAGAGTCAATTTACTCAGGCAGGTCTTTGATTAGAGTGTGCTTGAATAGGAGACAGGGAAAAGGGCGCGATTGTGCTTTTTTTTTTAATGAAAAGCTCACTTTGATGTTAGAGGCATATGTTGATAACGTAATTAGAGCATGGTATTTTGATATCTTTGTGGAGTTTATTACACCACATCTCTAGCTTGAGAATATTTTCCTAGACTGCGTGTGACATTTGCCTTCATGGTTCCTTCTCCTCCGTTTTGATCTATTCACCTCATAAAGAGGTATCTTAATTGGAGCTTTTAGTAAACAGACAACACCCACAGTTTGACCTTTTCTCCTCAGTTTGCTATTGTGCTTCAGAACTTTGGATCAGCTATTTTATAAAAACCATATGTACATACATGAAACGTTTTCATGTATTTCAAGATAATTAAAAGAAAGTGTTGTTGGTGACTTGGACTGCAGTTTCACTATTTCTCAGTGCAGGCTTGTGATTTTTCTCTGAAAATGATCTTTTGAGCGAAGCTGAATGAAGGCCTGTTTCCAAAACTATCTCCCTATAAAATGTGTGTGATATTAAGTGTCAGTAGTAAAGCAGAGACAGACAGACAGAAAGGCTTTTGGACAGAAAGGTTTTAGGATGCTTAGCATTCAGAATGACAGGAAAGTATTGCTTCAGAGAGAAACCAGCCACTCCTAAACTTTTGAAGATTTTTGTGTCTTTTTTTAGGAGACAGATAGACAGATACAGTTAGTAGATTAAGAAGAAAAGACCAAGTGTTAGGTCGTGAACCACACATTGATAGCCAGTGACTTAAACCACATACCTCAAAAAATGACATGACAAACCTGTTTCACCGGCCCGTGGAAAGCTGCTGAGTTTTGTAGACATGTGCTCGTGTGATCTTCAAGCTTGATGTTTTGCTAAAGATATGGACAAAAAAAATTAAATGTATGTTTGTTTGTGTGTGTGTAGATGTGCTTGCATGTGCATGTATGTGTGTGAGTTACAAGTTACAGAGCCTTGCATCAGTTGTATGCCTTTGCAGCACTACAAAACAATTTAACTCTTGCTCCTATATTTTTCCTGCCTTAAAAAATATCTTTCTTCCAGTGCAGCCCCATACTGCTCTCTGTCTAAAGCACTTTCTCGTACGTCTCCGCTTCAGTCCTTTCAAAACTTGCTTGCTCCACTGTTCTTGCATTGCTAGCTTGATAAACCAACTCAAAACATCTGAGCTCAGCTATGTGATTCTATGTGAAACTGGCACAAATGTTAAGTATGGCAATATTCTGAGATCAAATCCAAACCCAAAACTCCTGTATGTGACAGATTATTGTCCTGCTTTAGTGCCTCTAGTTGATATAATGTCAATTTTGATTATGTTTAAAATTTGAGTGATAATTGTTCTCCATAATTATAAGAATATAAGTAGTTACATTTTACAAACAAGTGACGCAGCTTCACTAATTAAAATAAAAACAAAAGAAAGACAAACATATGCATTTGCACATTTGCAATATATGGGTACCTTGGCTGACTGACACAAAACAAAATATAGACACTTTCTGAGCAAAGGGAACACCTTTTCTCCACTTACAGGCACAGATGGGAGAGTCTAAGTGTAGGAGGAGGATACCAGCATAGCTGAGTTTGTTCTGTAGCAACTGGAAATGTTGCATCAGCATTGCGATAAAAGATCCAAAGAACCCCTCCAAGGCTTTTCCATACACACGTGCTGGTTTGGCTTGACTCAGTTTGACTACCTACTTGAAGGTGTGTCTAACCGATGATGCATTTGACATTTAAAAGCAGTGGGCTCTGCCATGGCTGTGACTAGTGGTCAAAGGAGCAGCTGTTAAATGGTGGATAAACATATTTCTATTCCTATAAATTCTTCATAAAAGTCTCCCATTAATTTGTTTTTGAAAAGCTTTCATTACGAAGCAGCAAACATATTAAATGTTGGGTTTTAATCAACAGTAGCTTAACACAACTGCCATACAGCCGAAAGAAAACATGAAAATAATGCAGATATCTGAATGTACAATTGAAGGAGAGAAACTAAACTTTAAACCACAGAGGTTCAGTTAGAAGCCACAAAAGTAATGAGAGTTAAACTTTTACAAATGTCTTTCTCTCTTGTCTCCTGAACAGACATGAGTTAAGTCTCACGACACATGGTTGTTTAATGGTGGGGGGGGGCACCGCAACCCACTTGGAGGCGGGTCCGACTCCAGAGATGGTCCATCTCAGCACAACTTGGTGCTTTTAAACTCGTAATGGAAATGCATGGTTTGACTTGGTGCTGCCAAAAGTGCCAATGGAAAAACACCATAAGGAAACTCCACAACCACTTTATTCAGCTTTCCACGTACAGCCTATGTAGACCGTACTATTTTTAATATGATATACAGAGTCTCAAAAATTCCCACCAGGAGGTAGCACTGAGAGGCAAAGAAAAAAAACTTTTAGCAGTTAGAAACGTTGAGCAGAATCTAGATTCAGGGTAGGCGCCCAACTGCCTCCACTGTAGACTCCAAATATGTCTAATTACTAATAATTACTACTGCTACTGTATGAACACTGGCTTCACCACCACCACCACCAGTGGTTTATTCGATTCATGTAAGAGGATATCAGGGCAGTTATTGAGAGACATGAAGCAGCGATGGATGCCACAGTGCAGACTCATGGAAACATTATTGCTAAAAACATTTATTGGACTGGTACCAGTCCAGCATCTCCTGTACCAGAGATGGGGACTCGAGTTAGAGACTCGGACTCAAGTGCGACTTAAGTCGCATACACAGTGACTTCAGACTCGACTCGGACTCGAGGTGCCGGACTCGTGGACAATGTTTATTTTTAGGAAACGTCTGATGAGCTTGCCGTTATTCCCTCCCACCGTTACCTATAACCTGCCCACGTAACACGTAGCATCTGCTGCGCACGGCCACATGTGAGAGAGGACAACAAACAGAGGCAGCTGCTGTGCCCTTCATCACAAACTTTGATTTTAAAACTTCATAAAATGACAACCAAACAAAGAAGCGCTGAACGCAAATATGTGGTGAGTGAACATGTTTAGCTCAGCATTGGCCATCTAACGTTAGCTTGCTTCTTGCTTCAGCTACGACCTACGAAGGTTAACTCCGACTGTCGTTTGTTATGAAAATATAAATAAGCGTTTGTTGTTGTGGTGGTTGATTAACATAATCCTTTACGTCCCGCTGGCTGCCGTCACGTTAATTATTACCGTTGGCTGGAAAAAGGTAACAGGTTTATTGTTCATGTAACCTTACAGTTTTATTTAGTTATAATGTTACACTGGTTTGAGGGGGGGGGGGATTGATTTACAGTAGTTTAAGCTGTCATTGATTGCATTGCATATTACTTGGTTGTGCTCTGTATGTTAAAAACAGGTTACAGCTTTATTGTTGGGTTTGAAAATCAACAGGATTTGTTGACTTACAGTAGTTTATAAGCTTATAATAAGTCATTAATTGTAGACACATTGTACATTAGGCTACATGGTTATGCTCTGTAAATTAAAAACAGGTTACAGCTTTATTGTTGATTATGTCACAGTTTAATTTAGTTAACGTTACACTGGGTTTAAGAGTCTGGGGAGTGTTTTGACTTACAGTATTTAATAAGCCGTCAATAATTGCATTGCACATTACATGGTTGTGCTCTGTAAATGAAAAACAGGTTACAGTTACCGAATTCCTTATAGCTATGCAGTTTTATAAGCAACCTGGATTGAACACAGCAGGTGATACAACATTTGTAATAACCACGAGAGACTTGAGACTTGACTTGGACTCTTGCTCAGAGACTTGAGACTTGACTTGGACTCTGGCTCAAAGACTTGCGAGCATCTCTGTCCTGTACACATAAAAACAAATTCCTTCACTGCGTAAATGAGGCGTTGGTCCTTTTGGCCAAAACCACGGCTGATTCATCATCAGTGGGTGTGCTGTTATAAAACACAAAGTCTTGTTTGGTACAAAGCAATTCTTGTGATCTGTGTTTCTTATTCAACACAAGTCACCACAGATGGCAAGGTTAGATTACACTGAATTGCTTAAGCCAAATCAAAAGTCAGAGCTTTCTTTCTCTATTTCTTTGTCTGGTTACGTTAGTAGTGGTGCCATTGTAGGTCTCTGCACAATACAGTCCTCAATGCAGAAAATTAGGTTTGGCTGAAATGCATTCATACTTACCTGAGTATACAAAAGTTTCAGTCCTTCATACTTCCACTGGACTAACCTTGATATATGTAATAAATAAACAAATAGACAAAACAGAAGAATGATATGAGACAGCACAGTATTTAAAGAGTGATGTCTGTGTGCAAGAAAACAAACTTTTGACTCTAGACTACGTGGTTGATTTGCTGTGGTTGGATACAGTGTGCGTGTGTGTGTGTACGCCAGTGAAGGCAAACAAGAATGTGAGTTGTATGCATCAGTAAGGCTATAACCTCAGTTCCCCTTTTTCAGTGGTCCTACCACATCAGCAGTGCTTTTATAACCTATCAATATTTCAAGCAATCAATTTAAGCAACTTCTGCTCCATTATGCAGTCCTGTCAGAGTGTTCAGATTTGACTCCACTTAGCGTGATTAGGTATGTTCTCAATCAGCGATTGAGGTTGTATTATGTAAAACAGGAGGATCAGGAAGCCCGGGGTTGCCGATTCTATCGTCATCCCTCTTTCTGGGGAACCCAATTCTGCCCTCTCCCTGCCAGCATCATGCATTATAGATCAATATGCAATATACAACCAAGTTACGAAATACTGTGGTTTTACGGTTGTTATTTGCTGAGAGTGTAACCAACAGGTTTCCGTGACAAAATGGTTAATCGATTAAGTTAAGACAAATTGTTCTAATTCATGCACAGTTAACAACATAATCCACTGACCTTAAGAAGTATTTGCTTTCCCTTCTATTACAGATAATTCAACAAAAAGATTATTGAACTGTTCTCTGCAGACTGTAACCCTTAATACATCTTGATCCAGAAACAAAACATGTTACTGAATATGAAATCCTCTCCAACTGGTGATTTAAACACTTCACCTAATTCACTAGAGTTTAAAATAGTCACATATTTGCCCTGAACATGCCATATTTTCACCAAAAACACATTTTTGTTGTTTTGTGCTCTTTTCCAAGTCACGTCCTTCCTACCAGCTTGTTTGTCTTGCTTTTCCTCCAGAGCATCATGTTTAGCTTTCCACGCTTTCATGCTTTGGTTAGGCTCCTCCTCTAAAGATGTGCTATCATACAAGCCTTCCTTTTTTTCCCAGTTGACCACTTCTCCCACCTATAGCTCACCTTTGTGCCATTTTTCTTTCATCTCCCCTCAGATTCATGGCTTTGGCCTTCTTTCTCATCATCCACTGGCTCTTGCAGGCATCCTTGTTTGCAATCAGGTTGTTTACCAGATGCATCTCTGATATTCACCGTCCGCTTTCCATGCGGCTTCAAGCTGAGTCATTTATCTCCTTCTGAACGATAAGAGTTTCTCAAAGGGATATTTCCTTTAATTTGTCTTGATTTATCTCCTTCTTCTACCTGTGTTTGATGTTAAATTAGTCCTGTTTGCTTTCCTTGTTCTCCAAAGTATTTTCTAAGTTTTTGACATTTTGTTTAGCCAGTGTCCACTGAAGAGTTCTATAGTCACTCTCCAGTTTCTTTTGTTCATATTCCCCATTGATCAGGGCTTAATTTCTATAGACCAACTTCTTGTTTTTGGCTTTGTGTTTTCGGCTATAGAGTTTGTTTAAGTTCTTGCATGATTGAACTGGAAGCCTACTGGTCAGAGGTGTACTGCTGCATGGCAGCGCCTCTGATCTGCACTTGGCCAAATATCTGAAAGGCGCATATAGTTTTTAGATGAGAGTACTGTCCCATCTTAACATGGGAAGAAACACAGAAAGACAGTAGTTATTTGATGTGTACATTTACTCACACTGGTGACTGACTGCTGTCAAAGAGAACAAAGCCAGTCTTTGGAGCTACTCCTGTTACAGCCATTATCTCCATTACTTCATACCTGGTACAAAAAACACAAACTGTCGCAACTTAGAACCCACACAGCTGTAGCTTATTAGCTTACTACGCTTTACTAGTAAAACTGTCTGTCACTAGTTTTTCCTCATTCATGTGGTAGAAAAACATTCCTGCGCAAAACAATATATTACAAAATTTTTGGAGGCCAGGCTTGAAAGAGAGAGACACAAGGGAAGCAGAGATGGGGGGGATCAATACTTCACCTGGAGGCTGAACAGAAGGCTAGCCTGTTTCTCTTCTAAGTGAACAGCACAGCTCATGATGTTACACACACATCAAACTGTCAAGGAGAGTTTTGAGCTAGTTTGTGTGTGTGTGTGTGTAATGCTCTGTAATGCTCCTGGTGGATGGACCAGGTGGCCATCCAGGTGTGTGGGAGGAAGTAAGCCTTGGCAGACAGATACGATGGGCACAGTTTTCAAAGAGGACACGCAGATACACACATACACTTACATGCACATGATATTGCAGGCTGTTGCTGATGAGGAGTACTTCTCTAACCACTGTCATTTCACAGAGTCACCTGAATGACAGAACAGTCTTAGTCTTACTTGTGTGTCAAAATAATCTGACTACTGAGGTTTAAAAGAGAGGGAGCATAGCCACGAAGAGGCAAATCTCAGTAGATCTACGAACTGCGTGAAAAGAGTGAACTCTCAAAAACATACTGTGCATGTCCTTGCTGGTATGTGCTCCCATGTCAATTATTTTGTGAGTAAAGCATTTTGATTGACTGAAAGTTGACAATTTAAGATGACTTCTCCAACGTTCTGATTGTTTTCCCCCCTTTTGCCTCATTTTCCATTGACCATCAGGAAAATAACTAATCCAAAATGATAAATTATAAATGAAAGGAATCCTAAATGATAAAAATAAATGAATCCTAAATGACAAACATGACATGAGAAGACATGAGAAAAACAAGCAAAAAACATATCCATGCTGAATGCTCCATTGTGGATTAGTTCTGGGCAATAATTATATATGGTAATTTTAGCACACAGTCATAATAGATGTAAAATACCCCCAGGTTTCTGGAAAAGATACAGAAGCTATGCAGACCCTTGGTGTGGTCATATCATGGTGTTGTTTTATGAAATTCTGTTGTCTAAATGAATTTCTTTTTTTAATTCTTTAACTATAAATTAATTATTGGACTTTTTGTTTACATGTGGATAAGGTTTATCTGATATAATGCATTATAGTGGACCATCAATTGGACTATTTTATATAATTTAGGGAAATGTTGCTCCGTCCTGACAAGGCCAATCGACGAAAACAACAAAGGCATTTTTCAGACATGATCCCCACATGTTAATTGTACATTGCCAAGTATATGAATGTGTGAGAGGGGCTTAACATTACAGAAAAAAAGAGAAAAAAATAAACCTTTAGACTAATTTTACATCAGACATTTCATGGTCAGAGACATGTAGTGCCTACTGCTTCCTCTTAACAATGCAAGCTAAGTATGCTACACATCACGTCTGTTAATAAATAAAGCAGCAGAGATCAAGCCAAGTCATGCCAATTTTATTTATATAGCCCAATTTCACAAATCACAAATTCTCCAAAAGGTGCTATATAATCTGTACTTATACACTCGTTATGAATAAGGACCCTGCCATCTCCTTTGAAAGCAATGCAGCTATAGTTCAGTAAGCTATACACGCAGACACATACACACACATCATCATCTGATAATTTGGTAAAAAAAACATAATTTGAAAAGTAAAAAAATAAGAATTGGTTGCTGACTTCACCACTTACAAAGTCAAAGGGAAATACACACATAGAGACTTAGTGCATGTATTTTAAAGACAGATGTAAACACACACACATGCACCACAGTAGAGTCATACAAATTGCTCAGAGCAAAGAAAGTACACAAAACACTTTCCCTATATATTCTCTCGTCTCTCATGCGCTCAGCTGAAAGCATCTGCAGGGCTTCCTCTTCCACTATCAAACAATTGTTTGTTCTCATTATCATAACTCATTAATCCTGATCAGACTCAATCCCACATCTTCATCTTTTTCACTGTCTACTTTTCCCCTTTCCTTATCTCCCTCTCTCTCATACACACACACACACACAAACACAGTTACACATACATTTGTTTGTTCCTCTATTCATAATTCATAGGTTTTGATCAGACAGAATGTTTGATAAGGTTTACAGTCTGGGCTTGCCCAGGCAGAGAGGGAGACAACAAAAATAAACAGTCATAAATATATACATGGCAATACCCACTGGATGATGTAGGATGCAACGTTAATGTAATGATATAGCCGAAGAGTGAGACACTCAATTGCAAATGAGAGAGGGAACTGGATCATCGATTGTGTTTTTGAAAGACTTTTTTTTTGGACGATATCCAAAACTTTGAGGAACTTTTTTAAAGAAGAGAAAACTCTAGCCCTTTCACGCATAGTGGTCACTACAGTGGACAGCTATTCAAAGCCATTTACTTGTATTGGCTGAGGTTCTGATTGTCTAGTTGCACATCAGCCACTACAGTGGACGCTAGTGTGTCATGCCATACACTGCCACCCTCTGGTAAGCTGTTGTAAGTACAACTTAAATTTGTCAAAACCAAGATGGTGGACGGACGATCGGAAACGCTGTTCAGCTCAGGTAAATCTTGCCATCCCTCCAATTATAGGAGGTAAATAAAATTTGGTAACATCTAGTAACAACTAAAGAGTAATACAATTTTAAACTTTCCAAGTATTGATTTTATGTTGGGAGGAAATTACGATTAATCATCTGTCCACTAAATTGGACATTATGCATCACTGGCTATATTTCAACTACAATTAACTATTACTGAGACTTACTGTTTTTCTTTAAAATACTTCATGTGCACTAACTTTTTTGGATGTACAGTGGGTACGGAAAGTATTCAGACCCCTTTAAATTTTTCACTCTTTGTTTCATTGCAGCCATTTTCCAAAAATCAAAAAAGTTAATTTTATTTCTCAGTAATGTACACTTAGCACCCCATCTTGACAGAAAAAAACAGAAATGTAGAAATTTTTGCAAATTTATTAAAAAAGAAAAACTGAAATATCACATGGTCATAAGTATTCAGACCCTTTGCCGTGACACTCATATTTAACTCAGGTGCTGTCTATTTCTTCTGATCATCCTTGAGATGGTTCTACACCTTCATTTGAGTCCAGCTGTGTTTGATTATACTG
>NC_060166.1:17452626-17453702 GCF_021292245.1 Micropterus dolomieu
AGTAACAACTAAAGAGTAATACAATTTTAAACTTTCCAAGTATTGATTTTATGTTGGGAGGAAATTACGATTAATCATCTGTCCACTAAATTGGACATCATGCATCACTGGCTATATTTCAACTACAATTAACTATTACTGAGACTTACTGTTTTTCTTTAAAATACTTCATGTGCACTAACTTTTTTGGATGTACAGTAAATCAATGGATGTATGTAACACAGTTTTTGTAACAAAAAAAATATTTTGTGCAGATTAGTTCCATTATATGAGTAACATATAGTGTGTTGCAGCAAATAATAGAAAGGCATATAGGACAGTGGAGCAAATTCCATAAGAATCAAGTAAGGATAATATTAGTGACAGTGATGCTGAATGGCTGCCAGAAATAGGAGAATCCCCAAATGCTAGCAGCATTGATAGAGGAGCTAAGGATGCTGAAAGAGAGAGGCTGAGGAGTCAGAAGTGAGGTTCAACGTTTTTACATTGCATTAAACAGTATTAGAATATTTTAAAACCACATTAGTTTAACAGCATTAAAAATATAGTTTTCACATAATATATCATTTTATTCATTGGTTTGTTAAATAAATATTTCTTAAGTTAAAACCTTACGCGCACACTGTCCACCTTAGTGGCCATGTAAGAAACTCCTTGAAAAATGTGTGTTTAAAATTTTTTTTATTTTGCATGCCTAAAGAGAAATAAAAACACATAGGGAAAAAAATCCTGACAGAGGCTGTCATAATTCATGCATGAAAGGGCTAGAGCAGCGATCCTGGTCTAGAGTGACGGCACAGGATCGCTATCCTGTGAGTCACGTGCATGCTACTTGTCTAAGCGGACATATGCTCTGTGCCAGACACGGTAATGAATGTAATGAAAACCACAGAAAGTTGTGAACATTTGTCATTAATTGGGAGAGGGCAATGAAGAAATGGGAGTCTCCCATGAAAGTCGGAAGGGTTACCAAGTATGCCAGTGCCTCCATGTTTACTACCGTATACAGCATGCTGTTTATGATTAGGGATGAAACAATTTCCGGTTTCACGGTAAACCATGGTAAAATTCCCGAT
>NC_060166.1:17453722-17471944 GCF_021292245.1 Micropterus dolomieu
GCAAAAATTTCTACATTTCTGTTTTTTTCTGTCAAGATGGGGTGCTGAGTGTACATTACTGAGAAATAAAATGAACTTTTTTGATTTTTGGAAAATGGCTGCAATGAAACAAAGAGTGAAAAATTTAAAGGGGTCTGAATACTTTCCGTACCCACTGTAAATCAATGGATGTATGTAACAGAGTTTTTGTAACAAAAAAAATATTTTGTGCAGATTAGTTCCATTATATGAGTAACATATAGTGTGTTGCAGCAAATAATAGAAAGGCATATAGGACAGTGGAGCAAATTCCATAAGAATCAAGTAAGGATAATATTAGTGACAGTGATGCTGAATGGCTGCCAGAAATAGGAGAATCCCCAAATGCTAGCAGCATTGATAGAGGAGCTAAGGATGCTGAAAGAGAGAGGCTGAGGAGTCAGAAGTGAGGTTCAACGTTTTTACATTGCATTAAACAGTATTAGAATATTTTAAAACCACATTAGTTTAACAGCATTAAAAATATAGTTTTCACATAATATATCATTTTATTCATTGGTTTGTTAAATAAATATTTCTTAAGTTAAAACCTTACGCGCACACTGTCCACCTTAGTGGCCATGTAAGAAACTCCTTGAAAAATGTGTGTTTAAAATTTTTTTTATTTTGCATGCCTAAAGAGAAATAAAAACACATAGGGAAAAAAATCCTGACAGAGGCTGTCATAATTCATGCATGAAAGGGCTAGAGCAGCGATCCTGGTCTAGAGTGACGGCACAGGATCGCTATCCTGTGAGTCACGTGCATGCTACTTGTCTAAGCGGACATATGCTCTGTGCCAGACACGGTAATGAATGTAATGAAAACCACAGAAAGTTGTGAACATTTGTCATTAATTGGGAGAGGGCAATGAAGAAATGGGAGTCTCCCATGAAAGTCGGAAGGGTTACCAAGTATGCCAGTGCCTCCATGTTTACTACCGTATACAGCATGCTGTTTATGATTAGGGATGAAACAATTTCCGGTTTCACGGTAAACCATGGTAAAATTCCCGATGGTTATTACCGTACACATTTTAATTACCATGATAACTGGGTACGGTTAACCGCGCTATTATAATCTCATGGCAAACACACTGTCCAGGGTTTCCCAGAAGCGGGCGCACATGCGCAGAATGCAACGTGGGTTTGTTTGGGTCAATGACAACCCGGCGGAAGACAACGCTGCGGAGATTTTTCAGTCACTCTGAAGTCCGGTCGTATTTCTTGAGAGCGCTGAGGGAAACTTGATTGAAGAAAATAACCTTGTAGTGACCGCAGGGTGAGTTAACTTTTAGCTTTGGTTTGTCTTTTTGACTTGCTAACAGCGTGTAAACTGAAGCTCTCAGTGTTAGCTGCTCTTGTAAAAACGTTACACGTTGTTCTGCTGCTGTGTGCGTGGTGTGTCTATTCGTCCACTGCACATGATAACACGTTATGCTGTTCAGTCAACCAACCAGCATATCTAGAAACGCTACAGACTGCTCTGTATTGGTCTGTTTTGGGCTCATTGCAGTTACTATCACTGTCTTCTACAGACTTATTTGTTTTCATGTAATTGTCCACGGGATCATTGTATTACCTATATAATATAAAACATAAAATCTTGATAATGCACACTTAGTGTGTTGTTTACAAAAGGTATTTGCTGTTATTTTATTTTTTATGCAAACAAAATGGCAATTGTATTTGTAGTTTTCAATATAAAACTTGTTGAAATGGTTTCAGTGTGTGTATCAGTACATTTTAATATTTTTGGTACATTTTTACAATACCGTCATAATACTGATAACCGTGATAATTTTGGTCACTATAATGTGAAATCTTCATACCCTTTCATCCCTATTTATGATGTCATATTATTCTTTTGCGCATGCAGGTCACTTGCAGGCCATATCCAGTTCACTCAGGAGTCTGTTATGGGCCACATTAAAAAAATTATGTGAACAGTCGATCAAAAAAAATCAGATCTGGTCAATAAATTGGAATTGAGCAGGGCCTGCAGTGAGTAGCCAAATACACAGGGAAGGGGTTAGAGGATGTAGAGAGAGAGAGAGAGACACACACACACAGGGGGAAGTGCATGAGTATAAGACAGAGGCAGTAAGACTGATAGGAAAAGTAAATCCATCCCAAAAATAAAAATTAATCCAAACTGAGTCTGATGGATAAGTTGGTAAATTGAGTAAACAAACTCATCCCTCTCTTCATTATGAGGTGCCGGAAAATATATTGTCATACAAATGGAACTCAAAACAAGTCAGTTTGGTTCAGACCGGGATAATGTTGGATAAATATGAGTCACAGAAAGAAAGAGCAAGGAAAGAAAGAAAAATATGACAAGAAATCTATCCAGTAAATGATGATTCTAATTTTATTTGACAGACTTGTAGACATGGTGGCAACAAAAACAAACCTGTAGTGGTTTGTTCACACCAGATAATGTGTTAGACAGAGAGAGATAGGGATGTGAAGAAATGAAGAATGAGGAAAAGAGGTACCACGCCAAGACAAAGGGTGAGTTGTTTGATGTGCTGTTTTGGAAAAACCTGAGCTAACTACATCAAGAAGAAGAGAACTGTGGGCTGGCCAAAGCCAGAAGAGGCTTACCTACAGGAAGGGCTGTTATCACAACTAGCGTTGTAGGAGAACATGGTGTTGGCGGGTGATTCCACTCCTAGAGCTACAGGTGCCTCAGTTTGCCTCAAGGGGTTTCCCAATATGTACAGGATACTCTCTATCCTTAGACCCTTGATTTGGATAAGCAAAAAATCTTTATTGTTTATGCAAAACAAGGGTTAAAGATAGAGGGTGTCTGTAAAAGATTGGAAGAAACAGGGGATTATTATAACATTTGTACAGAGAAAGTAACATTTTGATTCAACATTTCTACATGGTCCACTGTTCAGTGCCCCGGCCTGCCATAGCTAGCAACGGAGAAGAAGCCCAGAGCGGAGTGACACTGTTTGTGGAAATGTTGAATTATTGTTTTCATTTCTGGGCAAACATTTCATGTTCGCTGCACAAAGACAACATCTGTGGGATCATGAAAGCGTTTGAAGATGAATCCACTTTGAGTCCTTTTAATCCATTGAATTGGAAATACTGCGTAGCAGGTACTATTTTGTGGGGTATTTTTTTAAGATAACGTGCAGAGTGCTGTGGTCACTAAACAGACTAGCAGTATACATTTATCTGGTAATTCTGTGGATGTTTTGATTTGTTTATGTGTGTGTGTATTCTCTTTTGCTCTAAAAAATGATAACCAACTGTCTGAATTTGGAGCATGGGAATAGACATGCACGCATCTGTCACCAATAGGTTGATGTAAGTTGATGATGTGTGAAAGTTTGCTTTATTTTATAACAAACAGGAAAACAACTGCAGAAGTCTGTAGCTTTTCTTTTGAAAAACTAAATTCACTTTCTCTGTCACACTAACACACAAACTCACTTCCATTAGAAAAGACAGACAAAAGGAAGTAAGACAAGTGAATGAGGAAGAAACACATTGATTTGATCTGTGCATTTTTTATTTTTGTTTCAGACCAAACCATTTTTTTTAACTTATTTTATGTTTGATTTCCCTCTCTCCATCTCATATTATTTCTTTCTATTTAACACACACACTTATACACGCTTTTATTATTGCCCTTGATCCACTATACAAACAATCCAACAGAAAAAAGTTTCTCTTCAGTATGAGTGAGGATTGTGATACTTGCCAAAGATCTGCCATATGGAAATAACATTCCTTGAGAAAAATATGAAGTTAGGAAGCTTGTATAAATGTAAAAACAGGGTGCGTTTACTGTGAAGGAAAAAAAGAATGGTGATGTTTCTTATTATTTATTTATTTGTGTCAAGACTGTTCTTTTCCCAACTGTGTTGGCTTTTGAACACAGAAACACAAGAAAAATCTGTTGATTTTTCCCTCATTTACACTGGGTCCTTTTAAGGCAAATCTGAAAGGGAAGGGGACATGTGGCTGTGGTAGAAAAGAACATATGGCATCTGCTCTAGTGGAAAACCTTAATACGAAGTAGAGCATTGGCACCCTTCACCTCACTAACATTAACATGCTGTCAGAGTTGTTCTGGCAGAACACTAAGTGGAGCACACTTGCCCAGCACAGTTCGCATGAGTGTTGCAGAGTGTCCCTTCCCACTTGCCATCCATCCTGGACTGCTTTATCAATGCTGTTATAGAAGGGCAAGAATGAAAAGATGCTGGAGGATCTCTGTTTATCAGATCTCCAGCCAAAAGATCCAGTCATAAGGAGCAGTCTTGGTGAGAAAAAAAGACATGCAAATTAGAAAGCTTGAGAAAATGAGGGGACCAACTGTAAGATAGCAGAGAAGTAAGGTGGCAGTAACAGTAATAGAAACTGTAGCAATATTATGGACTTTTCACAATGTAAGATATTTATTTTTGGATATACAGTATATATACAGTATATTATATATATAAATTTCCATAATGATTTACAACAAAACAAGATAATGTATGCAATATGTAACATAATTACCCAAAACATACATTTAAAAAAACCTTAACAAGTTTGGCACGGTCTTTAAGCAAGACAATCTTTTTAGGACAGGATTAGCAGAGAGACATTTTTAACTTAAGTCATTTTGACATGTTACAGCAGGAAAAGCACAGGTGTAAATAGTCAAATTAATGATGGTTGAATTGTATTTAGCTGTTTCAGTTTTAGGGTCTTGGTAGTATGCAGGCTGGCTCACTGGGCTCACCGGGACACTTGAACAGAATGGAGCCACTGTTACTGTCGTTAGTGACACCTGTGAAATGTGAAAGGTGTCTGCCTCGAAAATACATGCCCACATTGAATAGAGGATATCTCCAAAACGACATGGTAGCAAAAGAAAGGTAACTCATGTTTACAAACCGTACTACGTCATTGTTTGAGATTGAGGGAGGAGTACCCCGGAAATGGGGAACCTTGGGTAAGTAACCTGAGCTTGTCTGGGACAGACCACATTTTTATTTTTTAAGTCACTCATTGTTGACTGAAAAAAATAAACGTGGAGAAAAATAAGATATGATAAATATCACAAACAATGGTAATAATATAAATGCAAGAGATCAGCTATGTGGGTAAAACGCAGCATCAACATCAGTAGGAGAGATTCATCATTCCCCACAGTGTGGACATTTGGTAACAGAATTAAAATTCTGGTCTATAGAGATGATCAACCCCATGCTATCAGGTTAGAGAACACAGCCTATTCTTTAAAGCAAAAGCTAAATGGATTTGGAATGATTTTGTGGTCTGCACCTATGGTCTCTTATGATTGTTGTTATAATTTTTGTCACTATCATATCATTGTTGGCATGATGTTTAATATTAATCTTAGCATTCCAAATGTTACTTTTGACCAGTACAGAGAAATTATATAAGTATTAAGTATGACAAGAGCCAGCTTTCCGCTGGTAGAAAAGGTAGAAGGTAGAAAATTAAAAGATTGGAACAATGTGCATTTTTGGTGAAATTTGTAAGTATGATGAAGGGTGATGAGGTGTTTTACAGAATGTTAAAATACAGAATACATGTTAAGGTTAGCCTGCTGCTCTTTGACTATCTTTGCTTCTCATTATGCATTTTCAGGGTTGCAGCCAAGTGCAACCTTGTGACTCCAAGAACAGAGCACTTTTTTAATTACTGCCTGACTCATGCTAGCAGATTGTAACAAATGTGCTTTCACACCCTTAACTGAAAGTTTGGAGTGCACTTTATATTCCTTCAGTTTGGCTTGTTTGAACATGAACTTTTCTGTAAACACTGGATAATATACTTCTCCTTCACCTTCCAAGTATATTGTGGTGTAGTTGTGTAATATATTGCCGTTCATAGAGCTTTGTTGTCATCATTTCTCCACAAGATCTTTTCACCCATCTCCTCATGGCTTCAGAGCTCCACCAGAAGTAGTGTATTTAACCATTTATTTGAGAAGCAATGCCAGAGAAGTATTTATTAACACTTAAATATGTTCATGACTCTGGGTCACTATTTGATTTCATTGTAGCTGCTGTGAATTTAAGTTGACTATAGCTGCTTGTCAACCATAAAATAGCAATCTGTTTTCAGAGCTCACTTCCAAGCTTACAGGCAGTAGGTAAAGCATTTGATGCTTTACCTACTGCTGATGTTTTTGGTGGAGTAGTCCTTTAAGTAAAGCCAGATTTAAAGTCAATAACATAATGAATGATGGACAATCCAAAATGGAGGAGTAAAGGGGAAGACTGCTTGAGTCTAAAATCTATGGTGATGTCAGCATGATTGGCTGTAAATATAAAACGCTTAAACAGCTTTGCTGTGGACCTTTTAACCCCACACAGCAGCTCCCTAGGAAACAAATCGCATCTCTGCTTGTCATCATCACATCAACTCGGCATCAGCTAAACAAAGGGCCACAGTATAAGCATACTTTTTTGCACACACACACACACATACACTCATCATCTTTTTCTCCTTGACTAATCTCCAAACAAAGCTGGGAATGTTAGCCTCTAAAATCCTTTCACTTTGAATTTTTGTTGAAAAAAAATCTCTGGAGAAGAATAGAGAAGGACAATGCAGGCAAAGAAAGAGATGAAGAGAAGAGCGCTGGCCAACTCCTGCTGAGACCTCTTTGATAGATGCAGAGTTTTTCGAAGAGGGAGTTTGGTTCTTTTGCAAAGCTCTCCGCATGGGCTGTAGGCATTTTGTGTGTCTATTTGTATGGGACTGAAGGGTATGAGTCATTGTGTGTGTACTGTATGCATACAGTATGCGCACACATCAGGCCAGTGCAGATCTTTCTTTGTATCCTGTGTGCATCTTTATAAGAGAACATCTTCACAGTTTTGCTCTTTCTTTCACTTGCTTATTTTTGGGTAGTCCTCATTATCTGCATGCTAGAATCCTCATTGTGTGATCTGTCTTGTACCCTTTAAAGAGCCATTAGATTACCTTGATGTTTTACAATACAGCAAATTAGTCTTACTGGAATCCCACCACTAATAAGATTAAGCCTTCCTTTTCAGTGTTAAAAAATTGTTGAAAATGTGAGATTGTACAGTTCCTCTGCTAAACTGACATAGCTGGGGAGTCCTGGTTTTACCCACTCTGCATGAGAGAGAAGTAATTAGATCCCTCTAATTTGGGGCCAGATATAAAGAATGGAGAACAAAAAGGGTGAGCTGCATATTTGATTAGAGCTTCTATCCCCTGCTCTACTCAGCATCACAGAGAAGAGAGGAGAACCGACACTGTTACTTAGAGAAAGTAATACAGCTATAAGAGGAATTATGGAATTAGGAAATATGCATAAGGTGGAAAGAAAGGACAATGAAGTCAGAAAGGCTGTGCTTGGAAGAATGAAAGCGGCTACTGTGATTTAACATGAGATTTTCCTTGTTCTGTCATGCTCTGCCTCAGACATGGTTTGGTGTAAGGTCGCATGGTTTCTGTACATGGTGTGGGAAGTTACTTATCATCCCTCAGCTTTGTTTCCACACCTGCGCCGGATGTGATGTACCTAGGTTCAGTGTAATCAATATGCTTTCCTTGCATATTTTCCTGTAACTTTTGTTACTAAAGCAATCTCTAAATCTAACGCAGACCATCTGAGCCTAGTGGGAGGAAAAAGCCTCATAAAGCTGACAGGACAACCCCAAAACACACAAATGAAGATCACTGGACATCTTCACATGCAGTTGACCTCATACCACCTTATAGCAATGACCTAAGCCAAGGAAAAACACAAAGGTAATGTGACCAATGATACTTGAACACAACACAATTACAGGAAATATTATATAACAAGTCAGGCTTTCCTTTCAAATTACCCTAGCCCACTTGTTTAACAGGGTTTAGTTCTGTAAATCTGTCACAGACAAAAAGTCACAAGTATTTAAGCCTTGTGGTGGCACAGCATATAACACAGTCCTAATATGAATAAACAGAAAGGATTAAAGGCTTACTGTAAAAGCATAGGCTACAGAAATGACAAGTAGTGTGACAGTAACATCGGCCCAGGTCTGATCACAAGGATGCCAAGCACGAGTACTAAATAAAGCTGACGACACAAAAAACACATTGTACATAATGTTTCTTTAATTGATGTGATGCATTGTAAGCTAGCTAACAAAACTGTTGTGTGTTGTAACTAAACTGCTAAACTGTTAAAAATGTATTCTTCCTCGGGTGTTTTTTTATTTGTTTTTTTATTTGACAGGGACAATGCAAACACACATATTGTCAAAACAAAGCTTGTCACGGAAGTGCTGCATATAAAGTTTATAGCTAATGCTAATTTTCAACTCCTGTGCCTGGTTGAGCTTTTATACACAATATAATTTACATACTTCACTACTTCATTTAAAAAAATATAAACATGATATATAAACATGCATATCATATACAACTCTTACCTACTTACAGTAATTAAAAATGAGTACACTTCTGGTTTGTCTTTAACCAGTTTTTAAGCCTGGAAGTAAACATTTTAAAGTCAGGTACATTCTTGATGTCAGATGGTAATGAGTTCCAGAGTTTAGAGCTCTTCACAGAGAAGGTCGTCTGTCCAAAGCTGGTCCTGCAGTATGGTATTATACAGTCATGATTTGTGGAGCTCCTAGTGACTCGAATACTGTTTTGTCTCCCAACAAATGAACTTAGTGGCTCAGGTGCTAAATGATTAATGCACTTGTGAATCAATTTAAGGAAGCAAAGATTGCTAAAGCTATCAAAAATCATTAAATTATATTTCTTAAGGATGGTACGGTGATGATGGCGTATTGGTTTTTTATCCATAATTTTTATTGCTCGGTTGTATAGAGAACCTATGCGTTTGGTTGCAGTGGGAGCGGCTTGTGCCCATGCTGTCATGCAGTATGATATATGAGAAAAAATCATAGCATGCATGTACAGCAGGGCTGCCTGGTTTGGTATGTAGCTTCTGATTAGTTTGAAACAGTTGAGATTACTTTGTATTGTTTTTGAGATTTTCTTTATATGCTTGTCAAATTTAAGTTGAGGATCTAAAACTAATCCTAGATATTTAAATTCTGTAACTGGATGAATTTCTTTATTTTGTAAATTAATATTAAATCTTTCTTTTAAATCAAGTTTTTTAATGGAAAAGCACATCGAGACTGTTTTTGAGAAATTTAGAACTAAGTGATTTTGGATGAGCCACTGTTGGATGTCAGACATACTGGTGGACAGTACAGCTGCAGCCTGCTCAGGTGACTTGGCAGGTGCATAAAGAACTGCATCATCCGCATGCGGAATGCCCATTTTTATGTTTGAGAGTGCAGATATGTCTTGATCAACTTTAACACACTGCACTCTAGACTGGAGATAAGATGTAAACCACAACACTGCCTCATCTGAGAAATTAAAATGTAACATTTTAGATAAAAGCAAACTGTGGTTGACCGTATTGAATGCCTTTTTAAGGTCGATAAATACAGCTCCCACCACATTGCCCTTGTCCAGGGGCTTTTTTACATTTTCAATTAAACAGCAGTTTGCTATTTCAGTTGAATAACCTGGTCTAAACCCAAACTGGTGTGGATGGAGGAGCTGTCTGGCTTCTAAGTGGTCAATCAGTTGCACCTTTTCAATTTCTTTAGATAAGACTGGTAAAATCGATATAGGGCGATAGTTGCTCATTGAGTCTTGGCTACCTCTTTTGAACACAGGGATGATCATTCCTTTTTTCCATGCACTGGGAAATGTACTGGTTGTTATGGAAAGATTAACAAGATGGGTCAATGGTTTGACAAGAACATCTTTATACTTTTTAAGAAAACAGCTATTCATCCTTAAAATGTCATTAGATTTGGAATTTGAAAGTTTATTGATTATTTCTGCAACTTTTGTATCCGGCACCTCTTTAATATAAAAGGAATCTATTGAACTGACTCTCAATGAATGATTGAGAGAATCGACGGGCTGGAAATCTTTTGATAATTCTTCAACTGATTGTACAAAATATGAATTGAATTCATCAGCCAGCACTATCGGTTATACTACTGCCATTGATTTTAAGTTCTATTATCTTATCGTCAGATTGTTTAAATGCTTCCAAAGTGAATTATTGTTGCCTGTGAATGTGTAGCTTTTGCTTTCCGCAGCTCAAATACAACTTTATTCCTTAAACTTCTGGAAATCAGGAAATCAGCATTAAGTTTATATCTTAGAGATGTTTTCAAAGCTAAATCTCGCTTTTTCATGAGTTTTTGTATTTCATTATTTATCCAGGGCACCGTGGATTCTTTTTGTTTAGATTTTATTTGCTTTGTAAATTTTTCTATCAGACTTGTAATAGCTGTGGTCATGGAATTACAACACTCCTCTACCTCATCTAGTGTCATAATTTGTTCCCAGTTTACGTTTTGAAGTTCCCTTTCAAATTGCACAATTGCACAAACAAAAAAACCCATCTGATATTGTAGTCTCCATACCATATTGTCTCTCTATAAGAGTCCAGTTGTTTAACTCTAACATTTAATTCATCATAAAACGTAACATTATGAGAAGGTGGATTATAGAGGACAGCAATATTAAAATTCATAGTAGGCGATAGGGTTACATTTAGGGCTAGACATTCCAGGGGGGTGTTCAGTTCAGTTAAATGACATTTAAATTTGTCTTTGATGTATATTAATACTCCTCCCCCCTTGCCTGTATTTCTATCCTTTCTCAAGCACTGATACCCAGCAATATCAATCATATTAGTTGGAATGTTACTGTGAAGCCACGATTCTGTTAAACAGAGGTAATCCAAGTTTGAGTCCAGGAGAAGTGCAGAGACCTGATCACGTTTAGGGATAAGGCTGCGCATGTTGAACTTTCCGCCTAAAATTCCCTTTGGCTTGCACTTTACATCCCAAAGCACACGGGCATGATTGACAGTTTGAAAGAGTAGGTAATGCTTTTGTTTCTGTGCAGCGCGACTATCTGAGCCGTCAGAGCATGTTTGTAGCGTGTTGACTGTTTCCCCAGACTCAGAGAGGTTAGCACGCTCTGCTGTAGCTATAGCCGCTGCTCTGTCTCCCGACCAAAAGCCAAAGCCCTCGCCGCCCCCCACAGCCGTTGTAGCCCCCGGTCCAGTCCTCGGATGGGGATCTGTCAGGCGGGGTGACTCACCGGTGTGATCGCGGTCTGATGTACTCACACGGGGCTCTGATGCGCTCTGCTTCCCTGCATGACGCTGCTCCGGCAGCTCCGGGCACTGAGCCAACATTTCCTCCAGCTCCGCTGCGTGAGGCGCTGGTGTAGTCAGGAGCGATGTATGACTCCAGCCAAAAGTATTAGCACCATTATTACTTTAGATGCATGCGCTCTGTCTTGACGTGATGTTGACCTGATAGCGCTGTTTCTGTCATTCTTGCACAGACCCAGTTAGAGTGGAGAATGGCGTGTCCATGTCCAAAATAATAATGTTTAGTGTATTCACCATCGTTCAGACCAACCAGTTGCCCTTATTATGCAGAGAAAAGTTGTAGGTCCAAGCACTCAATAACATTAAAAAACACTTTAAAATATAGAGGGCTTGAGGGGAGCCCAACAACCCACTCCTGCCCTCAGCAGCCATCTTTTTTGGCAGTTACCAAATAGTTTACATGGCTTAATTTAAACTAAATTGTATTAAATGAACTGCAGATCTTATCCGGTAGGACACTTGAAATGACAAGAGTAAGTGGGGCCCGGAAATGGTTAGGACTGTAGAATGCACTCTCACTAAATGATTGCAAATTAGCAATGACATTCTCATCGAAAAACTGAGAAAGTTAGCTTGTTTTCCGGTAGTGATTATGAGATCAATTGCTGTGCTTTAGCAAGACTATTTAATCATCAACAATCGAGGGTGGAGATCTTGAGTTTTTGGTGGAAAAACAAAACATAAATTAGCATTACAGCACTAAGTAGCCTACATGGGGAAATCCAGAGATGGTAATTGACCACTTCACCTTCATGAATGACAGGATCTCTATCTCTCTCAAATTAGCATGAGTCCAAATACTCCAACTCTCTCTCTTCCTGTTCCTCTTAGCTCGCTCTCTTTACTGAATATATTGTATTGTGAGTGTTTTCCAGCTCTGTGTGTGTCATGTTATGGTCATGCAGTTGCTGCGTCAATGCAAGCCACCTACACAGATATAATAAGCACCGTAGGCTTTAGTGGTCCAGCAGGTGTTTTTTTTTTAAATACATGTGGTACTTGGGGTGGTGTGGAGCTATTGATATGGTACTTCACCCTAAAAAAGCCTCTCACCCTGGTAGGAAGGTGGCACTCCAAGCTCAGCAGTTAACCGCAATTTGAACTCAGGAAGACACAAAGTCAATAAATCAGCAGCAGCATCTCCTGTGAAGGAGACTGGCAGCTGTACTTCTTGTCACCTTGACAGATGAATGACACATCTCCTTGCTATCCCATTGAACATCTATACTTTTATCGTTTCTCTACCTCTCTCCTAACTCTGTTCTCATTTGTCTTTATTTCTGTCTCTTGCACCGCATCTCACTCGTACTCTTTATCTAGCTCTAATGAATTTTTTCTTCTTGTACTTTTTGAAACTTTTTTTGTTCCCAACTGTCTTTTCTTTCTTTCGCTTCCTTCCCCTCTACATCTCTTTCACTCTTGCTTTTCTTCTCGGTTTTTGTTCTCTTATCCTTTGGTTATTTGAGGACGTAGTTTAGCGTCGTGTCTCAGGCCACTGGAGGACTTTTAGAAGTCAACAAGAGAGAGACTGACGTGGTCTCTTGGGTTCCTGCACACACACACACACGCACACACACGCACACACACTCACACACACAGATGCACACACACATTCATTCGCACACATCCCTGTTAAGCTCTCAAATTCCCCACAAAGAGCCTCACTCCCACAAGGCAAGATGCCACAGAGAGAAAAACAAAGAAATGGAATGTTTTCTCTCTATCTCCCCCTTTCTTTCTCTTTCTCTCCTCCTCTTGCTGTAGTCTTCGGGAGTTCTCTGCACTGCAGTACAAACATGCAGAGTGATCAAAGAGTCTGCAGTGTCAGAAGCGAGGGACAAGATGGACGTGTGTGGAAGACACGAAAGAGCGGCAGGAGAACACAGCTGTCAATCAAACAATCATTATCAAACCTCAGTGGAGCTTGTATCCTAGTGTCATGCCAGTGGACTTTTGAGCTTACCTGGAAGACCATCAGTGTAGTATCATACCCCCTGCTTTGCTGTCATTTGCACGCTTCTTTATGTCTAAATTCAAGGGTCTTAATCAGGGCAGAAATAATCACTTCAATAATCAATCAATAGTTAGAGATGTAGTAATTAATGATAATATTGTTAATAACTGATCATCTTAGCCTGTTGAGATGAATGTTCTCATTTTCTCTTTCCTCACTGAAAAACAGCATGGACTAGTGTGTTAATATTAAAACCATATGTGTAAACTATATGTAGGCTACTTCAGGTCTGCATTTCCATTAAAATGAAATATCTTTCACTCTAATGTGACAAATCTGAAGTGAAATGTTGGTTTTTAAAAAAGGGAGTGTGCACTGAAAACTGCGGGGGAAAAAGTTCATAAGGAAAACTTTGCCAGACCAAAGTTAATTCAACCATAACCAACTCACTCTATAAAACTGTTTTTATTTCTTTTTTTTTTTTGCTATTTTAAAGAGCATTTTATCTTTGGCTTTAATGCCGATACTGATGCTTAATAAGCTCAAGAAAACTTATGAAGTAAGTTTTTTTCAGAAAGAAGTCAAATTAATCATCTATAAATAATGGCAGTTTTAGTCCAAAGCCTTGCTATGTGTATCATGGAGTCACAGCACCATCTTCTGGATCCAGAGAGAAGTACATTTACATTTGTGCTTGTAAAGCAGTTTTATGTTTTCTGCATGTGTGGATACTCCCCAGCATATATACAGGACATTTTAATCTCCATGTCAGACCTTTGAATAATGAAGACGGACATAATCTTGGTAAAATGAAAGAATTTGCCCTTGGGAATCAATAAAGAATTTCTGATTTTGATTCTGATTCTGGTTAATTTTACTTACAGTATCCAAGGCACACAATAAATAAAATGAGTCAATAAATGCCATTTGTAATTATCCATTCACATGGACTGCTAATCTAAAATGTTGTTCTGTAATACAGACAACTAACTACCCTTGGCTTTCTGACTCATCAGCACTTCTCTTCTTTCTCAACCTCTCAGGCTGTAGAGAGGAAGACTGTGTCAATGAAATCCCAATGTCTGTGAGTGACCAATTCCGCCATTTACCTGACCTGATTCAGGGTGTAATTCAGTAGGAAACCCTTCAGTATGAGGAGAACACTTGACTATGTGTACTCTCCTACTGACACTGAATTCTATAGTAATTGTATAGTAATAATAAGTCAATATTTTCTTTGTACTTGTTTGTAAATGTGTTACATGGAAAGAAAAAAAGAAAATTACACACGCTGTGACAGGTCATAGTCAACACTGAAGGATGACAACATACAATTCAATGTACAACTTCAGCAGATAATTGTGTTTAATTTCAATACTGTATAAATTGGTTAAAAAAATGATGATGATGATAGGTGGACTTTGTGTTCAAAGCACAGACTGTATAAGGAAAGACTTTGCAGTGTTTAAGGCCTCATCTCATGCAGTTACTGTATCCCAAATCAGGTACTGGACTGGTTGATGTCCAAGGTTGGACATTCACTGGAGATGAAGGCCAGGCAGAGTGTGTTAAATATACCCATATAAATTCTGTATAGAATAAACAGAATTATGTGGGGTTTACATGATATAAACCGTGCAGTTTCCACTGGTGTATTAAGTAATTAAGTAATGGAATTAATATTGACAGTTTTCAGATTTTTCCAGATCTTATGAAATTATAAGGATTCACTGAAAGCCCCATTTAAAAGTTGACTGGCATGCAATTTAGGATATAGCTGCTATCACATGATTAATAATTGAAGGCTTGAGTGTGTACTCACAAAGTAAAATCATGTTTTTCTGGTTAAACCTGCTAATCAGTGGACTGCGATTGGCTTGAATGGAATGATAATCTGAATTTTTTTTTGGCACATACACAGTTGAGTGTGTGTCCTTAAACCTCTACCGTCTTCATTAAAGTGAGGTTCAGGGAAAACATTATCAGAGTTTTAAAGAATTACGGATTTTATCAAAAGACAACTATGTACATACCCTTAGATAACAAAAATAAAAAAAAAACAAACAATAATGGTAGCTCACCTGGTAGATTGTGCGCACCACATACTAAGAGAGTCCTTACACCAGCAACCCGGGTTCCATTCCAGCCTGTGGCCCTTCGCTGCATCCCATCCCCTTTGTTGTCTGTCTTCAGCTTCACTTTCCAATAAAGGCACAAAAGCCCACCCAAAAACCCCTATCTTTGGATCCTTAAAAGGAGAAAAACTATTAATATACCAGTTAATAAGCGAAATAAAACAACATGTATTTATCTATCTTTAAAAAAAACTTTCAATTTGAATTTTTTTTAAGAAAAGTTTTTGAATGCCGCTGTTTATTTTTTTGTTGTTTTTACAGCTAGAGACCTTTTGTCCTGCAACTACGTATGTCACACAGGAGTAATGCGGGAAGGGGGTGCGAGAGTTCTATTCACCATTACATTCGACCTTGTGGGACCCCAGGCACTGTGAAGAAGGAGAGAAGGTCTTAAGAGTATCCAGAGAATAA
The DNA here is from genome assembly GCF_021292245.1 of Micropterus dolomieu. NCBI lineage: Eukaryota > Metazoa > Chordata > Actinopteri > Centrarchiformes > Centrarchidae > Micropterus > Micropterus dolomieu. The sequence continues at coordinate 17,469,476 of NC_060166.1, forward strand.
GGTTATATGACCAGGCAAGGGTGAAGGCATTATAATGTTGGAGAAGAGATTTGAAATTTGGGGGGTGGAGCTTCTGAGGGAGGACTGAATGGAGAGGTGTATTTGTTTAGCAGTTGAGTTCAAATATGAACAATCCTTACTGCAGGATCACTTGCTCTTACCTCTGATTGTCTGCAGCAACATTAACAACTGTCAGCAACAGTCAGTACAGCAGTCATGCACTCCCGCACAATTTCCCTGCTGCCTAGCAACAAAGAAGCACTCTTCATAGCCAAATGTCTTCTCTCTGCAGAAAGACAGGGGAGAGAGAGAGAGAGAGAAACAAAACCACTCTTGTGTTATTCAATTGATTTGCTTTACTCTAATGGGTGTTACTTTTGTGGGGTTTTTGTGGTACAGTTTGTGGAATTTTGAAATAATCTTTACTGATTACATTTTGTTGATGTGTAAACAAATCTGTGCAGCCAATCAATAGTGACTACTGAATGCTGGAAAATGACTAACATACTGAAAGAATGTGTACATGGACATTTTGGCCTGAGGCTGGATTTACTGACTGTGGTTCACACAAATGTGAACTTTGTGGTACATTGATAAAAGTTGCAAACTGTACTAGATTATCTAACACTGGAGTCACTGAAGGATAGACAAAATGTCCACTGTGTCAGACAGCAGCAGTATGGTGAATTTAGCCTTTGTTATTACATTATATTTTAAGAAGGAATGTTACAATTGGGAATTGTTATTGTATTAGTGATGGACTGCCTTAATCCGTCATTAATGTGACACGCAGGATACACATCTTCTAGATATGTGCTTGAATAGCAGCAGTGCGCCAGCAAACAAAAAAATCTTCGTTTTTGAGTTTTTATTTTCCAAATTAGTGGTACTATGGTCCAATGTTTTTTATGTTAATTTCATATGATTGATGCCTAATGATTTCGAAGCCCTTTAAAACCCATGTGAACATTCAAATCTTAAATATTTGAGATTTGATTGACAGTGCTGGCAAAACTGAATAATTTGGATTCACATGTTGCTAAATATATGACATCACCCTTTCTAAACTGAGCCATTAGTGAAATAGTTTGAAAATATCCTACATCATAGTGTTATTGTAAATCCTATATGCTGTTACTATAGTCACTGTGATACTAACACATTTAATTTCTGTTGTACTTGGCCATGGTTGCCTTGTATGTTGGTACAACTTATAGATATGGAATGGTGCAAAGTATATCAGCTACTGTTAACAATGGTATAAAAGGCATCACTATAGACACTGAGGTTGTCAAATTTAAAACTATAATTAGCTTCTATTGTTGTTTCCGCCCTTTATGAATGTACTGAATGTATGACCAAGCCTACAGGCCTAGTAGATACAATATGTGCACTATGTTTATGGCTACTTGTGTGTGTAAGCCATAAGCCAATGTGAAAAGCCTCCACTGCTTTGACAGCCGTGTTGTTATGCTAACCCCAGACTATCAACCAGCCCACCCTCTTCCTCTGTCTTCTTTCTTCTCCTAATGGCTTAATGTTTTCAAACCACTCTTCTAAGTATCTCTTTCCCCACCTTCCTGTCTTAGCGTAACACCTTCTCCCTCCCTCATACCTAATTTCCTTTAATGCTCCTCTTTCCTCCAACCTGACATCACCCATTTTTCTGAAAGATGAGATTATCAGCCTGCTCAGAGCCTCCAACATCTACCCTGTCTCCCTCTAGCCTCTCTCTTCACCTCCCTCTTTTTACCAATCACTCATCACTCGTGTTTGCTAGCATCCTCATCTTTTTCCCTCCAGTGTTCACCTCTTTTATTTCCCAGTATCCTCTCCTCCTGCCTCCTGCCCAGGAAGGATGGATAGAGCAATGGAGTAAAAGGAGGGAGGCTGGGGTGGTCGCCTCTTAATTTTTTGTTTGTCTGCACGGCAGCCTGGTTCCTCTCAGTAGAGCCTCCTCATTCTTATGGCCCCATTACATTGTTTTCCAGATGATTTTATGCATTGTAGTACAGACATGTTGAATTTTGATCCAAAATTACAATAGATGCTGCTCCTAACTAAAATAGCATTGGCTGTCATCTTGATTGCATGTAGCCTTCATGAGTTACACATAGACGGAAAAATCAACACAAAGTGACTTGGCCCACCACAAGACACCACCTCCAGAAGTGCTCTTTGGCATTTCTCTGGGTGTATCTCATTGTCTCTGGAGCTGTACCAGATGATGGAAGACTATTTATCTAAAATATATTCCCTCATTTGATGCTTGGTTGATGGTGGGGGAGAGCGCTGTCTAACACACTGCTCTAAAATCTCTCAGGTGTTCAGTTTGGATGAGATTTGGTGACAGTGGCACATAGAGCTAGGCCGATAAATCAACTAAGGCAATGTAATGGCGGGTTTTAGCTTACTGCAGATATCGATATAGGTGTAGGCTATATGCCAGCTGATAAGTGCAGTGCCGAA
>NC_060166.1:17472044-17549269 GCF_021292245.1 Micropterus dolomieu
TTCGTTTTTGAGTTTTTATTTTCCAAATTAGTGGTACTATGGTCCAATGTTTTTTATGTTAATTTCATATGATTGATGCCTAATGATTTCGAAGCCCTTTAAAACCCATGTGAACATTCAAATCTTAAATATTTGAGATTTGATTGACAGTGCTGGCAAAACTGAATAATTTGGATTCACATGTTGCTAAATATATGACATCACCCTTTCTAAACTGAGCCATTAGTGAAATAGTTTGAAAATATCCTACATCATAGTGTTATTGTAAATCCTATATGCTGTTACTATAGTCACTGTGATACTAACACATTTAATTTCTGTTGTACTTGGCCATGGTTGCCTTGTATGTTGGTACAACTTATAGATATGGAATGGTGCAAAGTATATCAGCTACTGTTAACAATGGTATAAAAGGCATCACTATAGACACTGAGGTTGTCAAATTTAAAACTATAATTAGCTTCTATTGTTGTTTCCGCCCTTTATGAATGTACTGAATGTATGACCAAGCCTACAGGCCTAGTAGATACAATATGTGCACTATGTTTATGGCTACTTGTGTGTGTAAGCCATAAGCCAATGTGAAAAGCCTCCACTGCTTTGACAGCCGTGTTGTTATGCTAACCCCAGACTATCAACCAGCCCACCCTCTTCCTCTGTCTTCTTTCTTCTCCTAATGGCTTAATGTTTTCAAACCACTCTTCTAAGTATCTCTTTCCCCACCTTCCTGTCTTAGCGTAACACCTTCTCCCTCCCTCATACCTAATTTCCTTTAATGCTCCTCTTTCCTCCAACCTGACATCACCCATTTTTCTGAAAGATGAGATTATCAGCCTGCTCAGAGCCTCCAACATCTACCCTGTCTCCCTCTAGCCTCTCTCTTCACCTCCCTCTTTTTACCAATCACTCATCACTCGTGTTTGCTAGCATCCTCATCTTTTTCCCTCCAGTGTTCACCTCTTTTATTTCCCAGTATCCTCTCCTCCTGCCTCCTGCCCAGGAAGGATGGATAGAGCAATGGAGTAAAAGGAGGGAGGCTGGGGTGGTCGCCTCTTAATTTTTTGTTTGTCTGCACGGCAGCCTGGTTCCTCTCAGTAGAGCCTCCTCATTCTTATGGCCCCATTACATTGTTTTCCAGATGATTTTATGCATTGTAGTACAGACATGTTGAATTTTGATCCAAAATTACAATAGATGCTGCTCCTAACTAAAATAGCATTGGCTGTCATCTTGATTGCATGTAGCCTTCATGAGTTACACATAGACGGAAAAATCAACACAAAGTGACTTGGCCCACCACAAGACACCACCTCCAGAAGTGCTCTTTGGCATTTCTCTGGGTGTATCTCATTGTCTCTGGAGCTGTACCAGATGATGGAAGACTATTTATCTAAAATATATTCCCTCATTTGATGCTTGGTTGATGGTGGGGGAGAGCGCTGTCTAACACACTGCTCTAAAATCTCTCAGGTGTTCAGTTTGGATGAGATTTGGTGACAGTGGCACATAGAGCTAGGCCGATAAATCAACTAAGGCAATGTAATGGCGGGTTTTAGCTTACTGCAGATATCGATATAGGTGTAGGCTATATGCCAGCTGATAAGTGCAGTGCCGAAATGGCAAACAACATTTGAGGTAGGTTACTTTAGAAACATTGTCAAAATTAGGCTACATAAGTTGTCCACCAGATCCTGGTGAACCTTACCCTGACATCTAAAGTAGCTATGTTTGTTACGCTTTAGCCATCATTTATTCTAGGTTTCACCCACCCACCCGTTTTTCTATTGCCTTTTTAAGTCATTTGTTGCTTTTTAGTATAGTTATCATTTTACAACACATCCCACATGCCTGTGAGGGAGATCTCCTCCATTTTATTTTAATGTTTTTCCTGTCCTGCCTGCCGGCTTCATCGCCAAAAACCCGGCAACCATGAGACCAACCGTCATAAGGCTACAGTCACTGCCAGCCATGTCCTGCCTCTAAAACAACAAACACCGTTTTTAGCATTTTAACGCGCCCACCATAAGCAGACTTGCTGCTTATTTTTTACAACTTTTTTTTTTTCTACAGATAAAAGCGTCTTTTTTTAATAAGAAGGAGGGAAGATGTCTTCCACCGAGCAGAAGAGGAGCCCTGGCGTTCAGCTGGTGAGCGCGGCGCTGCTTCTGCTGCTCCTCTCGCTCTCTGGTAAGAAACAAAAACAGCCAAACCGATCGATGCTTTTATACACTGATACACGGATCGACAGTTCGATAAGCTGATCGCTCCCGCACACTGCTCCGTCTTTGGGCCTTTCCCCCTCATACCTGACTATGTGACAGGGAGGGAGAGAGACAAAGGTGGGAGATAATGGGTGTAAGTGAGATCATGTCGGTTTATTCTTATTCCAGCATTTTCACAGTTTGACAGAGACCAGACTGTTGTGGCTTTTCCCGACCGCGATTAGCTGAGCTGATTTCTGATCCGTTGTGTTAGTTCTCTTAGTTCTGGAAGGACTAATGTCTCCCCATATCTCTATTTAGAGTCTGTTGACAGCTAAGTGTAACAGAGCCTTTAAACAGGTTATGATGCATTATATAAAAATAAATTTTGGCAAAGTCAGCAGGCAGAATGATAGTGTACAGTAGCCTAGGTCTCTGTAACTCAGTGCTGTGAGTGATATAGAAAGGTGCTAACAATGTGCTGTTTATATTTATAGGTCTTGTATTCAGTAGCAGACATAAACCTACATGGCTTGGTCATCTTAATAATAAGGCTATGCATTTATATGGCTACATGAAACAGGGAGCAGATGTGAACGTATCCAGCCCAGACTGGTTCATGATAATTCACAGATTAACCAGCAGATCAAACCACACGTCCACACTGGTGTGACCCATATATGATCACATCATTACTCAAAGTGAGAATGATCAACTCACCAAATAGGCTAAAATATAAAGCTGGCACTCCCCAGCTGATTTTACAAACAAAAGCCAGTTTTGTGAGCTTGTATAACATACTCACTTCCTGTTGCTTACTGTATTGCAATATTAAATGCTACAGTGGAGGCACCTTTCTTAATTAAGGGCAAATGTAAGTGTGGCACAACTCAACAAAAACCAACAAGTGTCACCCTGTCCCTACTTCCTGAAGAAATAGCATTCTGTGTAGGAAACAGGATTTGAAGAAACCCTTGGTCTCCCATTCCTCTTCACTGGACCCTTTGCACCCAAGCCAAGGTGAGGTTTATCAACTGAGCAGGATTCAGGATGTGAGACTGGGTCATCATGCAAGGAGAAACCATTCCACAGTTAGACCAATGGTATGTAATGGGAAAACATAGCATTCATATTTTTTATTGCAGTTTGTGGGTTGGGAAATTACTTAGGGAAACTCATTTTTAAATGGTGTCAGCACCCGTTGCATTTTCACCAATGCCTACTGAAAATAGATACCCAAAGTTTACTGTTGCTGGGGAGCTCGTTGCATGGAGATGCTACTTAGCTACAGTTGTTTCTTCCGTTCTCTTTTCAACAAGATGTGGCCTACACTAAAGCAAATAATTAAAGATTACTGGATTACTGGGTTTTTTATTTATTTCTAAGCTGCGGACATGTCCAAATTAAAGAGAAAAAAACTAAATATTGTTACATTCTAAATATCTGAACACATCATCCAACTTAATTTAATTTAGTATTTATGCATAGTTTAGACATATTAGGTGTTTCAGAATGTAAGATGCTGGCTGGATGCTGTGTGCTGCCTTTCAGAACAGCACCAAATGTAGACTAGGCTAACTATAAATTTGTCAGTAGTATTCCTGTGGACACACCTCTGAAACTCCCGCTCTTTCCCATCAATATTCTTTCTGCCCATCAGTGTTTTAACTTTACTCTGCAACCCTGGAGTTACATTTCCTACAGAGATGCACTAGAGGGCAGCAGCACACTAAAAAGAAAAAGGAATGTACTGTAAAAGCACTGGTGTGCACAAATTACTATAGTTCAGTCAAAACCTTCATGTAACAACAATGTATTTTGTTTTCTTCTTTTTCTTATTTTTCTTCAAAAACAAAATTAAAAACTATTCCTAAATGATAACTGCTTCAATTAGTAAACTTGTGACTCTCAGCTGAGAGAGATTTCTGTATAGAGGTTCAGGAGCAATATATGGGGTGGTTTTGTTTGAAGGAGATCCTGGGTTCATATCATAGCTGTGCCTTTAAAAAAAAACTTTTAACAAAACATCAAAAACAGGAAATGAAAGGATTCCCCGTGCTGTCAGACAATGCTTTGCATTTAAGAGACCAACAATCTCCATTAAAATGTTAAAATGTTAAAATGTTTGTGTATTGATGTATTTGAGTGTCCTGCACCATATGGCGCACAGCCCATTTCCACAAATTCAAACAGAGAATATTTCCAAGCATTGAATTTCCATAGAAATGCCTTATTATGTTGGATACAGTGTTCTCCGTCTTAGTAGTAGTCCTCATTTACTCATATCCCATCAGGCAACCAAAACAAATCAGGGTTCTTCAACTGCACCTTTTCAAACCATATGATCATGTCACTGTACATGGGTCAGAGGAATGCAAAATGAAGTTCATCCTCAACATCACCAATATCACAAAAAACACAAACGCTGCTCTTCAGGTGTACCTTTAAATCTGCCTACCATAGTTGCCAGTGGTAAGGTACCAGCTCATAACTGAGCGCATAGGGACCTCTGCCCTCTCTTTAAAGTAAATGTTATATAAGGTTCTGTGTAGTAATCATATTTAATTTGAACATAGTTTCTGAGCTTCGGCTTATTCCTCCTTCCATTGTTCCTTATGGATCTTTAATGGTTTTTGGTTTGACTAGATATTTGCAAATTATTCCTGGGGGGAAAAAAGGTTATTAGCGTGAGAAAATATTGCAGCGACATCTCTTGACTGACTGATAATTGTGTGCTCTATCCCAGTTAAATATCTTCCTGGTCAGCCTTTGTGGAAGTCCATTCCACACTGAACTATTTCACATCTCTGCTTTATAAGACAAGACCCCCATCCCATGTACCCTTCAATTATGCCTGGTGCACATTAGAGGAATTTAAACTGATTTTCAAAACATCGGATAGCACAGACATAACGACAGATAAAGATCAGGATATTTAATATTTTAATCGTAACATCACACACACGATTCAGTCAGGACACAGGATCATCAAGATTATTTCTGTTCCCACTACAGGATCATTTGGTCAGATAATCTGTTCCAGTCTTGGATCAGGAATACCACTGCTGTTGTCAGGAGGGGCGAAATGGCCCCACAATTGGCCCAGTTATCCCCTAGTGTGGGGCCAACATTAGCCTTATATTTATGCACTCCAAGAAAGCATTTCATGGCTCAACTCTGGATAGCATTGCTGTCAGAAGCATCCTTAAAACCCCATACTCATGCAGCATAAAATACAAATGAGCCAACCATTGCATCTTAAGGTTTTGCTGCTCTTCTTCTTCTTCTTCTTCTTCTTCTTCTTCTTCTTCTTTTTCCTGTCACTGTTACAGCTAATGTTCTACTGCCACCTGCTTTACCGGAGGGGAGCAGCATTTCAAATATGCCCAGTGGGGTTTTATAGAAAGGTATACAGGAGATTTACGGGAAAATATTTAAACGGGATGACACCATGATAGAACGGTAAACGGGAGGGTTGACAGATATGTTAATAGCAAGTATCAATTCACTACACCATCCAACCAACACAATGTCATCAGCATATAACAGAATACTAAAGTTCATATTTTATGTATTCAATGATTTTTGTTTTTTTACTTTATTGTCAGACTCAGAGTCCATTAGTAGAAATGTACAACACAAACAAGGTATAATACATTTAAATAAAAAGATAAAAATTGCCACTAGGTTCACTTGGTTCTTTTTTAGAAATGTCTGCATACAGTCATTATACAGGGTATATACAGGAATCCTGAAGTAAAATTCAATACCTTTTTAAGACTTTTTCAACATATTTTAAGACTGCCGCGCCACTTTAAGCTGTAACCGATTAAATCAGCCACACACCTTTTAAAAAGGGACAATTTTGAGGTTTATATATTATATATTTATAACATATTAATTGTCTATATGTCATCAGGATGTAACAACACCTAAAAATTGAGGCATTCACCATTCAGTTGCTTATAACCGCCTGTATGGGCCAACAGTTTTCTATGTGAAGGACTGGTCAGATTTCCTGCGAAAAGCAACTGTGTTACATAAGCTATGATGTTTATGTACGCAAAATTACAGTAAATCATGTGAAACAGTGTAATGTTAGTTGGTTTAAACTACACTGATTATTGAAATTTTGGCCTACTAATAAAACTGCTAATTCCATTGAAAATAAAAAACATTTTCTTATTTAAAACAACCAGGGTTGATCATCTGAGGGTCTTCTGCACAAATTTAGTTTATTTTCATATAGTTGTTTTAAAAATGATAAATTGTATGATTTTTTGACAGAGCAGTACCCACAAAATCCATTGTCCTCAAACAAGAGATTTCATTTCAATTTGATAAAAAGGAGGAAAAAATTATTTTATGTATATTATATCAGCCAGCCACTCGTGCATGTCATGTTAATAAGTGTGTTTTTGTCACCACCGTCAGACGTCAACATCTAAATCATCCTCAAAGGAGGCTTAAATACTATTTATGATCATAATAAATAGAAACATTGCTTGTAATGTTTCATTGACCTCTATTTCTAATATACATCATTTCCCTTTTGTTTCTTCAACACATATTGTAGTTATACAGTATTTTCTTACTATATGTATCCCCAATGTCTAAAAATATAAATTCTACTTCTTAAGAAATCTCTCCTAATACACCAGACAAAACAGTTTGGGCTGACATATAATTTAACTCAGAAGAAAAGTACTTATTATTAGGCTACTACCACCGTCGGATGGATCTTTCTTTGTTTTAAATTTATATGGTTACAATCTGTTCCTACAATGCAGTTGATTTATTAAATTCATGGTCACTTTGAAATTAAAATGTATTTTTTTATTGCCCCAAATTGTTATTTTGTATACTTTATTGCTAATGATGAATGTTGCATGATGTATACGTTTTTAAAAGAGCACTTGTGAAATAGTACAATAAATGAACAAAAGTTAATATCCAACATTTAATAGCATATATATGTATCTATAGTGTAGACACGATGATTTTAAAGCTCTAAATCATTATAAGACTAAATAAGTAAGATTAACTGGACTTTTATTGTGTCTGACAGTGTTGACAAAAACTAGTAGTAAAGACAGGCAAAACTAGGAGGTTGCACCAAAATGTTTGGGCGGTCAAGACTACAATACTAGTAACAGGCGTTGACACTGCCTGAATTATACAAGGACAAGAAGAATATCGTGATGATGAAACGTGTTCTGTAGCGCTGTTTGTCCGTTGTCGCTATTGTAGAAACATGACAACAAAATACGGCGACCTCCATAGAAGGGGGTGCCCGTGGTTATGTAGATAAAAATGGATCATTCTAAGGTAATAAAAACACAACGGCTCATTATGTTATGTTACAGTTATGGATATTATATTGCATTTCTGTCAAAAGATCCTCAAAAATATTACACACTGAATCTTTAAACTTGACCCACAATGGAGTAGTAAAGAGAGGAGTGCAGTATGCTCTAAACTTTGAACATATGCAGAATTGTTTTGCCAACATGTTAGCTTGAGCATACAATATACAGCACTGCCTATACATGTCGTCATCATCATGAGACATTTGACCTCTAATGAAGTGCCCCCCGATATTTTGTTTTATCGCAAACATATTGCACTTTCCCTGACAGATAAAAATCTGGAATGTTGAGGTCCTTGTACCCTTTTGTTCTACATGACAACACTCTTTTTAGCATTGTATTGCACACTATGTTTGACCCCTTAATCATAGCATGTATTCAGCAGCTATTGAAACTTAGCACTGCTAGGAGAAAGAATGGCCAGATTGTCAACGTACATAAGATGATTTGATACTGTAGTTTGTTACCAATCACACCGCCAGTTTTGCAGCTTCTTAACTGGTCAAATAAAACATCTATGTACACGTTAAAGAGGGATGGTGAAAGTAGTCCGCCCGTTGTAGGCCTACTCCATTACCACCGCCAAAGGGAGCAGAGACTCTATTGCCCGATTTGACCTGAATATTCTCTATAATAAGTATTCTATAAGTCTTATTGTGAAAGAAATGTCGGCAGGGCGGCGTGTTTGTTCATGTAACATGCTTTCACTGCCGGTGAGCTAGCAACTGCCCGTGCGAGTCCTCATGAGCATGAGGAATGCAGAGTTACAGTGGACTGCTGCATTGCCCAGTTTCCACAGTAAGAGCAGCTTGTTTCTTGCCTGTCCACCCGTCGAAGCAGGCCATTATGGCAGCGCGGATCGGGCGGTCAGGCTAGCGAGGTGGATGCTCGGGCCTCACCCACTGTATCTCTCAGTTCTGGCCGGGAGAGCGGAGTGGGCCGCGAGGGGCGAGCCTTTAGCTCAGCCATTAGCTTAGCCGTTAGCACCGCTGCATTCTGTTCAACACAGCTAGTTCAATGGGATGGGGTTGTTGGTGGGGAATTAGCACTTTTAAAGCACCCGACATACTCTTAACAATGCTTAAGCGATGCAAACTGCATGGTTCACTTACCTTCTTATTTTGCGTGTACCTGGACTAGGGGGCAGATCAGTGCCGGATCATCCCTTGCCAACACCGGATTATCTTCCTTGACAACCTCCGAATTAGCACATCGTAAACAAACCAAACATAGCGACACTCGAGCAGGTTCTGATTTTTTTTTAATTTATTTATTTTTTTAAACCTGTCCTGCCCAGCAGCCTGGTATAGAGTATAATGACCTGGATACCATATTGTGCCAGACAGATTTTACTTTAACAAGAGAGTATTAAAATACTCCTTTGTCTGTTTTATTATTTATTTAATTATGTATTGATTTGTCACCGGGCCGGACAGGGGGGCAGACACGGGGATGGGGGGGGCACAAACAGACAGCACAGAGAAAGGACAACACCTGTAAGAAAAGGGGGAAAGGGGGATGGAAGGTGGGGACAACAGGGAAAAGCTGTGGGAAACACCAATTGCAGAAAGCAACGAAACCTGCAATAGAACAGAGAGGGGGGCTAGCTCAGCTGCATGCCACCAACAACCCACCCACCCGTCAAGGGCTGAGAACTCCAGGCAAAAACCCAGAACAAACCGGAGCACAGCCCTGCCCCGCACCCACACTGCACATCCCGAAAACTAACTATATACCTCAGTATCCAGAGGGGTCTAACAACTGGCCGACAGAGAAATGGGGAAGCATGGATCCGAGGCCAACGAAGCAAAACAGGGACGCAAACAGGTCCCTCCAAGCCAACGAGGAAATGCCTCCCCCGGACTCCAATGCACAAACTAAACGCCCAGCAGCCATCCAGAGACCCTGCCCAGGGAAAAAGCACAATGCATCAAGATGCATCGACAATCGCCCCACAATCCCACCGCAGCCCACCAAACCGCAATCGGATCAACCTGTGCAGAGACCCCCACCCCCAGAAGCCAGGACACCCTGCGACCCCCCAAAGCGCAAAGGACCCCAGACCGCATGTCCCGGGGGAAGCTGTACCCCGCCCCAAGGAAGAACAGCAGAAAGCCGTGCCGGGAAGCTCCCTGCCGCCAGGGAGCGATAACGCAGGAGAACCAGGCCAACGGTCCCCCAGCCCAGCCAGAGGCATCCCTCCCTACAGTGCAGGCAGTGACAGCAGCCCCCGAGGCCGATCTCATTCCCGGACAGGGGCCCAGCCCCCCCCAGTCAAGCACCCCCAAGGAGGAGCAAGTTATGATTTTAATGAGACATAACAATCTCGGTAACTGCGGACTAGCTCCAGGGGGTTTATTGTAAAAATCCCGCCATAAATCTCCTTTTTTAAAGTCTACTGCTGACCTTCGTCTTCTTTTGTGTTTAATGGTGGTTGGAAAACCCACTGCATACCGCCACCACGTGGGCTGGTGTGTGGAACAGTAGATTGCTGCTGACCTGCTAGTGAGATCGACATACTGCTACTACTACTGTTAATTTCTGGGGACGTTCACAACCTACGCTCCAAAGGAACGCAGGATACGCGTCAGCCATCTTGCATACGCGAACACATAGTTAAAAGCAAGCATGTCCAGGGCTTTAGAATGTAATGTGTTTTACTAAACAGTTCACAGAGCATCACCACAGTGTACACAAGAAGCACATGTTTTAAAACACTAGCTTCGTGAACACAAGGCTGCAGGGCGAGCCCTTAGCCTCATCCGAGGAGTTAGCTCTTTAAGGAGTTGCTCCCTTCTCCAGCCGCAGGTCGTGGGGTGGGGCTGGACTCGTCCCTGCAGGACATGGGTCCCCCTGCCTGGGTGCAAAGATGAATGTGTAGAAGTGGCGATTCCATCCGTGGAGGTGGTGAATTCAGTGAGCAGTTCGCCGTATGTTGAAGAAAAAAGGATGCTGAGACAGTAGGGACACTGCTATTTATATGTCACGCACGTATCGGTAGCGACATCCTATTGGCCGGCTATGTGCACAATAAAAATGCGTGTGTGTGATTGGAGGAGGTAGTACCCGTAGAGTCCAGTAGAGGACGGAGCCTGTGTGAGATAGAACAGTGAAGGATGAAGGAGAGTGGAGGAGAGATGAGAGCAAAGAATGTAAAGTACCTTTCAACTCTTACTCAGTCCAGTCAAATTTACTAGTGATCATAAAAGAGAGAGTAGGCGTAAGAGTATACTTGTGCTGTTATTATGCCTACAGCACTGCAGTGAAATAAGGTTAGTATATTGGATATTCCATCCCTGTTTGTGCTACTGCTACTGTTTAACTAGTGTTTAAATAAGGCTAATATTACAATAAAAGATGCTTACACAGTAGTGTTTATGTATTACTTTATAGGGTTCTGAGACTGATTGCTATCCCTGTCTAGTCATGACATAATCAGAGAAAAGCTCCCCTAGCCCACAGGATTCTTGCAACTCCTACAGATGTCATATTTTTGGTGTGAGCTGTATTGAATGCTGATTTACCCCCACCCCTTTGGAACATGAGCATAGGTTGCTGCAGTGTGGCTTTCTCCAAAGCAGGAGGCATTAGAGCTAAGCCCAGCAGAACAGAATTCAACTAAATCACAACTAAAGAATACCGGACTGATAACAATTAAATGTAGTGCGCAACGTATCATTCACATGGTTTATTGGGCTTTTTGTTAAGTAGATCTGGTGTTAGGAGGCAAATGCACAAACAATTGTAACAATTGACCCAAAAGCTCCCCTGTGCTGGCTGAGCGATACTGACCCACTACCTGGAGCCACTCTGTTCTAACTTGCTGTCTAAAAATCAAAGTTATCAAATTAACAAATGGTAAATTGCAAGCAGCAGCAGCAGCAGCAGCAGAAGAAGTGGAAACTAGGTGAATAACAAAAAATGTCCCAAGGAAAACAGCTGGAAATTGAATCATGTGTTCACCAGCAACACATCTGGGATCAGATTTGATGTTATGGACTAACTCCTCGTGATGCCATCATCATTAAGCTAATATTACCCTGGGGCTATACAAAGAAAAGTGCTTCCAGTTGAAGTGCGTTGTAGGGGCTTTGTGGTGAACTCTGGCTGCAAGGAGCCCAGACCCATAAAAAGCATCCAGGTCCCAGAGATGGGGACTTGAGTTAGAGACTCGGACTCGAGTGCGACTTAAGTCGCACACACAGTGACTTCAGATTCGACTTGAGACTCGTCCTCAAAAGACTTAAGACTCGACTCGGACTCGAGGTGCAGGACTGGTGAACAATGTTTATTTTTAGGAAACGTCTGATGAGCTTGCCGTTGTTCCCCTCCCTCCGTTACCTATAACCTGCCTACGTAACATGTAACATCTGCTGCGCTCAGCAGCACGTGAGAGAGGACAACAAACACCGGCCGCGGTCGTAAACTTTGGCTTTAAAACGTCATACAACAAGGTCCAAACAAAGAAGCGCTGATAGGTTAGTAACCTGTAGTGAGTAAACATGTTTAGCTCAGCAATGGCCATCAAACTTTAGCTTGCTTCTTGCTTCAGCTACGACCTACAGGAGGTTTACTCCGACTGTCGTTCGTTATGAAAAGATGAATGAGCGTTTGTTTACTTGCCAAACTTGTGGTGGTCGATTAACGTAATTATTTACGTCCCGCTGGCTGCCATCACCTTAATTATTGCCGTTGGCTAGAAAGAGGTTACAGGTTTATTGTTGATCATGTAACCTTAGTAGTTTAAGCTGTCATTGATTGCATTGCACATTATGGTTGTGCTCTGTAAGTTACAGGTTTTATTGTTGACCATGTAACTTTACAGTTTTATTTAGTTAACTACACTGGGTTTGAGAGTCAGCAGGGTTTGTTGACTTACAGTAGTTTATAAGCTTATAGTAAGTCATTAATTGTAGACGTATTGTACATTAGGGTACATTGTTATGCTCTGTAGGTTAAAAACAGGCTACAGGTTTATTGTTGATTATGCAACGTCACAGTTTTATTTAGTTAACATTACACTGGGTTTAAGAGTCTGGGAAGTGTTTTGACTTACAGTATTTAATAAGACATTACATGGTTGTGCTCTGTAAGTGAAAATCAGGTTACAGTTACAGTGTTCCTTATAGCTATGCAGTTTTATTAGCAACCTGGATTGAACGCAGCAGGTGATACATTCATTATAACCACGAGAGACTTGAGACTTGACTTGGACTCCAGCTCAAAGACTTGTGAGCATGTCTGCCAGGCCCTCACTGAAGCTGCAGAAAGCAGCAGCCACTTGCTTTAGCTAAAGACAAATTGATCCAACCTGGGAAACAACCTAAAGGACGCTATATATTGTGATGCTTAGCCATCTATAGAAAGTTGGTATATTCACAAAGGAACATGCCCATTTGATAACCCTGAAGTGTTAACACACTCAAGACCGGCATTTACTCCATCAAACCAGCACCAATTACACCCATAATCCTGTCAGAACCATCTTCAACACCAAAACAAGTAAGTGGTGCTACTACTACTAGGGATTATACATCTCAATCCTGGTAAATGATTGAAAAGAGAGCCCAAAGTAATTTTTTTTGGAACATCCTCTAAATACTTAGCTGCAGCCCTTTGTGCTCTCAAAGTAGCTTTAAATCACTTTTAGAAGAGACCATCCAAGGATGTTGTCTGTGGATTTGTCAAATTAGTCTTCAGTGGGTTCCTACTCTGAAAAGCTTTGTCCATGTCATCCCACAGATGACTAATTGGATTGAAATCTGCACATGGGTTTTAAAATGAGTTAAGTCTAGTCCAGCCTACTGTCATAAATCATATTTATTAAAGGTTTGATGGATGATCCCATGATTGTGTAGTTTTAGGAGACATCTTTCCTTTTGAAATGAAAAACATTTGTGCTTACTCCCTATGGAAAAAAATGCACCTGATTTAAAAGGTTGTTTAGATATGTTGTGGTGCCTCTCAATCTAAATCTGTTATTTACATTTACATTTACATTTACTCATTTGGCAGCCGCTTTTATCCAAAGCGACTTACATTTGAGGAACAACATACAATCAGTAACAGAGCATCAAATACAGCACAAGATCTACAACTGACAATGCATATTAATAAAAGCAGCAATAAATACTAGTAAGCTTTATCCATACCATTTTGGAATCCATAGCATACGTTTTTTGCTTTTTAAATACAAATTGGAACAGCAGTTGTGATTTATATTCTTGTACAAACAAAAGCTGTAAATGTAAGAGATCTTCATAAAGATGTTACAAACAGCAGTATCATCTGTTGGTCTGCACTTGCCTTCTTTACCCATTGTCATTGAGGCATGCAGACACTGATCCCTCTCCACTGAATTAAAACTATAATTTTACCCACATAGACCTCTACTTTAAATAGGTTTATATGCATAGGTAAAAACTAATGGAATGGCGGTCACATACTGTAGAGTTGGATAAAAGGTATGGGGAGGTCACTGGAAAGATGATGTAACAGGCCTACCTACGTTTTACCTTTTTTTCCCGGCATTGACCTTGTGAGAGTACGGAACAATGGGGGAGAAGTAAAAGGGTGTAAGAGAAGAAATGCATGGAGTGTTGGAAAGTGAAGCTGGGGAGAAACAGGAAAATTGTAATCTTGGGGAGTAGTAGAGGGGTCGGACAGAAGAGGTACCAGGAAAGAAAGCGTGAGAGGAGGCAAGAGAGGTGAACAAAGATGGGAGAGGAAAGAGGGAGGGGCAGAGAGAGGGGGGAGTGGCATGGGGCTGCTTCACTGCAGTATTTCATCTGTTAGCAAGTCTCTGTCTGCCTGTCTTTCTCACCATCCACAGGACTGCTGAGTCAGCAGGAGCCTGTATCAAACTCTTTCTTACGCTGTATAGCTTTGTGTGAGCTGTAGCAGCAACGACACATATGTGTATACAGTGCTTGTGTGTGTGTCAGTGACACTGTGAATGTGTTGGTGTTAGCTGTGTGTATAGTTCAGTTTATGGGGATGACATTGACTTAGCACAGCTAGCATGCTTGGCTCACTGCTGTCAATGCACACCCTTTTTGGGATGTGCGTGTGTTTTAGGGAGAGAGAGAGCGAGCGAGAAGCAGGTGCTGCGCTGCATCACAAAGCACCACACTGTGTTCAACCGTGTGCATGGAAAATTTTGTGTGTGTGTGTGCACGTGTGTGTAAATTATACATATAGACTATGGTTGGAGATGTAGAAAGTGTGTGTGTGTGTGTGTGTGTGTGTGTGTGTGGTGCAGAGAGGCAGGCCTGTAGAGTGGTGCAGCAGCAGTGGGAAGGGAGCCAGAAACACCCGACTGCAGAGGAGAGAATGGTGCAGAGTCCCATCACACACACGCATACTGAGAGGCACAGATTCTGTCTGGGGAGTGTAAACCCATGCTGAGACATTATGTCAGAGGGGAAGGGAAACTTGAGTAAACTAAATGATACTTTAATTTCATTTCAAGTTACATTATGTGCAGTTATATCCTTTTGACTTTCATTTTAGAATATTAAACTCACTATACATCTTAAATTGGCATAGTGGAGCAGTCTAACCACCAATCTAACATCTTTCAGTGTACTAAACTTAAGAACATGCTATTCTGCCATCATTTTTCCTGATAACATAAAGGCATATATTACAGCTGGAAAGATCTTTTGTTTTTCATAAAACTGGGCTGTCTATGCAGTAGTATGACGCAAATATTTTGGTAATTGGTGCTACACAACCAGTGGAAACGGGAAAAGGGATGTGGTATTTCTCGAATGCACTGGGTCCTTGCATTCCAAGGCCACTCGGACTCCCAAATTTTCCCTACTCCTACAGCTGGTCAGAGCTACTAATGTTAAGCTAATCTTTGAAACTGCCGAATAACAACCAGTGTACTCTTACAAAACATGTTTTTTCACACTGTAACATTGCCATGCTAGTAACAGAACACTGTCGCTATTGCACTTACTCCATGCTCAGACATCCATTTTGACCCGCTGGCTTTGGTGTTTTTTTCCAGTTTCTTTTCAGGGTCCTGGAGTATGTCATAAACACTCTCCTGTACATACAGTATGAGACATCTGACCAAAGCTTTAGTGTAATGCACAGCAACTCCACTTTTGCTCCTCTCTCACTTCGACTGGCTAGGACTCACCCATATTTAAATCTGTTCTATGAGTTGAGGAATTCACATCAAATGACTGTAAGCCTGATAGACAGCACTCTCCAGAAGAAGTGAAGAAGAGGAGTCAGCAGTTACATGAAAACCCACATCCCCACTACGTACTGGGAAGCGAAAACTGCTGATGAATTGCACTTTTCAGTTGTTCAGTCTTCCATGAAAATTTTGTATTTTTTTTGCAGTATGATTTGGTTAAACATGGAGGCCTAAAATACCATAGCTTACCTTACATACAAATCAGCCATGTGGGGTTTACCGTACCTGATTTCTGAATATGTGACTAGTGACTATAGTCAAAACTTTAGTATTTTGACATGAGATCTCAGTTAAACTTATTATACCGGATTTACTGGTACCTTATAAATATTAATAGCAAAAAGACCAAATATCAACTGGAAAATTAAATATTGTCCTATACCAAAATTTGTACAATGAATTTCCTTTTCATTATTTAGATTTACCTTCCTTTTATGTTTAAAAAATAAATAAAAATTACATTACTCTGTTGTGAAGTTTGCAGACGATACCACCATCACTGTACACATTTCTAACAACTATGAGACTTCATATCGGGAGCTAATTGATAATCTTGCAGAGTGGTGCAAAGAGAACAACCTACTGCTCAACGTCAGCAAAACAAAGGAGCTGAAACGACTGTATTTCTTGAGGAAGCTTAAGAAGGCCAAATTCCCGTGCCAAGTGCTTGTCAGCTTTTACAGCGGAGCAATAGAAAGCACGCTGACAGGAAACATCACAAACTGGCATGGAATGTGCACAACCCAGGACAGGAGGGCTCTGCAGCGGGTGATTAAAACTGCTCAATGATCATTGGTACCCCTCTCCTGAGCATCAGTGATATTGGTGAGGTGAGGTGCCTGCGTAGAGCCCAAATTATACTAAAGGACAGTACACACCCCAGCCTCAGCCTGTTCACCCTGCTGCCTTCTGGGAAGAGCTATAGAAGTTTCTGCTGCCACACCACCAGACTGCAGAGCATCTTTTTCCCCCAAGCTGTCAGACTCTGATACTGTAATTCATCCTCAGCCCTGCTCCATTGAATATAGTTTATTTCTGTTTACCATTTTTATAATTGCTTCTATATTGAGGTATTTTGTCTGCTAGCAGAAGGGAATTACGAACTCAATTTCACTCGATAACCTGTTGTATTGTGAAAAAATAAATGAACTTCCTACCTACTTATCCGTTCGTGATATCCATAATTTTAGTTGATTTAAAACAGTAATTCTGTCCACATGTGTTCAAAATCCAGGCAAATATAAATTGGGTCAATTCTGTTTCAATCCTTAAGGCTCAGATATTTTACTGTTGTTGATTCTAGTATTGGTAACACCGGTGTTGTTTTTATTTGCAGGTTGTTCAAGCATGGATGTACTCGTGCCCAGTAACATTAATGCGCTGAATGGAACAACTATCAAAATCCCCTGCACATTTACTTCCTGCTATAAGATGGATCCTGTTAAGTTTGCCATGAACTGGACCTACCAAGAATCAGTTAATGACACAGAAGAGATGGTAAAATGCAAAACTTCATACTTAACAACTAGGATGCACTTGCATATTAAAACTCTAAGCCCGTTATGAACACTCTCTCTCTCTCTCTCTCTCTCTCTCTCTCTCTCTCTCTCTCTCTCTCTCTCTCTCTCTCTCTCTGTCTCTCTCTCTCTCTGTCTCTCTCTCTCTCTGTCTCTCTCTGTCTCTCTCTCTCTCTCTCTGTCTCTCTCTCTCTCTCTCTCTCTCTCTGTCTCTCCTCCTAGATTATGACATTCTATAGGAAAAAAGGAATGCTGCCTCTGCGTTCCGACCGGTTTGGAGAGAGGGTCACTTTTGCTGGGAACCTGGATAAGAACGACCTATCAATCACCCTATCAGATGTTCAACTGGAGGATGAGGGAATTTACAACTGCTTTGTCAGAAACCCCCCAGACCGCATCCAGGGACATGGTGTCATACAGCTCAATGTTGTTACAGAACGTGAGACACTAATCCTACCTTCTAAAGATACAAAATTGTAATTTATAAATCCTAACCATTGCCTTAAAGATACACTCCCTGATTGTGTTATAGCTCACATGAGCACCCCAACTTCTGAATTTACAAGCGTTATTCAGTGCTAAATTGAAATCAGGAAGTGTATTTATAAGGGAGAGTGTTATTGTATAAACATTCTGTGTCAAATCTTGGCTAGATTTTGCTATTCACTATTTTACAAATTGTATCTACAAAAATGTACATTTTCAACAAACCATATGTGTTATTTGAAACAAATCTTGACATTCAGTATCCAGTTCTCATTGGCCTACTCTTGCTTCAAATTGAGCAGCCATTTTTTTTTTTAAGGAGTGGCAGAATCAGCTAGATTTCAAGCTGGTAGAAGTTGTGGCTCATGAATAATTTTCATACTTATTTACTAACCACAGCTAAAAACACTCTTTTGTAGGTTTGCACAGTTAGCTGTTCACACTGTTGCAGCTAATCACACAAGCAGATACAAGCTACAAATGGGCAAATTGTATTGCCATGTTATGACAAAAATATGCGTTCGAGTTCAGAATCTAGACGTATTAATGACTTCCTTTCTAAATGTGACGTACTGTCATTGGCTTGTATTTTGCAGTGCACTGAGCTCTCTCTGCCAGTGGACTTTAAGGCTAAATGCCACAGAATAATCATATATAACATACTGAGTGTGTGACGGTGTGTTGTTCCTGGAGCATGAAGACCTACTGGTGATGAGTCAGCTTTTTACTTATTAATGACCAACAAGAGGTTGAACTTAGTCCCTCTTTCGCACTCACGCACGCACATACAAAGACACACACAAGCACATATGACACAGGCTAACTCAGCAGCACTTTCTTTCTTTCCACTCTGTTTAATCAGCCCAGTAGAGCTTTTAGCCAGCATTGCACTCATCTCCATCCTTTGTCTACAAACTATTTAACCCCCTCCTCTCTTATCCTCAGTTCCCCCTCCGAGGGATTCAACCATCGCAGTTGCGATTGGGGCATCAGTGGGTGGAGCATTAGCTCTTCTGATCCTTTCCATGGTAGTTGTGAAATGTCTTCGTCGACACCGGAAACAGGAACTGATTTCAGAGGAGAAGATGGAGGAGGAGGGAAAACTGGAGGCTGAAGGGGTTGCAGAGGAGGGAACCAAGTAAGAAATCTCACCGTAACATCCTTAATCCTCAAGATCAAAATGTAGCTAATGGTATGCTACTGTTCTTTTGGTGGTATATGCTGATTCTTAATGGTACACATATTAGTTTGCAGTGTTTGTTCTACTGGGATAAGCTAGGAATCTTACTAAGATATGCCACTGCTGTGTTAATGTCTGGCCTACTGGCATATGCCACTCAAATGACATGACACTGATGTGCCACTGACCGATATGTCTTACATGAAAGCTGGTGTAGATAACTTTGGAGAAACTAGCAAGTGACAGCTAGATTTTGAAAGTCCCTTCAGGCCTCCCTACAAAGCCACTCCGCCCAAAACACATTTTCATTCACAGTGAGTGCACGGGAAGAGTGCACGCAGGTCGGAAGGTAGGTAGGACCAAACTAAATGATTGGCCATGCTTATTACAGTCCTGCAACAGCACAGATACCGGGTTTTCTCATTTTTGTGTCGAAGCATATGATTTATTGATTGATGTCGGGATCAAATCATAGCTACTAACATTACACATATTAATGTAACCTGTAACCTGCTGATACAAATAATGTTTACCAATTGTCTGGCTTTGTTTTTCAAACTATGTCAGAGTTCAGCAGGCTATACTTACTATGCTAGCTGTACAGAGCTAATAGGGTCAAATTTACCCCTATGGAGAATGCAGTCATTTTCATGCTATTTATTTTGCGTGTTTAGATAAGCATTCATGTTGCTATTGGCAACGCCTTTTGTCTACTACAGGCATTAGACTTGCTCAGCGCAGTGAGAGAAGGGGAGTCTGATGGTGGGGACTGAGTGATGTGTCCTGGGTTGATTCTGCATCTGACGGGTTATCATCTGACAGCGATCTACTTGCAGAGAGTAAACATGCATAAAAGCTGCATTCATGGCTTTGCCAATGTAGCAACGCTTTAAAGATATATGTTGCGGTCCCTTCAAGAGAGTGTGCGGGTATAGTTTTCCACCGCTGTGTATTTTCTAGTATATTTTATATTGTGACCATTATAGTCTACATTACCCTTGGTTAAAAAACTACTACTTTGAATTTTGGAATTGTTTCCTTCGAATAAATACTTTTGTAATTCTCTGGATGGATATTATCATTATTACCGCCTATAAAAACACTGAAATAGTCAGTTTTTCTAAATTGTATGCTGCATTTAAATTCAAGCTGTGTTTAGAATATAACTAGGCTATAACATCTACAACAGTGGTGAGTGGTTGACATCGAAAGTGCACAACGTGTGGACATGCCCTTTACAGGTGCGGAGCGCAGGTGAATGACCTGCATGGTGGAGGCCTAATGCATCTTAGAAGAAAACATTCTATAAATGCCTGAAATGTGGGATGCTGTTTATGGGAAATGCACAGCCATGCTGCTGAGTGTTTGCCAAGGTTTGTTCAAGCAACGTAGCACAAATAATTGCAAAATCAATGCATTTTAATAACAGGTAAATTTTACCCGCTTTGGCGGCTACAACGAACCCTGGCAGTTCTAGTGTTAGGTACCACAAAGGTGTAACAGTGACAGCTGCCTACAAAACATGGTTATCTTCCTATAGCTATAAATGTTACACTGCACCTGCTGGTGGAGAGTGTCACCTATCAGTATGTCAGGAGTGGCATGTCATTTTTAGGTGGCATACAGCAGCGGGACACCAATAGTCAACTGTAGCAGGAAATGCCAGTGTAACGGGTTTCTGCCTATGGAAAGAGTGATGTGTTGTCAGTCATAAGTGGCATAACACTAGGAATCAACATATGCCACTGAATTAAGAGTTATATACTAGTAGCCACTTTTTGTGGTCCTTAATTAAACTTAAATACACGTTTACACCCACATTCCTCAATCCATAGAACCTTAATTCTGCAGCCCAGACTCATGGTGCTCAAGAATCATGGTGCTCAATTTCATATCTTTCTTCAGTATGGACTAGTCAATACTTATCTCAAAATCAAAATCACACAGCTCAGACATAACTGTCTGTGGCTGAAGCACTTTAACTTCTGTAACTCCTTCTCTCCTATAATTGGATTACAAACCACAAATCTTATCCCTCTACTGACTGAAAGCTAACCTGTTGTCGTGTTATTGGCCATTTCTTCTCTTATATTTATAGACAACCATAGCTGGGTCATCTGATTGAACCAGCGGCCTGTGGAGCCCTCATCCCCAACACCTCCTTTGGTAAATACCTGCTCATGTCAACCAATCTGGACTGTTGTTGTCTACAAAGAACACCATGCCTGCTGTAGAGCTTAACTTGACTTGGACAGTACGGAGAAAAATATGAAATACAATTAAGAAAATTACTAGTAAGTACCAGCCAAAGTCAAACTAAACTAACAGGACAGGCATGTTACATGCAACATTAGAACAGTAATTACAATTACAATGAGGCTGTAACAAACAGATCCAAAACCTGTACTTATAGACTAACTTGGAAATTCTCCCTCCGTCAAAAGAGGACTGTGGATGTGCAGTGTCCTCAAAAGTGGCAAAATACATGCAAGTGCATAAGTTTCTTTGTGTGTGTTGTGACCCAGATCTCTTCACCAGCTGGCTTTGTCTTTAAGGAGGGATATCTATTGGGGCATCTACCAAGCATATTACTAGTTCAGGTCAAATGTGTTTGTCATTATCTCTTTCTTTTCTTTCAGACATGTGCACCCCCTTCCTGAAGATCTATAGTTACCACTGCTTGAATAATCATCCACTGATACTTCCATCCCTTCTGCATGTGTGTGTGTGTGTCTGTGTATGCCAGTGCATACAAGTGTGCTTCTTAATGTGTGTGTGTGTGTGTGTACTGAATGTGTCTACGTGTGCCTGCGTATTTCTATATGTATGCGTGAGAGTGTTTTTTTTCCTTGAAATGAAAACAAGCCAGAGAACCCTTTTCTGTAGCTTAACCACTAAACACGCATTGCTTTATCTATAGCTACAGTTCAATATCAGCAGCAGTAGAAGTTTATCTCCTGATTAGGAATGTCATTTTCATAGTAAACTTACAATGGCCTATACGGCTAGGGCTTGGTCTTTATACCACAGTATAGTTTGAATATGGAACGGTAACAAAATTGCTGCATCACATTATCATAAAATGCCTGAAGTTAAATCTATTATTAATGAACTATTAATGAAGTTAACAGTAGTTGTGGAGGCTTGATGGAAGTTAAAAGCTTATCAGACTGCAGACCAGACGTGTGTATATCTGTTGTGGGATGGTAAATCATGCGTTTGCTCCATTGTCTCCCAATAGTTGCAGTCCAACTTTGGGATTTTGTTTTGGGTGAAATGTTTTGGTTTAACATACTGCGAATCATGTTTTTTTCAACACTGCCTTAAAGCAATGTCTCTCAGCTGCCTGTATAGTCTTAACATAGATGCACATGTTTGCACACGTGTAATGTCCTTCCACAGCTGGCGTCTCTTATTATAAAGACAACTAATAGTCAGTGACTCAGCCAAATCATATCTGTATGTCTTAATGATGTCCATTTGTGTCTGAACCAGAGAAGTTTGTTCGATGTGCTTTTTTGTTGACATTTTCACAGCAGACAATTTAACTTGTCATAGTAGAAAAAGCACGGTGTCTCTGTTCTAATTTGGACATTTTCACTTAGTGGTGTACTCACTTTTGTAACCAGCGGATTAGACATTAATGGCTGTGTGATGTGTTATTTTGAGGGGACAGCAAATTTACACTGTTATACAAGCTGTACACTCACTACTTTACATTGTAGCAAACATCATCTGAATAACTATAGATTAAACTATTGAATGACTATAATATAGGGAGTAGTCAATTAGTGAACAAGGGAGGTATTTCAGAGAGAGACAGTGTGACAGTGAGTCAGCATGCACAATAACAGGACCCTCAAACTGACGCTAAAGCTAAACGGAATTCAGCCATCATTCATATTGTGCTTTTTCTACTGTGACATGTCTTCTGTGAGAAAAGCAGAGGAAGCAACACATTCTCCAATAACCACGTTATTTTTGGGTCTTGCCTCTGTTTTCTGTCTGTCTTTATTTAACATCCACTTTTTGTTATCATACAAAAGTTTTGTTGTTTTGTTTTGGGGTTTTTTTGGTGTAAAAGGGAAGGGGATGGCTTTTTATTGGTCATCAGTAACTATGTATAAATTAACGGCACTGGTTAACTTGCAGTGAGTTATAGTGATACTTTATGTGACTTTACAGTTAAATGAATTCCATACTAATACAAACAACATAGCCAAATCTTTAAATTTCTACTGAATGTCATTACTGGTTATACCATGTGACAGAAACTTCTGCACCCTGGCCTTGTCTAGAGGAATAACACGTTAGTGTGCCTGAATAAAGTAGTAGTTGTAGTAGCAGGCACATATTTCAGTTACAATAGGTAGTTTATTTACAGGGTTAAAATTAGTCTTAGTATTAGATAATTCGATACTTACAATACAAAACTACAATATCCTTGACTGCAATACATTGTACAATTATTTCTTGTAATGCGTAGGAAAACTGATGGTGTTGAGCTTTCATCTCAGAATTCATCCCTACAATACAAAAAAAGCTAGCATTGGATGAGCAGTATGTGGTTAGAGATGTAGTAAAGTAAATTATTGTTTACTAAATTGCATTTTTGTCAAAGTCAAAAACATATCAAAGACAGTTTAAAGTGAAAAACTCACATTGCACCCAGAATCACATCACATGTTTCATGTTGGTGCCAATCTTTATTAATATAGGAGGAATAGGGCTGGACGATTAATCGAAAAGTAATGGAAACCGAAATTCAGAACCTCTAACCGACGTTACTTTCCCCTTAAAAACATACTACTGCATGTGTAGTCACGTGACTCCGCCCCATCCAGTCTGTGGCATGGGAGCAACATGGATGAGAACTCAACTAAGCAACAGGAGCAGCTTGTACCAAAGAAAAACGCAGTGTCCGTTTGGACACATTTTGGCATCAGTAAAAACGAAACCGAACAAAATGAATTTAAATGTAAACACTGCAGAAAAACAGTTTCAGCGACCAAAGGTAATACAACCAATCAGTTTCAACACTTTGGTGCACAATCACGTTACCAAATATAAACAGTGCCCGGCTCAAAAAAAGAGAGACCGACAAGCGCCCAGAAATTGTCTATAACAGGGTCAGTATCATTGTAGGGAGCCTTTTGGTGTCCTGTACATAAATAATTAATATGTCATGTTAATGGTTGCTGATAACATAAAAATTACTATGGAAGTGTTAGTTATATAGTTTTTATATTCATAAAAAAGTATTATTTTACTCTTTAGATACATTTTCTAGATTTCTTTTGTTTTTGTTTTGTATTAGGATGCATATTATTTTGCAATGGAAGTCATATATATTCATGCTCAAAAGAATTAAGGGAACACTTAAATTACATCAGATCTCGATGAACAAAATAGTTAAAAGTTCAAAATTTTTACTGAATATTGTGTAACTCATTGAGAACTAAATGACGTCACAACGATCAATGGACACAAAATCACCAACATACTGACGGCATTCAAAATCACATTGAAAATCTGAGTGAAGTAAAAAAAAATCAAAATCACAGGGTGATCCTACTTGTGTGGCGTTCATCAAGACAACTCATAATTTGACTGAGTAGTGTGTATGGCCCACATTTCCCTTTTTGCACTCTCGACAACATCTTGGCATGCTCTTGATGAGACGGTGGATGTTGTCCTGGGGAATATCCTCTCAGACTTGGATCAGGGTATCTGTGACCTCCTGGCGGCGTCCGATGCACCAACACATAACGTCTAATGAGATTGTCCTGCACCAGGAGGACCTCAGGGCCCACTTCACAAGCGAAAGGTCTGAGAATGGCTCTGCGGATTTCATCCTGGCACCCAACAGCAGTCAGAGTACCGTTGGCTAGCACTTGGAGATCTGTGTGACCCTCCAAGGATATCAGCATCTGTTTCCCCTAGACCATTACTGAACCACCGCCAGACAGGTCACGCTGGATGATGTTAAAGTGGCATGAAAGTTTACCACAGCTTCTCCAGAAATCTGCTGGACTGTGTGCACAGATCCCATTAGATGACATCGGACCCTCTTGCCACCCTCATAGAGTCTGTTTCTGACAGTGTGGTTGGAAACATGCACACCAGTAGCCTGCTGGGTTGATGCCCTTCTATGGCCCTTTCCAGCTCTCCTCATGTAACGGCCTGTCTCCTGTTATCTCCTCCTGCTCTCGAGACTGTGTTGGGAGACACAGCAAACCTTCTTGCAACAGCGCGTATGGATGTGTCATCCTGGAGGACTACCTGTGCAACCTAAATGGGCTGCAGGTACTGCCTCATGCTACCAGTAGTGACAGGGACACTAGCAAAACACAAAACTAGAGAATAATCAGTCAGGAAGGATGAGAAAAAAGCAAATGTCTGTGGCCACCACCTGCAAAACCATTCCCTTTTGGAGATGGTCTTGCTGTTGCCTCTTCAGTGCACCTGTTGTCACTTTCATTTGCACCAAAACAAGTGACTTTGATTCACAGTAGTTTATGCTTCCTGACAGGACAGACTGACATCCCTGAAGTCTATTTGACTTGAAGGTATACTGTGATAATTAAGTGTTCCCTTACTTCTTTGAGCAGTGTATATAGTCAAATTATAACATTTTAAAATTTAGTATATATCATTTGTTAAATAAGAGATTACTCAACTTGAGTGCATTGATAATTTGGTAATAAAAACATATTTTTGTTTTATAAAACAGAAGAGTTTGTCCACATCCCTTAAATGGTTGTCCACCCTGTCATGTTGGGGAATCTGCCCCTTTATGAAAAGGCCGTCCACTTTAGTTTTTTTGTCTCTTCAGTGGCAGGAAATTGAATGACTAAGTTGAGATGTGACTTTCCAACTGACAAATTTACTTTGTATGAGTTTGCTTACTTGTTTTACCAAAGCTTAACATGTCTACCCTATCGACATAAATTAGACTGGAAGTGATTGGAATAACGATTTTCAGAAATGTTAGTCTATCTAAAAAAATGTGTGGAAGCTCAGCTAATATATATTTCTACAACTTACTGAATGGGAAATTAAGACCAAAATGTGAGTATTGTGGGGGGATGAAAGGCACTCTATGGTGATATTGACCCAACACACGCATCTACAAATGTTGCACAATATGAAAAGGATTCAAGAAGATGGAAAGAAATAACTGATGCTATTTGTTACTACATTGCGAACGATATGGTTCCCTTAGTGGAGGACAGTATGTTTAAACACCTCGTTAAAACTCTAGACAAAAAATACACTGTACCATCGCGACCATATTTTCCCCAAACTGCGCTGCCCAACATGTACAAAACATAAAAAGGTAGCTGTGGAACTGAAGTCTGCACTTCAGCCACATATGATCCCTATGGTCCCAAGTAGGATGGACCCATACTTGAGCCTTACTGCACAACAGATGCCTTGAAATGGCATACTGGCATATTTTCCAGTCTATCACACGTCAGAGATGATTACACAGGGCCTGAGAGATAGGCTTTCTGCGTACAATCTCGCAATCTCGTGACTCGCTGCCATATTCAAATCATTTATATTGTTTACAAAAATTGCAAGTTAGTTATTTTCTATTTGACGTCCACTACAGACAGATATTTGGAAGCCATTTTGAGCCATTTAAGATATAGTGCCATGTTCCAATACAATTCCATTTGATTATTATCTTACATCGTCATTTTGATAGACTGCATCATAAATTCGCCTCAGCAATATTGTGAAAAAAGGTTTATAGGCATACTTTTTCACTTGTTTAAAAGTAAAAACAAACATTAAAAAAGGATATTACTTTGTGATTTAATAATTCATGCATAAAATGGTTAAAACTAAAATGTGACTTTTTCACAAGACGTCTTCATTTCAAGAAATGTGTGCTTTGATTTCAATTGTTGAAATATTCAATAAATAACCATAAATAGTTTATCTATGTGTGTTTCCTTCAATTATTTTAAAGATAAAGATAAAACGTGCACTTTTTCATTAGAAAAAACATCCCACCTATAATAGTTGACCATATTTACAGTACAGACCTTGCAAGTGAATTATGAGGGTAAAAAGAAAAAGTGTGATTTTGATTTAAGTTCATATCGTCTAACCCTAGGTAGGAATTAAAAAAGGTTGCCCAAACAGAAGACTGCACATAGACACAGTTACATAGTAACTCTTACCATGACTTACACCCAGATAAGAGGTGAGTCCCATTTACAGATAGTAGTACAGGAAATAATACCAATTACCAAATGATCCTTATAAAATATAAGTTTGGTTTGGTTAGTGTCTAACTGTTGTTATCCAGGTAGAATTAATTATTTTTTACTGAAGCATGCCTAGTGTACTATACCACCATGAATGCATGTGAAAAAGTAGCCTACATATCAAAGAGAAAAATTTTCTAATAAAGTAAGAAACTTAATTCTGTTCTGTTAAGTTTACCAGAAAACCACATCAATGTGAGTCATTCAAAGCATGTTTAAGCTTTCACTCTATATAGCAATCAGGTGGCACCATATATCAAATATAATACCTGGATTTTATTTTGATTTAATTTTGATACATGCATATATAATTTACATGCATGTATAACATAGAATGTCTGAATGAGGTTGAACTTTGATGAGTTTCATCTGCTTCCAGTGAAATATCAAGAAACAATTACACTTTCAATACTTCATGTCATGAGAAAAAGCTTCCGTACAGATTCTTATATTTGTCTTTTTATTCTAGCTCCAACTGGAACCCTGTTTTATAGAGATTTGAAAAAAAAAAACTTTGAGCCATTGCACCTTGATACAAACACTTTGTAGTGTGTATTTTAAAGCAGATTAATATATAAAAAAGTTTTAAAACTCACATTCTCTTTCCAAAGTAATGTATTTACCTCAGCAGTGGTGTATAAACTCTAGATATTGTTTTGCACATTAACACAATTATACCAGTTCTAAGAAAATCATAATGGAGAGCATGTGAATATAATGGAAAAGAGGAAAACATATTAAGCTCTCTTTATTAAGATGGTATATTGGAATGTGTGGCTGTTGTAACAGAAACATGGCATGGTGATTGTATGGTTAAATAGGAAATGTATTGTTAGTGTATTTAATTCATCATTTGTTTGATTGGATCACCTTAAATGTAAAATATATATATGTATATCTTAACAAGATACATGATCACTATTTAAAGTCCATTTTACATGCATGTCAGCTTTGTTAATCTCTGAATGTCCTATGATGTTTTAGCTATGATGTGATATCGGAGCAGTTGTGCCATAAAGAGGTGTCTCTATGATACCTGTAATGTCTCAACCTGATTAGCTACATTATCCAGCAATTGGAGTGTGGTTAGTGCTTCCAAATCTGGTGGCTTGGCTAGTCCTGGTTTCTGACATTGTTGAAAAAAAACAACAACTGTGTACAGGTCTGTGTTTATGTCTATTATTTAATTGGGGTCTTTTTATGGATTTTATTATTTCGGATTCTATCATTTATGTTGTGCAACATTATGGGTGATGTATTGTGTGATTTCCTATTAAAAACATATCTTTGCCATCACAATAATATTATGTTTACGTTTATGTGTCTTTAATACAATCATGCTGTGAAGAACAACAATAAAATGGTGATATGTCAATATATTAAAATAGTTGGCAAAATGCATAGAACTTGCATAGAGTTATTTGGTTGTGAGAGCTCTGATTCTGTCATGTTTCCTGGGACACTGCTGTACTGCTGTCTGTGTATGATCAGTGTTGGGCAGCAACTATTATTACTTTCTCCAGTAACTAGTAGTATAAGGGAATAATATTTCCAAAACAGTAAAAAAATATTACAGTTATTAATCCAAGTAAAGCTGCGTTACCTCGTTAGCAGAAACAAACAAATTGTTTGTTTTTTTGACCTAGACTGCCGTCAGGGGCAGTTCAAGTCAGCTGCTATCTAAAAGGCTAAATGAAGACTGCAGAATAAGCAGCTAGTCAACAGGTGGAACATAGTTTATACTGTATAGAATCATCTGGTTTGGCTGCAATGTTTTCAGTTTGGCTGACTGTTGACTCCAATGAAGTTAATTAAATTGTATAATGTGCTGGCTAAACAGACAGGGGCGGGACAGTGAAAGTAATATAGTAATATAATGAGTAATGTAACTAATTACTTTTTACCCTTTAATAAGTAAAGTAATGTAATTACTTTTTGAAGGAGTATTAAGTAAAAAGTTACTTATTACATTTCCTGAGTAACTTACCCAACAATAGTGATCATGCATGTTTAAGTTGCTGGGTTTGTGTGGTCGACCCATAAGCTGATGACAGGTTAACATTTGGGGTAAATTTAGTGCAGTTTTTACCAGGAAGGTTTTGTTGGCAAATATGAATTCACATACATTACTGTATATTGTATATATTGTATTTTTCAATGATAAACAATTAAACGGACTACATCATTGTTTGTACATCACTGTTCCCCACTTCTGGCTATGAGTTGTTGCTGAATAGTTGGTCTTGTATCACTTTAAATGTTAGTGAACACCAAACTAATGCTTGCACTGTGCTGCAGCTGTCATTACATTATGTATTTTAAATAAAGATGATTTAGGAAATTGTTGCAGTTTTATGTATTTTCTTTTTTATCAGTCTATTATCTATTTCTTCTTAGCCTGTTCCAGGGTCCCTGAGGCAGGAGCCTATCCCAGCTCACATTGGTTGAGAAGTAGGGAACACTACTGTACCACCAGTCTATCACAGGGCTGACGGCCAGAGATGGTCAACAATTTACAACTACACCTAACTATCACCTAAACTAGCATGTCTTTGCGCTGTGGCAGAAAGCAGAAAAAAACCCAGAGGAAACTGACAAAGACATGGGGAGACGTATAATCTCGGCACGAAAAGGTATCAGCAGGTCCCTAGCAGGGGCCGGCTAGTTGTGGGATTCGAACCCTTCATACTGTGAGGTGACATTGCTAACAACTACACCGCTGTGCTGCCTTCTTTTTAAATAGCCCCCTGTTATCTTTCACCTCCCACAAAATGTCCTCTGATGCATCGGTCTGCCCCTTGTGTCTCAACAGTGGTAATACTGTGTATTTTACTTTACCGTAGCACAATGTGTGCATAGTGCATCATAGATATTAAGACTTTTGACTGCTCGACACTATGCACGTGCCATACCTTTGACACTACAACTGCTCAGGTATTTTACATTTGTGAGCAGGTCTCAAGTTGCTGCTGAAAGCCAGGCTGTACACTGATCTCATCAGAGAGGACAACCTGGAGCTGCTCCACTGAGAATCAGCCAGAGGTGACTTTGTGAATGCAGAGTATGTATTTTAAGCTTTTGCAGACAAACAGAAATCATTTTGGTTCTGAACTATAGCCCAGACCAAAAATAGCCCTGCGCTATTTTCAGCAAATTAGTTTAAAGGTTTATCAGACACCAAAACAATGCAAAGGAGTTTATAATAATATTAAACATGATTTTACAACTTGCAGTTACTTATCTGGGAATAGTTTTATCTTTTATTGCAACAAAAGTGAGGTAAATAGTAGAAATATTGCATCCATGTTACAAAGCTTTGTGTCCTGCACTTATTTGACTGGCCAGCGCAGCACTGTTCTCTATAACAGTCCTGGATGACCCTGCGTTGGTTTTTGGTTTTGCCTGAGCTCTGTGTGTTTGCCCCGCCACCCCACCCCAATCAAAAGAATGGCCAAAACACGGCCAAAAAAATCTTTCATTGATATTTATTCTAATTTCCAGACAATGTGTGTCACTTACAACATAGGAGCAATAGTCACAGAGTGAGAAAATAAATGCTTTCCATTTATTTTGTAAGCAAATTATTTTTATGATATGAATGATAAACTACCCCTATAAATTGTACAGTATTCATTCTATTAAAAATCATATTTAAAAAACAACAACCATAAAAGTAACTATTAAACATTAATTTTCAAAAACCACAACTAAAAATGTCAGGAATTGAATATGTCCTGACAGAAGTATGACACATTCCATGCACTTGAATACTTAAAATATTGTATCAAATTAAAAGATATATGAAACTTTATAGTGGGCATATGAAGTCAGTCAAACAGCAAGTTGTAATAGGATACTTAGAAGAAGAAGAAGACGAAGAACCAAATAGATATTAAAGCATTCTTGTCGCAGTTCCACTGCACACACGCAGCCCATAGACCTTGCAATCTTTTATTGATGTTTTTTGTACATAAATCTTTTCCACACCAAGCCAACGTCTTGCCATTCTTGCCATCATCAAGAAAAAATAGCCAGTTTCAAACTACAAACCTAACACCCAACTCCAAACCATGAGACTGTAAGGCAGCACAACAGCAAACACTGTGAGGCTGCAAGCCTCCAACACAAAATCTCCAACAAGAGGCCGGCTGCATGTTCTGCACAGTACAACTAACAACTCTAACTTCCAAAGCAGAGATATGCATGTGTGTGTGTGAATACGTATGTACCGCAGACCTGCTCTTAACTTTAGACAAGACTCACCTTTTGATGGTCCCTGTTCCCCACCGACAGATGGACAGACAACAGCAGCACAAACCATGTTGACAGAACGGACACGAAAAAGCGAAGAAAGGGACGCAAAGACAAGAAAAGAGCAAAGAACAGAGTCACAAACACACAACAACATTAAAAAAGCAACAAAAAAGAAGGTAAAAAGAGAATGGGTACTAGAGAAGACAGATTGTACGCAAAGATGAAGAAAAATAGGAAGGACAGATGAAAACGAGTGGTAGAGAGAGGCCCAACCCACTTGTCCTACTCCACACAGGATGCTTACTGAAATCTGCTCGCTCACCGGCTGGTGCAAAGGAAGGGGGGGGGGGGGGGGGGGGAGCAGGTTGAAGTGTGGGGTGAGAGGAAGGTTAATCAGAGTAGGAGGTGATGAAGTGATGGGTGGAAGAGGATGGAGGTATGGAGAGAAAGAAAGAAGGGGCTGAGAGCTCAGTGTCTCTCAGTAGCTGTGTTCGGACCGGCTCAGCTGTGTGGCTTCACTGCAGCATTTCACTGCCGTGGCCGTCCCAGAAACAGATCCTCCGCTCCCTCCCTCCCTCTCACTCCGCCTCTCATCTCACCTCCCTCCTTTGCCTCCTGTCAGCTCTCCTCCCCTCGCCCCTGCCACCCCCCATCTCCTCTCCTACTCCCCTGTAGACACTCGTCCCTCCTTTCCTCCTGTACCGATCTTGTCTTTCTTCTCCTTGAACCTCTCTCCTCTCACCCCCCTGATCCCTAACATTCGTCTCTCCTCTCATCAGCGTAATGTCCTCTTCTGCTCCGCCTTCCCTATGTACACAGCATCCAAGGTCACCCTGTCCAGAGGCAGGTGTGTGTGTGTGCATGTGCTCACATGTGAGTATTTATTGATGTACATATGTAAAGACATAAATCACTAAATGTTTGCATTTCATCCTCCCTTTGGTTATATATGTGTATATTTATGTATTTACCTCTATTATGTATGCGCATATTTACCGGCATGCGTCATTAAGGTACTGTATGTATCTCACTGTCTATCACTGCCTCCCACACACACTTGAACCTTGAAAAGATGACATCAAATGCCAAGAAATGGATTACATGACAACATGTCTATGTGCGCATGCATGTGTGTACGTGTGAGAGTTGGGGAGGTCAAGCATCCATCATGTCAATATGAATAGTTATAGGAAAAACATGGGTGAAAAACACAGAAAATGAGAACTGGAAAGCGAAAGAGGTTACATATTTTTCCTTTGTATTATTTTGAAACATATCATACATCAAATGTATGCCTTTTTCTATTAAAACTGAGCTGCACAATAAAACACAAATGATCATTATATTGTCAGAAAAGAACTCTGCTCATTGAAAAAGCAATATAATAACTGTCAGGCTATGAGATAATCACAAAATACACTACAACCCATAATGTGCCAAAACTCTAGGGAGCAGAATGTGATGCCAAAACATCACACATATCTGTGGTGCCAAGTCATCACAGAAGTGTGCAGTCTCAATTTGGAAAAGGCAATTAGGTGTTGTAGTAAAAAGAAACCTGGTTGTAGTTCCTTTGAAATATTTGTCAAAGTATCAATGGCCTTTTTACATTTGTTCTTACATTAAATTGCATAGAATGCAATAAAATAAAATAGAATTGAATTCTATTGCTCTCAACAAGACAATATCAGTTTTCACAGGCAGTGCAGATAAACATGAAGGAAGCACAGCCACACAAAAGAAAAGAATATAGAAAATAGCATGAAAACACTACAGCAAAAAGGTATGCACTGATATGTGTTTAGTGGCAAGCAAGAAGAGGATTCAAGCATCTAAATACTTGCTGTTGTTTGTATCAGCATCATTCTGTGCCTGCAGCCAGACAGGCAGGGCAAAGTGGAGGTGTAGTGGGTGTGCTGAGTCTGAAGTGACTGTGGTAGCTACTCTGATGCATGAGTCACTTTCTGTGAAATGTGGAAGGACCAAGGGGTTGTGTTCAATAATGTTCCACAGTAAAGTAGGTGTTGGTGAGGTTGTAGGTAATGTACATGGTGTGTTTGCATTCAGATGATGAACAGAGGCCTGTGTGTTGATCAAACGTCAGGTAATCCACCAATCTTCCACAAGGTATTTCAACTCTTCCACCTTTTTAGCAGTTACCCCCCTGAAGATGAGCAGGGAAAGTGAAGGCTGATAGACCCTGATGTTGGACATACAATCCCCTGCTTTTCTTCTACAGTGTAGTCTCTTCTGATTTTACAAACATACGATGGAGGATACACTGTTAGACATTTAGTTACTGTATTCAGATTTACAGTACTATAACCGTTTTTCACTTTTACAGAAACATATATGTTACTGTAATTATGTAATTCAGAATACAGTACTGTTGCTGTAAAAAAAAAACTAGTTACACTACTGTAATCCCAGTATTTTTATATTATTTATATAATATGTATTTATTCATTCATGCATGCATGCATTATTTTTTACTAATTTTAGTAATTTACTAATAAAGTACTAATGATTTAACCCAGACACAGTAAATACATAATTTCAAAATTTTTAATTAAACATTTTTAATACCTAATGCACTTTACAAGAAATGTTATTTTCAGAAATTCATTTAAAATAACATAAAAGAAATTAAATTACATGTGTAAACCTTATCTTAATTCTAAGTGCATTCAATGTTACTAAATACAATGCAGAAAGTATTGTGCAGAATAAATTATCTGGACAGCATACAGAACTGTATTTTTTATTATTATTATTATTATTATTATTATTATTATTATTATTTACCAACAACAGAAGAACACAAAGAAAATACTCATCTGCTGACTGGAATGCTTTTTTTTTTTTTTTTTACAAATAATCATTAACCACATTAACATAGGAAATAACAGTAACAATAGATACTGAGATTTTTTGGTACAAAATACTAAACATTGTCTGAATATGAATGAAATATCCATGTCAAATGACTAGCTCTTTAAGTACATATAAAAAGAAATATTCTCTGGGCTGTACCAATCATGTAACTCAATACAAACCACACGCTTTCACCGCTTCACATTTGGTTATCGAAACCGACCTGAAATCCGCTCCTTTTCTGGCAGGAAGTCTGTTGTTCACAAATCTCAAATTAAGTTTTTACACTGATAGAGTTGATAAAATATATCAATATCAATATCACATCTTGCAAAATGATCATACAGTGGAATCAGCTTTCCTCTAAAACTCTAAAATCAATAAAAACTGAATATTGTAGCCCTTGTGAAAGTAGGATTAATTGCAGGACAGGTCAGATTGCATTAGTTTTAGTTTGGTGTCCCTAATAAACTGGCAACTGTATACTGTGTATAGTGTACATATCCTGTTGAAAAAAGTGTCTCACCGAATCCAGGTTCTTCCACTCAAACTCTAGCTGGTGGACAAAGGATGACACTCTGTTGTTGATGACTGCATCTTCCTCTTCACTATTTCTCCTGTCCTACGACTCCTCTAGTTTTTGTGGTGCATTTAGTTCCATCACCTGGGTTTATCCTCATGAAGAATCTTTAGGGAACAGAAAATTTATTTTACAACAAATATTTTCCATTCTTATGTAAAGTTAGTATTTACTACCAAAATGTCATTTTCTGTTAGTTTTGTCTAGAAACTGAGCCAATGCAACTAATGTAAGGAAAACTACTTAACGCAAATTTTTTACATCTTAAGGATAATGAGATATTTTAATTTGCTTTATAGTCTATAGTGTTACACTACAATAAAACATGAACATGTAACGTATTCACTTTTATGTTAGTTGTAAGATGAACTGCATATTTAGAATAGGCCTATGTTAGTTATAAGCTAACATATGAAATGTACAACAAATGAATCCTAAAACTAAAAATGTGCCAAGCTATCACTAGTTTCATTAGTTTGCAATAAAGCAATTAACTGAAATGACTTACAATTTACAGTTACAGTCTCCTTACATTAGCTAGCTTAATATCGATGTGAGCTAAACATTGCTCTTAACATAATACATTTGACTTTAAAACTCAACTCCATTCACTTTGACAGAGTTAACGTTAAGTTAGCAGTTTGAGTGCACAGTCAATCACTATCTTTTTTGCAAGTAACATACATTTGAATTCATTTTTTTGGTGTTGTTTTTACCTTGGGTTTGTCGTCGGTAGTTCTCTGTCTTCACCACAGATTAACTTCCACTGTTGTCTTAGTTGTGTGTGCCTACTACTGATGTATCTGTGCCAAAACAGCAGTTAGGGAAAATACAGTAACATGTAACTGTTACCATATACAGTGGTTTACTGTAATTTTAAAATTTGATACATCAGATTTTTTTATTACAGTAAACCGCTGTATATGGTGTCTGACGTCACCTAAAATTGGACCTAAAAGAGGATATACGGTATACTGGGTGATATGTGGTTAATAACTGTAGAAATTACAGAAATGTCTAACAGTGCAGGCTGAGCTCTGGTGCAGACCTTAAAGGATGTTGTCTGGGCCATGTGCCTGGTTTGGTTTGCATCCACTGCACTTCCGACGAATGCTATGTTCTAAAAGAAACAACATTGGGTGGTGACTATCTTTGCAGAAGGAAATCTGTAATGTGTTACATTTGGGTGAAAAATATAGTACAGTATATCAAAATGGAAGCAGTGGTAAGTTGTGAGGAACAAGTAACAGCTGCTTGCAGGCAAGTTTAGCAACGGCTACAGTTTTTTGCAGTTGTTCCGTTGTATTCAAATGTAGTGTCAAATTTCTCCAAACAGAAACAAGCTAGAGTGATGACACTTAATCTGCACATGCTCAGTAGGATTCTCTCTCTGCCTGTGGAAAAGGAGCAGGATCATTTCACGTCAGCGGAAGTTTTAAAAAAAAAAAATGATTTTGAGGTATGAAAGTAATTTTTTGGATGTACAGTATTTTTCTTCTGGTGTCTAAAGTTTAAATTACTACAAATTTAAATATACATAGATTTCATCTCTAGGTTATTGATTAACAATTAACACTAACAAACTATGCTAATATAGTTGTGGCTAGCAGGCATACAAGATTTTATCATGGCTGCAACATCGGGGGCAATTGTAACACTGTGTTCACTGATGTTCCAAGCCACATGGCCCAATGTAAGGAGCTTGTTTGTCTGTGTTGACTACTTTTGTTAGAAAGTGAACATATTTCACTGAATTTAAATGTAAAACTACATTAAAAAAGGGTGTATTAAAAGAAATGGATTTGTTCTAGTATAAACAATTAACATAGGGTTATAGGGTCTTTGTATAAAATAATATGTGTTTTATATGTGTCTAACCGAAAGTGTGAATGTTATATAGGCCTAAGTCTGCAAAAGTAAAGTTCCTTTCAATTTCAGTTTGTCTATATAGTGGATTTAAAGTAGTTGATTGTATAAGACCCAGCAAAACCAAAGAGAATGACTAGTTCACTTGTGAAAAGCAATCCTATGAAGATAGAACAGATAACTTAGCAAAGGATGGCTGACATCTAAAATACTTTGAACCATAAAAAAATACTCTTAAGTTACATTAGCGGTAAAGTAATTACTTTGAGGTAGCCCTAGGCTTTTACTTGACATACAGTGGGTTAATATGACTTATTTTTCAGTGTTACAATTGCCCCCTTACCGTCAGGGAGCAATTGTAACACTCTGACTTCTTGCATTTAATCAAATATTATAGTACTTTCTTATAAGTTAAAATGTATCAATTATATTATTAATTAGTGCACATATATGTGTTTCTTGTATCAAAAGATTACTTGTGTCTCTCAAGTAGTCTGTGAGTTATTAAGGAAAATGTAAAAAATGTTACAATTGCCCCCGGTCTCCCCTATATCCTGCCCATGGCAATGCTGCTATGTGGAGTTTGATGTAGGTCAATGTAAAATATGGACAAAGGTGCTTGTGCATGTACACTACTACATACGAGTGCCTTACAATATGCCTTACTTATATAAAAAAATTAATTAATAAAATTAATCCAGTGCAATGATGCCAAAAGATCAGCGTTTGTTTTTTTTAACAAATTCAACAAACCCACATTTATAAAACCATATATTTTTATTCAAACAAGCCATCCAAACACATTGTTCTACCACAGAACCGAGGAGGGAAAGAGGGGAATAAAAAATCAGTCGTCATTTAATAGAAAACTTGTGGACAAGATCACCAGTGGACAAGATCACTTCTTGGCAAATTAGCCTGCCAAATCAGAGGTATAGTAGGAACATGACATGGGAGACACATGAAAGTGGAGACATGAGTAAATTATGCAGTGAAGTCAGGGGTATGTAGTATGGCTGAAGCATCCAGCCCGTGTCCGACTCAGAGACCCTCTTGAGTACAGCTGACTCAGCCTAACGGGGCTGAGTGCATATGTCTATGTGCGTGCATGTGGCAGCAGTTATCACCCACCTCCCTCCCCATTTCACTCTATTTCCTCAGTCTCTCTCCCACTCTCTCTTCACCTCTACCTCTGCAGTACCTCTCTTGCTCATTCCTCCCTGTGCCGGCTGGGGAGACACGCGCTTTCTGCTTTTCTGCCTGGCTGCTGGCTCTGCTCCAGCATCCCTCCGTGCCTCTCGTGTGCCTGCTCCCACCTCCAGCCTATGTCTCCCCCTGTGGGGTTTATTGGCCAGCCTGTTTCCCTGTCTGTCGCTGCTGCTGCTGGAGCCGTGGAGCTGTTTCACTGCTACGCCGCTACAAAATCTGCCTCGCTTTTCCTCTCTGCCTTTCGCTCCACGCTCTCCTATGCTGGATAATCACCACTCAGTCTACAAGAGACAGTGACAGAGGACAGGAAGGGAGGGAGAGAGACGGAGAGCCTGCACTCTTCATTCAGCTGCTGCATTCTTCAGCTTGTCTCTCCCTGAGCTTTCCTGGGCTGCTGGAGAGGAAACCACTGGTTCGCGAGAGAGCTCCCCCAAGGAATTTATTCTACTCTTTATCTACTCTAATCCTTCTCTTTGCGCTTTCTCCCTCTGTTCATTTCTGGGACAGAGTGCAGAGGAGGAGAAAAGAAGGAGGTACTGAGAGCAGGACTTCAGACTCAGCTGCACAGCTCAGTGTCCCGCCTTGCTCCAAAGACACATAAGACAAGCACACACACACACACACACACACACACAAAGAGACACATCAAGACACATCTAGACACATCGAGACACATCGAGACACACATTTTTGCATAGATTGGACTCAGTTCAGGCTGGCCAGACTGGCAGACGGAGACAGATTGACAAAGACACACATTCTTTACATACACAAAGACAGACAACAACACAGACGGACAGACTTGGTGTCATGGCGTCAGTGGACAGCAATGGTTCCAGTGTCTCTGGTCGGCTGAGATCAGGGGATCTACTTCATGCTGGTCTGGTAGTTTCACTGCTGCTTGGTGAGTTATACTTCCCTCTATACCTTCAGCTGTCATTCCTCACTCTTTCACTATATCTCTACATTTTATGAGAGTACTGGACTTCTATCCTCTGATTTCATCCAGGTTGTGATTGGGTGAATCCCT
Organism: Micropterus dolomieu; assembly: GCF_021292245.1. Taxonomy (NCBI): domain Eukaryota; kingdom Metazoa; phylum Chordata; class Actinopteri; order Centrarchiformes; family Centrarchidae; genus Micropterus; species Micropterus dolomieu. The sequence continues at coordinate 17,511,108 of NC_060166.1, forward strand.
CTGATTGTCTATACATTTAAACATGTTTCTATGCCCTCTACACCTTTTGTTTGTTTTATATGCTGGTCTTGGTGGGTGGTTCACAGCTGTCACAGTAAATTGATACCTTTCTTTTTTTATTACTCCATACCAACATCTGCTGTTCTTTCACCTCAATCCACACCTGAAGGTGTGATGTCACAGGTGAATGTTACTTGTTGCTATAGGGCATCAAGGTCAATAACATCAAACCCTGGGATGATCTGAACTTGGACATGATGAATATCTGGTTACTTAGCTGGATGAGTGACAGGGAAATTACTCCTTATGCATGCACTTAATACTGTGCCAGCCATTTAAAAGCGAAAAAGAATAAATGAGAAAGATAAAATATAAAAAATGTATGGTACTTATAATACATAAAGAAAAATGTTATGGCTGCAGTTCTCATCCATGTTTGTCTGTGTGTGTGTGTGCGCGTGTGCGTGTGGTTGTAGTATTACTGGTAGTGACGTAGTGGTGCAGTGGTGATCTGTGTGTTTGCTCAAACACTCCCTGATTCTGTTGTAGGGCCCAATAGTGCCCCCAGATCCCAACATGTCCTCCTGGCTCTGCTCTTTTGAAAGTCAGTACAGTTCAAAGTAAATAAACAAACCCAAGGGGTGTATTTGAAGAATCTCATTCCAATGCCATCCTTTAGTGAACTAAATCAAACTATATAAAAACTATATATTTCATATTGCAATGGTTTTTAAGTCCATTCTACACCCAAAGATCCCATGCTTTGCTTTTTAAATAATTGTGATGAATATGTAAAATAAGAAATAAGCTTACAACAAAATATTTATTAAAGAACAAGTGGGGGAATTGACAGATTGATAACAGAGATTGAAAAAGAAGTTATATGACCAGACAAGGGCTGCTTTAACATCCGAGAATTGAAAGGCATGAAGACTTGACAGATGGATAACATTAGTGTTGCTATGTTTTACAGAATCAGTCGGTCAGTATTGTTTTTTCTGTTGTTGTGGTGTTACCTATAGTAGCAGGAGAGCTGTGAGTATCGCTGTCTGGAGCTGGCGTGCTGGCTCTGGGAAATGTCTCGTCCTTTCTACATGTTAGCTTCGTAGCAGCAACTAGTGACATTTTGCTAACCAACAACTTAGATAACATTAGTTGCTGTATCATTGTTCACTGTATATCATGATATTTGTCAGTACAATGCAAAAAGTTTTATTACCACAAAGACTTAGAAAACACAAGTTGGCAAGCAGTGTGATTATTTGGATTGATGAATAATTCAAAATGTTATGCTAGGTAACGTTACCTTCTTTGTTATCTTAGCTACAAATTTACACCCCTGTCTTCAGTGACTGTAGTTTTATAAACAACTAATGACTAACTTGCTAGATTTTACTCTGATGTGCTTTGGATGCTGTGCTTGTGCGCTTAAGTTACACTTTTTCACGTGAGTTACCACTTTAGCCGCCTAGAATTAAATGTCCATCAGGTCAGCTCCAAGCTTCGTCTTTCTGCTGTTGCTGCTGCATGGTGTGGTGGTCCGTGCTGTGTCTGTGTGGTCTCTGGAAGAGACGGCCCGTGAAGCCTGTGAAGCACGTAAACGTTTGCCGAGATTCGGGAGTGTTGTGAACAGCCACAGATTGCCACTGCTTCTTTGCGTAGCCTTAGTTATTAACTCCCTGTTTTATTATTTTTAACTCACTTTCATTGAATCCTTGACTGTTTTATTTTTATGACTTGTTTTATAGTTGGGTTGGAGATTTTATTTGTTTTGAATATTGTGTTTCGTTTAGTGATTTTTAATTTGGCTTTTATTTTAGGAAAAAGATTAACATAACATTTTAACTTTAAACATTTCTTTATAGTGGTTATTCCAATTTATCTTGGTACAGAGGTGGTGATGTATAACAGGTGGCTCATTTGAATAACATTGCATGTATTTTTAAGTGTGTTATTTGGGTTTCATTTTTACATTTGTGTGTCGTCGTTTGTATTTATAGCCCCTTTTATAAGGTCCTCACTGTAGAAATATAACTGACTGCCATATAGACAGAAAAATAGAAAACCTTGTCTCTGATCTTCTCTGTAGGCTTGCCTGTGTTAGTGGGAATCCCTGAAATTGTAATAACTGTTCAATTTAATATCTTAACTCTTTGGGTGAAAGTCCCAAGGTGGGGTTGTCAATCTTTGCTTAATCATCAATTTTTGCCAAGTCCTCCAGCCCGGTTACATAATGAATACATAATTTTTGTTTTGTTCAGCTAGCGTTACTCTTGACCCTCGTGCAGCAGAGTGTCTGCTGATCGACGGATTATCTGGCAGAACATGGCTTCATGTTTGATAGGTGTAGTAGTCCCACTCCTACCTTTGTTAAAAGTCCTCAAATTTATAATACAAATAAACACCCCCTGATTTACTAAGGCAGGTCCAAACCAGTTGCAAACCAAATAAAACTGGCAGCAATGTTACAAAGGTAGACGACTCAGTGGTCGATGACTGCCAGCCAAATCGGCAACCCTAGTGTGGGATTGTATGTAGACAACAATTTTAGACTATGCTGACCTCATATTATAAGCAGTATGAAATGTCTGTAAATTAAATAACACATTAAAAGTGATGTGCATGCTTGTAATTCTATACCATAATGTAAAACACAACCACTGTTGCTGTCTGTTTCCCAAAAGATGTCTTTCAACCACCCGTTCTCCTATCAGGCATCATATACACGCTTTGACAAAACCATGGCTATTGTACGCAAAGCGTCGATTTTGCGTTGCAACACAAAGATGGCTAACCCTACCTGCACAGCTGTAAGGTTAGCCAGTCGACATGCATATATTTACTGACTTAGGTTTAGGCACAAACTTCTGTGACGGTCAAGGTTAGGGTAAGTTGCCTCAGGGGACTGTCAACGCCTTAAACACAAACTTCGCTAGCAAGATAGCTAGGGTGCAATATACCTGGGGACGCAGAATTGACGTTTTGCGCAAAATAGTCACGGTTTTCTCAAAACGTGTATAGATGACACCTGAGCATGAAAACAGGATGCTTTCAATAGAATCCCTTTGTGATCTAGTAGAAAATGTCCGAACTGTAGTCTTAATGTGAGTAACTTTTCTGGGTTTCGTTTTCTTGGCATGATGGAGGCATCAAAAACACCATGTGGCTACAGTACTATTATAGTTAGATTTGACCCCAAAAGTTATTAAAATGGTTATAAAAAGCAGGTTATCTATATTACTTTGCTGAGTGCATTACATATTACTCTGTATTACAAATTTTAAGATATCTTGGGTTTTATTTACCACAGCAAAATGTATTTTGAACACTATGTTGGCTCTTGTTATATGGGTTACTATTGCGTGGAGCCAATCTGTATCTTTAGTTGTGTTGCTTCACTCTTAGGGTACTTGCTGTTGTGATTAGTAGGTCACCTTTTATTTTTTTCTTAATTGCTACATGCATCCATATGCAATCCATTGAATTGCCACCAAAGAGTTGAATGATGAGCTAGCTCTGTAGTAACATGGAATGTCGTGTCTCGCACGCCAAGGGCTTAAAGTTTGAAAATAAATTAAATCAGGGTTTGGTCATTGATGTGAAAGTTAACAATCTCTGCAGAGGAACACACTGCTTTGCAGACCTCTAGATCTGAAACCTTTGATCCAAAAACAAGCTAGCCACTGTAGTCCCTTTCTTATCGTCAATCAACCATAATTCTCTCAACCTCCCTCATTTCATTTGTGGCAGCACTGTCCATCTCCATTCCCTAATATTATATTACTTAACATTACTGTCTATTTTTCATCTGTATTCTGCAATGTTCTATATTCTATTTCATACAGCAAATGTTTATGTGTACATTAAACATCTGTTGAAATGTCATGATTTGTGAAATGTGAAAGTAACTTGCTGTCAGATCTGTCCCATCCACACATCAAGATTATGTCCTTGCAACTGCACTGTTCGTCCTCCAAGTAACACTCATTATTTGCATAGAGGTACCGCTGATGTTACAAGCCCCCATGATAGTAGGACAACAGTCAAGACTCAGAAGACTATTTCACGCACCAAATATACAGACAAATATATCAGAAAACAAAGATATGTAGTCCAAAATGTTCCTAAATATGAAAACACACAGAACAACTGTCACTTCAACTATGCCATTAAACCACTTTCATCATCTTCCCTTTCAAAAGCCACAAGGCATTATGCAACGCCGTTTTGTAGAGATTACACAACAACCACCAGAAAAGGTAAGAGTTGTGGTGCAGCGAGGCAAACAGATGCAGAGCACCCCAGGTTATAACAAAGCAATTACCAGTAATCCTAACTACCAACAGTAGTTGGTATGTAAATGTGAATTATACAGCATGTTGTTAGTTGTTGGCGTGGTTATCATTAATATGGTAACCACGCAAACAAGTAACATAATAGTGCGCCCATATCTGTAAGTGCTGTGTAAACGTGACCCCACCTTGGCCACTGTGGATTGAGATATGTAGCTGCTGTAATTCTCTGCCCTGCAGTCACACATTCACCTTGGAGAGGACATCTCATTCCCTTACCTCTCCCTATCCATCCCTCGTGACACCTTCCGTCACTTCCTACACACTGCACTTCCTTCGTAACCCCTGAACCCCCCATTCGTCTCTCTCCTCTATTCTCCTCCTCCCTGTCCATTCCCTCCCTTCTCTCTCACCCTTCCCATCACTTCTCTCTCTCTCTGTCTCTCTCTGTCTCTCTATCTCAGAGAGGTAATAGTGTCCTCGGTCAGTTCTCTATGGGTTCACTAGGAAATACATTAACCCTTCAATCTCTGGCCTATTTAAAAAAGGAAGAAAAAAACTCACCTTGACAGTTAGCCAAGGACACACACATTCAGTTTGCTTTTTCCTCCCATCAGTGATTCAGATATTGATGTTTCCCAATTGGAACAAAGAGATATTTGATAGCGGAGCTAAAAATATCATGCATTCCTAATGTGCACACACACACACACACACACACTGCACATGTGTGAATCTGTGGATGTTGTCAGAATAAATTGTAAAGGGAAGGGTGGAGAGAAAAGGAATAGTAGAGAGCAGAGGTGTAAAATGAGGGCATTGTGAAATCTATTTCTAGGCATGAGGTGGGTCACTCTTCTCAGATATGTAAAAGACTTACACAGTACGTATGCCATTTAGAATGGAGATTCTCCCCTGTTTCCCTTTGCATCATTATTCCCTCTGGAGCAATTGGGTTCAAACCTTGCTCAATCTTAATCGGAAGGTCGGCGGTTCAATCCCTAGACTGCATGTTGAAGTGTCCTTGGGCAATATACTGAACCCTGAATTTCCCCTGGTGGGTGTTCCACCAGTGTGTGTGAATGTTAGTTTCTGTTTGAGCACTTAGGCTCAGTGTATGAATGTGTGTGATTGGTGAATGTGATGTAGTGTTAAAGTGCTTTGAGTGGTCGCAAAGACTTGAAAGGCGCTATACACATACAGAGCATTTACATTTAAAATATTATTTGTTGATCTACTTATATTAGAGTTTAAAAGGCACTCAAATGATTCAGACCAGCAGCCAGCGACAGAAAACATTTCAAAACTTAAGGATGTCATTGATTCCAGTGTACTGCACCACAAACACACACACACACAGACCAGCTCCCAACATCTCTCCTCTGCTTATTTAGGCACAGCGTCCCAGAGGAACACGTTCTGAGAGCAAGTAAGACAGAAAGAGTGAGGGGAAAAAAAGAGAGTGAGAGAGAAAAGTGCCCAGTGCTGAAAAAAAAGAATGGTAAGAGTCCATTAAAAGAGAGCAAAACCAGAAACAGAAAAGAACAAGGAGAACCCAAATGGCCTGAGTTGCTAGTGAAAGCAGAGGAGATGAGTCAAGATGACTACAGAGAAGAGGTAAAAATATCGGATGTTAGCAGACAAGCAAGGGATGAGAGTGAGAAGTCGAAAAAGCAAAGAAAAACTAAACAAAGAAAAAGTAGAACCAAACCTCACACAGTGAAATACTCAGGGTGTATAATCCTGTACTTTTAATACAACATTCAGTGATTTAACATTTTATTGCCATATCAACTTCACAGTTGTTAGTATAGGCTGTATGCGCACATCTATCTATTTTGTTTTTCTCTTCATACTTGACAGACCATTCAGTTATTGAAAATGGGAATTGAATTCATACTGAGCACAGTTTATTGCAGAGATCTGGCTTCTGTTTCACCACTTGTTATAATTTCCCTGTTGATTACCAAATCAAGTACTGAATTAGCAATCAATTTGTTTACCAAGTCAGGGATGGCTGCAAAGACATCACACATTTGCATGTACAGTATCTCACAAATGTGAGTACACCCCTCACATTTTTATAAATATTTGATTATATATTTTCATGTGACAACACTGAAGAAATGACACGCTACAATGTAAAGTAGTGAATGTACAGCTTGTATATATAAGTGTAAATTTGCTGTCCCCTCAAAATAACACATCACACAGCCATTAATGTCTAAACTGTGGTCATCATCCTCACTCATTGACTGATCAAGTTAAATTATAAAGAAAACTAATGTATGAAGATATTATTGGGGCAAAACAACTGAGCATCTGTGGCAGTGGAATCTATAGTTGTAGAAAATAATCTCATATGTGTAACAGTAAATTTGAAGTCATAGGGAAAATATTTTAGGAGTTGCAAACTTGTTGATTTTTGTGGAGCAAACGTGATTTATGAGTCTAGAGGCAGGAACGGGCACTGTTCAGAGATCAGCGAACCCTTCTGGCCAGTCAAAAGAGCTTGTTTGTTTTTCCAACCTATGGTAGATAAAACCGTGCCCACTTCTGTAAGATGAAAGCCTTGGTAGTATGACAGCTACAGTAGTTTGGAAAAAAGCAACATGGGGCACTAAATTTAATGAATTTACTGTTTAGAGTGTTGAGTAATGGGCAACATTCATTCTAAGGGACTATGCGTTAACAGTATGAGTCAAGCATAAAACCTTGGGTTTACTCCAGAAAATGGGTTTAGTGAAAACTGTTAAACTTTCATTTCTTCATTGATTTTGTCCATTACTATCAGAATCAAAATCCAGCTTTTATATTAGATTGTTACTCAGGACTATCTAAAGTTATGGCCTTTATGCGCTGTTTCTTTAAACATTGGTGTTTGCACTCACATGAAATAGGCCACAGCATCAAGTCACCCTCAGTTCAGAATAAAGTGAAAAAATCAGAATACATTTTGTAAAAACATACATGAAGCTTAAGACACGTAGGCTCAATGAGTAATTATCTCTATCACTCACGATGTGATTGGTCACACTGATAGAAAATTTCAAAATTAGAAAGAAAAATTATTCCTATAATCTTCTATATAATATACAGAGAGAATAACAATGTATTTTTCTCCATTTTAAATAATTTTCTTATTTTTTTATATTTTCTTATCCACAGTTGTGCTTAGTATGGAACTATTTAATCACAGTAACTAACAAATTGCCGTAGAATTGGAGTTTGTCAGGGCCAAAACATACCAATGACCCCAACTGATTACAGTCAGCAGTTACAGAGCCTTTAACACCCAGTGTGCCATTGCAAACTGTGATTTCCTACAAAATGACCAGAGGGATTCCTATGTTTTTGTGTTTTTTTAATGCTGATGCCTTCACAGAGCTGCAAAGCAGGTGGTGAGAAATTATTATATAGATGTAAGCCCTTCATGAACACATAGTGTACTCTTTACACTGTTTGCACCATGTCCAAGTGCAATGTGATCCTGAGCAGGTCAGTGTGGAGAGGAGCATTTATAAATAGGCCCCAAGTGTGTGAGAGACACCAGAGCAACAATCTGAGAATTACACCAGCTGTCAGTGTAAAACCAACATAACTTGCCCAGCAAGATCCAAATACCAATACAAGGTGAGCTGTCTCTTTTGGCAATGAAAGAGATCCCATGTGTTTTGCTTTGCGCAACAGCACAGGACACCATTAAAATTTTGTAAAAAACTGGATTGATGTTTATGTTTTGATTTGGGAGCAATTTTGTCTCACTGTGTGCATACAGGAGCAGTTAATGCACTGACAGAAATTAATAAATGAGCAAAAATAGTTTACCAGAGGTGAAAACTCGAGTCACATGACTTGACAAAAGTGACTACACCCCTCACATTTTTGTAAATATTTGATTATATCTTTTCATGTGGCAACACTGAAGAAATGACACTTTGCTACAATGTAGTGAGTTTACAGCTTGTATAACAGTGTAAATTTGCTGTCCACTCAAAATAACACATCATATACTTATATGAAATAGACGTATGACGTATGCTCAGACCATACGCTGCACACTGCATCAAATTGGTCTGCATGGCTGTCGTCCCAGACGGAAGCCTCTTCTAAAGATGCTGTACAAGAAAGCCTACAAACAGTATGCTGAAGACAAGCAGACTAAGGACATGAATTACTGGAACCATGTCCTGTGGTCTGATGAGACCAAGATAAACTTATTTAGTCCAGATGGTGTCAAGCGTGTGTGGCGGCAACCACACAGGAGTACAAAGACAAGTGTGTCTTGCCTACAGTCACGCATGGTGATGGGAGTGTCACAGGGCCTGCCCGTGGCATAGGCATCATAGGCAGTTGCCTAGTAAGTTTTCTATTCAGCACGAATCAACTCCGAGTCCAGATAGTAATGTAACTGGTAGACTTTTGCAATATAAACTGTCAAATAGGTTGAGATCCCAGCACTCTAACACAACAAACAAAGGCTCACTAAAGCCATGGAACTGCAAGGTACTTTCCAACTGAATAACACAAATGAGTATAATTATTATGGTAACCTGGTCCTTCGAGCCGGATGTCATGTCTCAACAACATGTCTCAACAAAATCCTTCACTTCTATTATTCTTTACAAAACATAAAACTGAAGTGTAGTCTTGCTCTGTTTGGGACTTTGAGGTGCACTTTGATGGAGCTTCTGAAGTTAACGTGTGTGGTGAGATTTCTGCCTGATCACTGTTTTCGGTTGGTTTCGGTTTCAAATGCAGCGTGCAGTCCCAAACTGTGTCAGTCAAATGGTCTAAAGGGGATAACCTACTACCAGCGGAGCAATAACGCAGTGCACAGCAGAGTAGGATATAGGGCAGGTAGAATTAAAAATATTATGAATTCTCATTAAATGATGATGTTGGTCTGGTAATATTGCAGTTTTTTTCTGGACATGTCAGAGAACACAGATAGGCTATGTGGGAGGGATTCTGAATGTGCAGAAAGTTTTGAACATGAGCAGAAAACTCACTGAAACACAGGAGCAATTAATGTCCAGGAATTTATAACTGAATTAAAATGTATCAATTTATCATTGAGGTAAAAAGTTCCATGTATTTAAAGAGGTTATTTCCCCAAACAAAGACTCAAAAGAGGAGGGAAGGCTAAGCATGTGTACTGACTCAGCAGGGATTTTATTAAATTAGAAAAGTTGATCTACAGGAGAAAAAATATTTAAAAGCAATAGCTGCAGAATTCCTGAGAGTCTTACTTCTCGCCTAGGGCTCCAACACTGACAGCATGAGTACTGCCGGCACTGGGGAGATACGGTTCACTGAGGGAACCATGAATGCCAACATGTGCTATGACATACTGAAAAACACACCTCCAAGACGACCACTGCCTTGCTAAAGAAGCTGAGGGTAAAGGTGATGGACTGGCCAAGCATGTCTCCAGACCTAAATTCTATTGAGCATCTGTGAAACATCCTCAAACAGAAGGTGGAGGAGCACATGGTCTCTAACATCCACCAGCTCCGTGATGTCATCATGGAGGAGTGGATGAGGACTCCAGTGGCATCCTGTGAAGTGCTGGTGAAAATATTTACATTTTGGGCCCAATTTGGACATTTTCACTTAGGGGTGTACTCACTTTGGTTGCCAGCAGTTTAGACATAAATGGCTGTGTGATGTGTTATTTTTTAGGGGACAGCAAATTTAGACTATTACATAAACTACTACTTTACATTGTAGCAAAGTGTAATTCCTTCAGTGTTGTTAAACTTGGAAATATCACGAAGGCCTTGCTAGTGACTAGTGATGTACTTGGACTTATGTACTGCAGGACAATTTACAGTATGTAGCAAATAAAAAGCATATAATACGTAGCAAATAGCACAGCAGTACAGATTTAAACTCTGACAGATTCACGAAAGTGAACATTTTAAGCTGCTTGGCCCTTCTCTACAATCACTGGCACTGTGTAAATAAAATGGCGGGTAGACTATTTTGTACAAATTGTTGTCGGGTGATTGGTGGCACATATGCTTTGTAATAGTGCTGATAGAAATAAATCAGGAGGACCATATTCAAATATTGATATATTAGGCCTATCAAAAACTTGGCTTAAAGAATCATCCCCTGAAGCTGGTGTTGTTTTCCCTGACTATAATGTGTTTAGAAGGGACAGAGGTAAAGGAAGAGGTGGGGGTGTACTGCTGTATGTGAAAAATAATTTGGTGTGTTCACAACTAAGTGTGCCAAGTGAGGTCAAAATTGAAAATGTATCAGTAAAAGTATCCCTCTCTGCAGAGATGACTTTTACTTTGGTTTGCGTTTATCGTCCCCCATCTGCCAAAGTTGACTTTTATGAACAACTGCAGTTACTACTTAAACATCACACAACATATAACAAGTCCAATGAAATTATTGTAATTGGAAACTTTAATGTAAATTGGTATTGTAAGAAAGATAGGAAATCACTAAAGTACATCATGGACAATCTAAATTTTTCCCAACTCGTTCAGCAACCAACAAGGATTACGAAACACACAAAGATCTACTTTTCAGCAACAGACCTGAAAGGATAATTAGATCTTATAATTTCTTGACTGGTCTTTCAGACCATAATATTATACTGTTTTCTAGGAAACTGTCCAAGTCGAGGGTTAATAACGATTTTTTTAATTCTACAAATAACAGGTCTCCTTATGAGTTTATACAGCCAACGACAAAATGTGGCCACATCCCTGTCATCACTGGACTGGGATATAATCCTGTCTGGTGAAAATCTTGAATTTTGTAGTAGCAAATTTATTAACTCTCTAAAGAATGTAATCTCAACCCATTCGAGCAGAGGGAGATATACGAGTAAAAAAAGGTGCCACTTGCCATGGCTGAATAAAGAATGTAAAAATCTGATGTTAGCTAGAGACCTGCTATTAAAGCAATTTTTGAAATCAGGTCTAACAACAGACCGTCAGAAGTTTACTCACATGCGAAACAAGGTAACACAGAGCTTGAGACTGGCCAAAGCTAATTTTTTCATTAAAGTAATAGATAATGCAAACGGCAATGGAAAATTTGTATGGCAAAACCTAAATAAATTGCTTTGCCGACAATTAAACAAAAACAATAAGGACATGGAGCTCCAAATTAATGACTCGATTATTAAAGATCCACTCTCCATAGCCACTAACTTCAATAGTTTCTTTATAAATTCTGTGAAAGACATTACGCAGCATTTTGCTTCATCTCTGTGTTCTGACAATGTTATCGATCCACATCAGTCTGTATTCAAAATTATTGAAATCTCAGATTATGAAGTAACAAAAATTATTACTGCTATGAACAATTCAAAAGCCCTTGATGTATTAGAGTACAAGAACCTTCTTGTACGTCCAATTACTCAACTTCTGAATATGTCCTTTAATCATTCTATAGTTCCTGCAGATTGGAAAGTGGCTGCAGTAACACCAATATTCAAATCAGGCGCTATAACAGACATGTCCAATTATAGACCTATCAGCATACTTCCTGTTATATCAAAAATAGCGGAGAAGTGGGTAGTCAGATTACTGACGGCCCATCTGGAAAATGTCCAACCTTCATCACATCCATTACAATTTGGTTTTCGGACCCATCACTCCACCAATAGTGCCCTGTGTGTGTTAACAGAAAACATAAAAGGTTTGCTTGACAAGAGTTCTTGTGTCGGGGCTGTCTTCATAGATATGAAGAAAGCCTTTTTAACTCTGTAAACCATCAAATTTTATTATCTAGGTTGACTAAATTTAACATCTGTGATCAAGCACTTTTTTGGTTTAAATCCTATCTGTCCCACAGGAAACAGTACGTGGTAGTAGATGGTGTCAAATCTCCCTGTCTAGATTCTGGAGTTGAGATCCCACAGGGGTCTATCCTCGGGCCGGTTCTGTTCTCTCTTTTTATCAATAACCTACCAAATTCATGTCCAAACGTCTTTTCGCATGTATGCGGATGACGTAGTAATTTATACTCAAGCAAAAACTATCCAACAAGTAGCTGCTGACCTCACAGCGGCTCTATTCTATGTGCAGGGCTGGCTAAAGGATTCATGCCTCATGATGAATACCAGAAAAACTGTGTGCATGTATTTCTCAAAACGCCATGTCAAAATAATCAGATCAAATGTCTTTCTGAATGGAGTGGAGCTTGACCTGGTCTCAGAATTTAAATACCTTGGGGTAGTTCTCGATCCAGCATTTTATTTTAAAAGTCAGGTAAAAAAAGTATCACAGGTAGTCAAATTTAATCTTCAAAATTTTTGGCATATTCAAAATGATTTAACCATGGGTGCAGCTAAAACATATGTTTATATTCAATGATTATTTCTCATCTTGATTATTGCTTGACTACCTGGTCTCTTGCTTGCCCCACAACATTAAAAACCATAGAAAGTCTCTATAAAAAGGCACTAAAAATACTTGACAAAAAAACGTTATCCCACCACCACTGTCATGTTCTAAAAAAACATAGACTATTGGATTTTCAAAATATGATCAATTTGAAAATGGCCTGATATACAAGGTTCTATACTCCCTCGCTTCTCCACCGCTAAAGGATTTTATTAAATCTAAAGAAAATTCGCAGAGGACCACGCGAGCCTCTACCAGAGGAGACGTAATAATACCCCACAGGCTTACCACATTCGGTCAGACGTTCCTGTCAGTCTGGGGTGGGAACCTGTGGAATAGTCTTCCTATAACATTGAGAGAATGCCCTACAAATAGCTCGTTTAAAGTCCAGCTGAAAAAATGGCTATGGGCAAATCAAAATTGCACACATTAATGGGTATGCTGTATTTTATTTTAATTAATTTTTTATTTTTTTAATTTAATTTTATTTTTCTCATTTTGTTTTGTTAATTGTATATGGATGAGTGTTTGTGAACTGAATGAATTTTTAAATTTTATGTGAATATTGTATATAGGACTTTTAATAATTTAATGATAAATGATGCAGATGTAAATTTTATTCTGTAATGTTTTATGACCTTTGTGATCTTAGCCTGTGGGACTACGGATGGAAATGAGCTTGTAGCTACAATCCGACATGTTTACATGCATGTATTCCATGTTTGTTCATTAACATGTACTGTCCCAATCAAATAAATAAATAATTTAAATCAAATTTGGTCAAAAACTAAAGTTATTTCCATTAGTCTTCATTATAGGACAGTGTCAGACCTAAATGAGTATAATGTTTCAGTATGCTGTATCAAGTTTAACAGCTCTGTAATGTGCAGCTGTCACATTAGAAATAAACAGTAGGTATTGAGAACTCATTGAGTGGTAAATTAAATATATTAACTTACAAATTTACATGAACAGCAATTTTCTTCCAGAATTCCTCTCTCCTTATTCCCCACAACAGTGTTTCTTTTTGCCATCATACTTGTTTTAAATTCTTCGTAGCTATCTATTATAACGCCCTGTTCCTCATAACTGAAGTAGGTGGCACTTGATCGGTCCATTTTGTGCGGATGAAGAGTCAAATGATGCGCCAAACACCCCCTTGTATGGGAGCACACACAGAGCCTGAAAACCAGGGTTAACAAAGACAATTCATAACCACCATTGTGATACCCATTACCTTTGATTGGAGTTTTAGGTTTTGTCGAGCCTGCTAACACAACGAAAGCCTGGCTTTGTCAAACTTGCATCGTAGTTCACCTCTCCGGTGACTGCTGTCTAAAATGTGATGTTTTGCGTCTGTATTGCATATGTGCTGTACTATGTTTTTACTTTCTTTTTCTGTTTTCTGTGCCCCTCTTTCTCCCTTGGTTCAGGTGTGTGGAGTGTCGGTGGCCTGGAGGTCTCGACAGGTAAAGTGTCTTCAATTGAAGCAATGAATGGCTCCACAGTTCTGCTGCCCTGCACCTACTCCTCCTGCATTGGCATCAAAAACCTCTACTTCAACTGGCACTATTATGACAATGGAACCATGCTCAAGGTGTAGCATGCATACACACACACACACACGCACACACACACACGCACACACATACGCACACACACACACACACACACACACACATGCAGACATGATCTTTTCCATGTTGCATGCCTCGGATACATTGTTGCTTAACACATGCTGATGTTATCTCTGTATCTAACAACATAGGTGTGTGTGTGTGTGTGTGTGTGTGTAGTTATGTGAAGCGGTGATTCCCATTGAGGGTGTGGAGCCCAAGGTCAGTGTGTACCATGAGCGTGTGGAGTTTGTCGGCTCCTCAAAGACCAACAACATCTCCATTCTGCTGTGGAACATCACCTTCGAAGATGAGGGAGAGTACATCTGTTTCGCCAGGAACCCAAAAGAGAAGAACCGCAACCACAGTGCCGTCTACACTCTTATAGTGGTGGACCAAAGTATGTGACACACGCATGCACTTGCATACACCTGGCACACAAAAACACTAAACATGCATTACTATTTTATACCTTCTGACAGATAAGAATACTGATAATCTCACTGCTAGTGTCAAGCATGCATGTTTATGTCATCTCTCTAGCTTGAGTTTCTCCCTCACAATGTCTTTCCCTCTCCCCTTCTTTCAGTGAAGGAGGTTGACAATACTTTGACAGTCATCATTGTCTCAGTGCTGGGTGGAGTCATTGGCTTAGTTATCATTATCATGGTGATAAAGGCCTTGGTTGTTCACTTCCTGCTGAAGGATGATGAGAAGAAGTGAGTAGATCACTGACTATAGTAATACAGCATATATTGTGTGCGACCACTTATCAATAAAATGTGGCTATTCAGTGTGACTGTAGCTAATAAACAACAGAGAGACCTGCCTATCTCAAAAAAAGAAAAACAAATGTAATCTCTATTTTGTCTTTTCACATCTATCAATACTTGTCAGTAGTGAGTTGGATGTGGTACTCAACTGCTCTATTATTTTTTTTTTTAAATGGGATACTTTAATGTCTGCGTTTTGATGTAAATCATCACGGTAGACTAACTGAATTTATGGCAATAAGACAATGCATAGTTACATGCTACAGCATTCGCCAGAAAATTACTAAAACGCATGTTGTTACAACATCAGTTCCCCAACTGTATTCAACCACAGACTCTTATTTCTATCACATAGTGATTTGGATATATGTTTTTGGCCATTAACATACATTCTTCAGAAACCTGGTGTATTGAGCTGTTTTTATGACAGGGCAATTACTATTTGTACTGCAAAACTACTGTGAAAACACTGAGAAGCACCGATCATTTAAACAGTATAACATGACCAAAATCTACTTGTCTTACTGACCATTTGGATTAAAGAAACCAGAAATGCAGTTTCATGGCAATTTCTGCATTAAAATGTCATCCTAACTGGGTTAATATGAGACTAAAATTTTTTTGTCCATGTTAACAGGACGTTTGCTACCACTTATTAACAAAACTTTGGCTACCCAGCGTGACTGCAACTAATAAACAAGAGATACTTGATACTTTTATCTAACATAAAAAGACGGACAAATGTTATCTCTACTTTGTTTTTTCACACCTATCACAATTGCTAAGTCAGTAGTAAGTTCCAAAGCAGACATCTATTTATGAAATAGGATACATACATTATACAAAAAGAGTATACAAAAAAGGGTGGCACGATGCATCATGTTTTAAATGAGTTCTTCTGAGCATTCAGTTAGCTTCTTTCATATGTGTTTCAGTAATAACCTAATTACATATTTCCAATTTGTGTCCAACACAAGATTATTATTTGGGGCTTTGAGGGTTAGGCCACTTATAGCTCTTATCACTGCCATGTTCCTCCCTCTATGGGTGTACATCTTAACCTTTGGTTATTCTGTCCCCTGCAGTAAAGAGTGCCTGGTGAGCTCCTCAGGGAATGACAACACAGAAAATGGACTTTCAGGAGCCAAAGCTGACAACAAAGGGACACCAAAGGCATAAGCAAAATGCAAAGTATGTCTGTATGTTTGTATATATGTTAGACAAATGTACACGCTGGGAGGAAATGGTGTTTTCAGTGGACTGTTTTATCTTGCTAGTGGCTAACTAATACAACATGTACATGTCTATTTTAAATCATGCTTGAGATTTGGGAAGTGTGAAATGTGCAAAGGCCTGGATCGCTCTTTCACCTACATGGCAGCCCGTCTGTAACACGGCATACAGCCTCTGTTATCGAACTCTGCTCTACATCGTACTGAAACCTGACACTCTCTACAGTAGAGCCTCGCCTCAACTCTCTGCCTGTAGTTACATATCCTTGTGGTTTTCATACCCTTATTTTCTTATTCAGGTTACATCTTCAAACACACTACACTTTTTTTTTTACTTTGAGCCCTCTATAACCATGATACAACTAATAGTAACTATTACATCATTTTAGAGGAAAACCTTTGCACAAAGCAGATCCTCAGTTGTCTTAAGTTCTTTATTTATAGAGCAAATTTCAATATTTAGCTGTCAAAATACAGTTACCAGTGTCAGTTGACAAGCTAAAAGTATGTTTAACTTTCAGTTTGTAATTTGTGGGACTTTTGTGTAAAAACAAATCTGACCGGTGGGAATACGCACCTGCCAGGATGAATCACCACAATCTATGAACTGCCTTCATGTCAACTGAACAACAGCAGGAAACTGCTGAAAGGCTTCTCCTCCGACCACCTCTCTTGACACTGACCCAAATCCACCTGTAAACCCAAACCAGAGGACCACTGGGGGGAATTGAATTGAGAGCAGGTGGTCAGTACTTTTACTGAAGTAAAGGATCTGAGTACTTCCTCCACCACTGTGTATACAACCACTGATATATTTAATATGTTTTCTAACAAGTTAACACACCTAACAAGTAACACAACTCTGCTGTGTTACCGGCTGACTCTCCGCTTTTAAGAAAGGTGGCCTTGTGGTATAACTTGTGTATATGATGTAGAATAGCAGGTTTGTTGTGGGAAGCAAGTCTCCAGCAATCACAGAAACGTATATGCTATTAGGGGTAATTAAGTCACCTTAGTCAGCCGTAATATGGCTATTTAAGCATTACAGTTACGGAAAATATTGTGTTCGCTGTCACAGAAGAGAAATAACAAGTCCGTGTTCATGCAGTGTTACAACATTCTTCACAGCAGAGTTGTGTGCAACTTACCATGGATAAAGCACTGAGCTAGCTAGATAATGACAGATAGCTAGATAGCGACAGTGACAGCAAGGGTAAATTCGAGAATTGCGATACAATTACTGATGGTCATCCATTACATGCCGCAACTGTGTGCAGATGATGCAAAACAAATCGTGGTCATTCAACTTATGTGTTGTATTGATAAGAGTTTGCAGTGAAGTAGGCCTATTTCAACAACCCTGATGTCACTTTATTTTATACGCCAAAGAAGTTTTTCACTCACATTTGGAGTGCTAATTTTGGACACTGGGTGAGAGACACAAGAATTGGCAAGCATGGGATGCATATTTCATAATTTATTAGAATCAGATCATTTAAACCTATATGTCATTTACAGTAGATTATCAGTGTGCTTTCTTGCCAGATTCACTCATGGCTGTACCCACACTGGCCCACTCTGTCTGACTGACAAGCCCTCAGGGCAGCTCTACTGCTTCGTCTCCTCACGTTGGACTGAGGGCAGACTGGACTCAGTCACTCCCTATCACATCTCGAGGCACAAGTGGTATTACAACACAGGACGGGATGGAGCTAGCTTGTTAGCACGATAACTTCAGTAGATATCTCTGCAACACAATAGATAGACTTCTTTGACATGACGTCGGAACTTTTACTTCTTCACATTCTGTGGATCATGCTAGTTAATTTTTTTGAATGTTTTACTTTAACAGTTCTGTCCAAATCTTACACACTAAAGTTCAACTTGCATGTTTACTGCTTCATCCAGGTTTGACACATTGCTGGGGTGTTTGGTTCATTAATGCTGACAGCAGATTTTGAACAACTACTGGCAAGATAAGGCTGACAAGCGGGCTCCTTTTAGGTGACTGAAGGATTCTGTTCTGCACAGGTTTTATTGTTTTGCTTTAGATGAAACACAGGTGCCTGTTCTGCTTCTGCTCCCCCTGCTGGTGGGAGGATAAAAATATAGAAAAGTATTAAAAAACAACCAACCCTAACCCTCATCAAAGACAATCCCTAGACTACCCAGCTCCCCATAGAAATGAATGAACTTAATCATGCTGCTTCTGACAAATAACCAATGCATTTTTAGCATGTGCGCATTTTCTATACCTTCATATAAGTATGTTGTCTAGCACCACAGTACACGACTATTTCTGTGTGTCTATGTATGCTCTCATTTAACCCTTCACATTGACCTCAACTGACTGAAGCTCTGTCAATGAATCAATAAGAGCCTCCCAACACTGCTACAACATTTCTTACCCCTTCAACCAAGTCAAGGTGAATAAAAGGTGACTTACTTACACTTAGGCTGTGTCCGAAATCACCCACTACTCACTATATAGTGGACTCCATAGTGAGCTCATCATTTTGTAGTGCTGCCCGAATGTAGAGTGATAATTATTATACCCTATATAGTCCACTCAGTGTATCCCAGTATGCATTTTGAGAAGTAGTGTATAACTGATGGTCACTAACCAAGCCGTACATACCATCATGCATTGCGCTGATAGAAAAAAACAGTCCACCAGCAGATTGTCCTATGGCAATGACGTAATTAAATAACGATCGGAGTAGTGTCCGAAAGTACTGTTTTAATAGTGAGCTCACTACATAGTCCTCTACATACTCTCCTACATAGAGGGTAGGGAGTAATGAATGAGTGGTCATATCGGACACAGCCTTACTTATTCAATAGCAAGTATCCACTTTTTCACACTTGAATGCAGACTCTAAATGGCTACTTTGCAATACACACTTGCTCTGATAACCATAAGAAAATATTTTCACACATACACGTTTTCTGAATCGTGCTGAGATAGTCCAAACACGTCCATTGATACTGGCTCAGCAATACAGGTAGAATAGCATTGGGGCAGACTGCTAAAGAATGTAATGACTGTCAGGGAATAGATGTCTAAAAAGTATATTTCAATTTATTATAAAAAAAATATTATATTCAACATGGTAATGTTACTATCAAACGAATGTATGAATGTCCCAATAGGCCAGAGGTTCAAATTCCTTTGCCAACTTACTCTGTGTAGCAGCCAATCCTTTGAGTGTTTTGCTCAGTTCAAAGTTCAGATGAGCAAAACAACTGCTTGCCGTGACTGTGTCTAAATATTTGGACATTATAAGAAATTTGAGTTGGGTTTCTAAATAGCACTGGTGTCTTAGCACTGAACATTTTATTGTTTTTAGTAAACGTCCGGATTAACATGTGCTCAAGAGCATGGAGGGAACTGGGAGCTGTTGAGAGTAAATTAACTAATTGAAAAAAGATATATTATTATATACAAATTTAAATGTTAGACCATGCACCAACTATACAGCTTTCGACATTTCAGAAGTAATCACCTTGTGTAAAAATAGGAAAAGTCAAAAAAGTCTTCATAATATATGCATAAATTTGATCTTGTGATAAGTCAGCGTGGATGAACTTAGTGCTAAGATGCCTGCTGGAAACTGGAACCCGTTCTCTATGTGACTCTCAGTACGAGAGGTCAAGCTGGCAGACATGATCTGCCACACCCTCACACATAACTTGAATAGCTATGATAGCTGAAAGCTACACACAAATATACGCACACACACACACCCCTACACATGCACTCATACACTAAGAGTAACTTTGATACCAGAGTGTTAGTACACTGTCCTTGCATACAAACAATATAGCACTTTACCACAGTTTAGAGTGGGTGCACAAAACGCATGAGATTATTGAAGTGACTTCAAAATCATTGTTCTTCTTCTTGTACAATCTATTGGAAGAGCTAACAAAAACTATCAATTTCACTTGTTTGTCAAGTTTGACTGAGTACCTGACAACAGCATTGTGTCATAATGGTTTTAGCACTGACTGACTACATGTCAATGTATCAACGTGTCAATGGAACAGAGTTTTATGGCAAGCTTTTATCTTATTTTTCTAATTGTTCACTCCCGTCAGCCTGCTGCTCTGTAATACTGGAGTGCATATCCCTTTTTGCTTTCAATGGAAGCAATAAGACAGACATCCGTTTATGCAATAACCTGTTATAAGGCACTTTATAGATGTGTCTGGACAGGCTATGATGGTAACTTTGTCTGTCCAAGGCACTGTTCATTGTACCGATGTATGTATCTACACTGTACAAGTGTATCTCAGTGTATCAACATGAGACTACATTAAACAGGTTTATCTGCTTTGGAAAACTGTAATAGCTGCTAACATTGTAACTATAACTGTGCAGTGTTAGAAGTGATACTTGTTGTGTTGTAAAACTGTGAATGTTATGGAAATGAGGGAGCACCACACACACACACACACACACACACACACACACACACACACACACAGAGACACACACACACACACACACACACACACACTGTCTAACAAGATGTGTGTTCAGATCCTTCTGTAAAGACGGTACATATATCCAAAGTCTTCCTGTGGGGAAAGGCAATATTGTGGGGTTGATCTGTATGTTAGTGTACTTTTCATACCACATAGCTTTAACCCCATTATAGATTAACAAATAGGTGGTTTCATGTAGGGACTGTGATGCATAACTTGTGTTTTTGTGGCCCACAGTTCCCATTGTTTGGTCCGCATATTTTTTCTGTGATCCCTAACTTGAAAACTACATTTTCTGCAGTGAAGCCCATTAACCCTGCCTTTATGTTCAAGGAGATTCCTCCTTATCTCTGACTTTCTCTGCCAGTATGAATTTATTTCCCTGTGGTAAAACAACTACTGAAAAAGTGGGAAAAAATGCCATACCAAAATATGTCCAGCAAAGCAGTCACAGGTATGTGAGGAGGGTGTTCTAGTGATGTTCTGTTTTAATGGAGGCCGGATATATGTGTGACAGATAAAAAATGCAATCTGATTTAATGCATGTATGCTGTAGGTGTGGAACAGCTGCTTTCATAATCGCCACAATTTTAACATTTTTTTATATAATTTTTGTTTGTTTTCTTACATAAACCCCTTACTAGATTTTGACCTGCCTGGCTCAAAAAGAAAAAACAAAACTTGAACCTTACATGATTCTTGAGGTCAGCCAACAGCTTGCAGTGATTGCTGCAGTACCGAGGATGCCCTGTACAGTGTAGGAGCGTCTCTGCAGTGGTGCAATACAGTAAATAAAGTAGGACTGCCACCCAGTGGTAGATGCCCAACACATCAAATAATTTCCTCTAGTGGAGGCTGATCTGACATACAATTCAAACATGCACTTGTTGCAGTTTGAATCAGATTGAAAAAGACTGTATGATAAAAAAAACTGCGTCAACTTAACTTAAAGCTAAGATTCAAATTGTATGTAATTGAGTGATAAAATCATGCAATTTCCATAGTTAAAACAATACATGGTTATAAATGGTTTTGAAATACCTAGTTGCTAATTGCTTTAGATAATGCTACTCTTTAGATTGTTTATAAGTATACATAATTGTAATCCCTGTGCCTACTGGGCATTTTATTTACATTTAAAAAGGGGTGATGTGTATGCATATGTTAACACTAAATCTGTTAGGAAAAGGATCCACGTAACAATTTGTACAAATAGGAATCCTTTATCAAATGGCTCACAGAGTGAGCAATAAATAGTTACAGATAGTCTAAGTGTTACTGTCACGTTATTCACTAAAATAACAAAGTGTTAGGATTTCTGATTGACCACTATGATTGAGTTAGTATTGCTCTTACTGCCAGAGCGGCTGAAACTCACACTGCCAATCCAAGAGTCTCACGTCTGCTGTTGTTACAACACTATTACAATGTCACACAACTGACTTAGTACACTTACACTACTAAAACATGTTGTATTACCGTCTACTGCTGTATTAATGGTATTTCAGTATCAAATTGTTGATGATATTGCTCTATGCTACTCCTGTATTTCTAGCAACTGAAACTCACACTGCCAAGCCAAGAGTCTGACGTCTGCTCTCTGCTTCCCACATTCCACACAGATCAAAATATCAAACCGCAAATCTAATGTTGGTGTAGTTCAGCAGAAAAGTTAACTTTACTAAAAACCTGATGAAATAGGAGCAGTATGTTCTTATTTTTGGCACAAACACAACTATTTTCCTTTGCAAGACATTTGGTGAACTTTGTTCAAATTATTGTTAGAGCTGCTAAACTATGATGCATATTGTGACCTATTGTGTGTCAATATTGTATTACACGTCCAGCAAACTGCCTCCTACTGTAGCTGGCCAGCTATTTGAATTATAATAAGCATAGGCTGACACTGACCTTTTCACATGTTGTCACTGTTGTCCTGCATTATAAACAATTTCAACAATATGTTTTACATCCAGGAGCCGTAAACGTAACTCAGTCTGAATCAAAATAACAAATCCATATCAACACACATTTTATCTTAAACTATCCAAGGCCACTGACGTAATACAAATTACAGTATTCTACAATAAGTCCACATCATGAGGCAAATTCAGCACAGTCCATTCAACACACACACACACAGACACACACACACAACAAATCTGCAAACCCAGGTTTGCTGCATCAACTTTCCTCTGAATGTTCAGCTGTTTGTATGTATTTGTGACCATGTTGCTCATGCTCCCTTCATGACTATGCACCTCAAACTTTTGACTTGTTAAAAAAATATGTATCAGAAATAAAATGTTGATTGAAATTCCCAGAGCGCTGTTGAGTCTCATTGTGTCTTTATCCAACTTTAGAGTATTCTCCTTCACTTTTCATCCACATCGATAGCTGATAAAGAGTGTGATCGCTCAATTTGGGATAGGTCATATTCTTTTTGTGATTTTAACTTACAGAAACTCAGACTCAAAGAAGAACAGGAATTGGTTGATAGTGATACTGTAGAGGACCATACTGATTCTTACTGTAACAATAAACCAAAAATGGTATTGCAATATCATACCACACATCGTTTTTATTTTATTTTATTACAAACTGTTCCACTACGGTTAGTAGCAGCCATGCTGGTTCTACCATTCTATTCAATCACATCACTTAGCCTACATCAAGCAAGATCAGCAGCTGCAGCTTTAGGGTCAAATTTGTTCTTTTGGGTAATACAGTACATGGAAGAAAAGCCAATAAATGCTCAATAAGGTGTTGTTCTCCTTATTTCAATTTAATGCTAGAGTAGAAACTGGCCAAAACAACAATATATATTGTTGCAAGCAGAAGTCACACCTCATCTGGCCTATTTGCCTTAGGTGTATCTTTTTCAAAAACACAATATATGTAACTAAGGGAGTTAAGTGAATTTTCACAATAACAGAGTTTGTGTTGCTATGATCATATACATTAATAATAATATTATTAATAATACATTAATTTTGCCCCGCGACCCTGTACGCAGGATAAGCGGTTGACGATGAATGGATGGATGGATGGACATTCATTTTGATAAAGCTGGCATATTGTTAAAAAAGTTTTAAAAAAACACCACAACTGATTAGCAACAGTTAATACATATATCTTTTCTGAATAATTGATTTAATCCAAATAAAACCTGCATTTTAATTCAGTGTATCCTCTTCCATAGACAGGGCATCCGAATGAATCCTAAATCCTGTGTATTTTAACTGTAGGGAACTTTAAATCAGTCAGTGGGTGAGATAACTGGGGCATAAAATAATTTCTGGATGGTTAAATACATTATTTTGGCAATTGACAAATCAACATGTAGGCCTAGCACGGTTTCAGGTTATTGTTAGATTGCTCCATACAGCCATCTTGTGGAGTTTTTGTATAAGTGTGCCATGTTAGTTTCTGCTCAGTGTGGACAGCATTGCAGACAACGGAATTTCAGTCAACACATGGCTTACACATTTTATGTGGTGTGTTTCTGTTGCTGCCTGTACAGTCTACAGATGATGCACACACTTTAGCATATCCTTCCTCAATTATTAGAGCATGTCGATAGTGCCTTAAACACATACACTACGAATAAAATGCCCTCACTCACAAATGGATTAGGTTTGACATATGAACCTTAGTGACAAAATCGTACATAGTAAAGCTCTCTTAACTTTTACCATTCATTCTCTGTGGTAGTTCCATACGGTCTATGGGTAGTTCTTATCGCTACGGATGTAATATATTTTTGGCCACATGCGGGATTTTGGTGGCGCTGTTTCCCCCCTTGGGTAAAAGTAAGGAGACCCCGTGTTTACGTTTGAGTGACAGACAGATATCAGCAGCAGCGGCAGGTATCTGTCGGCAAACGAGCGTAAGTCAAACTGTTTGTTTTCATTTAGTAAGATACATTAAGGCTTCTAAAATGTTTGTGATTAAACTATTATATTAATAGTTTGTTTGCTTATGTTAAATGATGTTGTCATTGACAGGCTCTAACTCGGGTTTGTTCTAACTTAAACATTAAGTTAGCTAGGAACTTACATTACGGTTAGTTATTATATAAACTGTATGTCAGCATTAACATTAGTTATTTTTCCGACTTTCAATAGCTCTCTTGCTGACACTGATCCAATATTCTGCTTTCTTTGATTCTTTCATTGTGTTTTGTCTTTAAAAATGATAGACCTTCTTTTATCTATGATTAAGACTTTTGTGCTATAACGTTAATTCATCATCAGTTCATCAATTCTCACTGTGAATATTTAGAATCAGTAAATAACACAGCCAATGTCTATTTTATAGCCTACATGTAAGAGAGTTGTTTAATTGCTATGACAAAATCTGTTTAACATCTAATGCTCTTACAAAGATTAATTTTAGTGTTATTCAATTGATATATTGCAATGTGTTTTGCTGAGCACAGAAGATAATAAAGAAGACCATCATATTCTTCCCAAGAAGGATGACAGTGTCGTTCAGGAAAAAATTTGTTGCAGGACAAGTCCTCCCCTCGGAGACATGACCTTGTGAGTACTAATGCTCTCACTGTGGTCTGTCAGTGGGGAGGAAATGTGCCGGACCGACTGGAGGTGATGGGGGAGTATGTGCTGCTGTACAAAGGGAAATCATTGAGGTGGCTCCTGGAAAATGATGTCGGGAGCAGGGCTGATGGTTATGCTGCCTTTGTCAAAGGAGTGAAGTGCATCAAAAACAGCAAGATGTACAACCTGCAGCAGTACATCCTCAGGCAGCAGACAGCTGAGTCCGGTCCACCACCCGCTACATCAGCAGAAGTCACCGCTACGTTGGCTGCCTCAGTGATGACACGTAGCACTCTAGGTTAGTTCACTAAAATATGCAAATAATGATTTAATGTAAACATTTTAATGTACCTAATACACAAATTAACTTATTTTTGTTTCATCTCCTAGTGATGGAGGAGGATGAGGAGCTGGAAAGAGAGACGTTAAATCTGTCTCCATCTAAATTTGACGCTGAACTAAGTAGTGGATCTGATTTAATAAACAGAAAACTGAATAAAAATGTTTCATTAAACTGTACATGATAAAAGTATATTGTCCCTTGTGCTTTCAGGGCCACCAGCAGCATTCCCAGGGCCATGGCTGTGTCTCCATCAACAGTCCTGTGTCTTACAGCATGTGGAACTAAGCCTACTGCTACTGTTTCCAGACCTGCCGAGTCTGATTTCCCCGCTGTGACTTTTGCTTCTGTGAAAGGTTATTATATTTGTTTACTTCTCACTTTAAAACATCCTGAATGTTATTCAAATTAAATGAAGTACAAGCAGCCTCTGTCCCAGGCTATGACCAGGCTCATAATTTAAGTTAAAACGTTTCAACATTACTCAGAATGTAAAGACAGATAAGTGGTATGAAAATCTTGCAGTTGTGTTTGTTGTGGTGGCAGCCCGGCTGAAGGTGAGTGTCCTGCTTATTCCTCCTTTATTTTCACGTATTCTGTTTTCCCCTGGGTTTTGCCTCTCTCCCTGTGTCTCCTCCCCTCTCCCTGGGTGTGTGCTCTCCCTCTCTCTCCGCTCCTGAGCTGGGCTGACAATCCACACCTGCGCCTCATCAACCTCCACCTCTGCCTGCCACACCTGTCTGCAATCAACCTCATCTAAACCAGTATTTCAACCCCGGTTTTCCACTAAGTCTCTGCTTGATTGTCGTTGCTCCTGACTTGGTGCCACTGCAATATTCACTTCATTTGTACCCTGCTTCCCCGTCTCCTGCTTCCCTGTAGGAACCCTGTCTGTCTATCTGTCTTCCCCTCTAGGTCCACTCACCTCTGTGTCCCGCTCGGTCAACTGGGCTCGCCTATCTGCCTTTTCCCCCTCACATCACCTCCACGGCGCTCCGCTGGTTCCCCTTCGCTCCTAGCCAATCAGCCTGCCACCACACATATGAAAATTGTTAAATATAAAACATTCTGTTGCTGGCCTCTGTCTGGCGCGCGCAATGATGATGCAATGAATAGTGACTATTCTCTCACCATTTGGTATTGCCTCTGCTCAACTCAGCTCGCTTGGAACCTCGATGGAGGTGATCCGAAAAAAAGTACCAAGTAGCAGGTACAGGTACAACTTTTCCCCAATGGAAAACCAAAAAAGGAGAGTTGAGGTGAGTCGAGCTGGTACCATGCAGTGGAAAAGGGGCATGAGTTTTGTCCTGGGTATAATCAGATTCAGGATATGATCGTTTTCATATGATAAATTTAAACTGTTTAACTTATCTTGTTTCTCAGCAGGTCACTCACTCTCAATCCAATCCAATTTTGTTGAAATCAGTTTGTATAGCTTATACCTATATTGATCAAAACACCTGAATTGGCCCTGATCTGGAGCCTGTAGATGAGCTCAGGACAACATCAGTTCTTTTCATTTATTTGTCAATATAGTCTTCAGGACTGAAACAAAAAGATACTAAGTTTACATTAACAGAAGACAGAAAACTCATAAGCAGTGGTACGTACAGAAGCTGAAACCAAAAAATGTTTGGTATTTTGCTTGAAAATTACTTATTTGATTATAATTAACTAACTACTAACTAATTGATTGCTAATTGTTTCAGCACTAATATTGTATATATGTTTATGGATACACTACATACTGTACTGTACATTTCACTACCTGTTGATTTGGTTGTCTCAAGAAAGTAAGTTTGGATTTTGTGTGTTTAATTATTCAGGTTTCAGCTGCGTTTCAATAAAATATCTTGAAAGCAATATGTGATTGTCTACTTGGGTAGTAATAGTGTAGTATTAATAGTAATAGTAGTAACTGTGGTAAACACAAGACACAATATTGTCTACTTTGTACAAAGTTATCATTTTGAACATTCATACCTAATAAGGTTGGAATACAAAAAATTTTTTTTTACTTTTGAAGCAAATAATAAAATTGTGCTCATCTCAGATTAGAATGACCTTGACCACATGTGAAGTTGAACATAGAAAAAGAAGTGACACAAAATGGCTATTTGATTTTTGACATAGAGCCTCTAGTGTTGGAGGTATGAGCAGTGTGATTGACTTACACACAAGATAACTTACACGCTCCCCCATACCTTGATATCAGGGGCGAAGGGAGACCTATAGACAGTGCAGACAGTGCAGCTGCACCGCGGGACTTCAATTACTGTCAATTATTGTCACTTAGCCTACATGATAAAAATGCATCAAATATCAGTCATCTCTAACAATCAATTAGTCTAAGTAACCAGTTCATCTTCAACTATTTTACTATCTTGCCGGTTAAGTGGTAGGCTGTAGGCTATATATACACTCATGTGCATTTCCCCCTTTGCTGGGGTGATCAAACCACAGTAGCAAACACTAGGCTATAAGGTATATGGTTAAATATAAAAATAGATTCCACAGATTCAACAGAAAGAATTTAGTCTTATTTTCTTTGGTATTCGCGTCACATAGCCTAGCCTATACATGCAGTGATGATTTCTGGGTAATGTGTACATGGCTGCCCAATCTTAAATTTCTATTTGATCATGTAACAATACTCCAGAAACCGGTTGAAACGCAAAATCTGACAAGTAGACTAGCAGAGCGCACCTACAAGCTAGCAATCATGCAATTCACACATAAAAGTTGTTTCAAGAAGAGAACAGGGGGAGAGGGTCGCAAAGCTCCCAAATAAAACTGTTTTGGATTACTAAGGACGTCAAATATTTCGCTCAATGCAGGCTCGTCAGATGCCATTGAAATAGGTGAGTAACTTTACAAGTGCCTTAGTGGATTTGGTGTGGCTGGCATGCTGCTGTTTTAAAGGCTTCTATCATTTCGGGGTCAGGTCGCCGCTAGGTCTACCTGTTTAATTGTGTGGATGTGCTTGTGGGTATTAAACTGTGTGGCCTGTTTTCAGGACATGATGTTTATGAGTTTGCCACTTTTCTTTATTAGCCTTTCACCATAATGTCTTGCCTCTCTGTCAAAGAGGAATGTTATTGTACTGAAATTGCCTGAAAAAGTCTGCATCATTTCAGCACAGAGGACACCTCCTGCAGTCTGTATAGTGACGTTTCAGGACAGCACTGGCCACGGTCCTCATAACTATCTGTTTGACTTCTGTACTTTGAAAATACAAAAGTCTAGGTGACACAGTCCGATTCTAAAATCTAACCTAGACTGCTGCGTCCCGTCGCACGCATCACAGCCTTAGCAGCAGCAGCAGCGCGCGTGTGTTTTGGAGGGAGACGCACGCAAAGAGAACTGTTGAATTTAATATGTTAATATAGAAATAAATCGATTTAAGGAGCTTTAACTTAGGGATTTACTGCATCTAATCTTATCAGTTGTTAAACCCTGCAGAAGGAGGAAACAAGGCACATAAATTTGCCAATATAGGGTTCCCTTCTAGACACGAAGTTGTTACTACCTTTGAAGTTGTGTGTATTGCTTGACTGGGAAAGCGCAATTTAGGAAAGATAATAATGTTACAAAATAGACAGATGTTTGCTGTTACCGTGAAATTCCGTTGTTTGGAAATAGATGCATTGTATTCTGCTGCAAAGGAGACTGAAGAGACATGTTATTCACCATAGTGTGGTATGTTTTTGGTGTGATATATGTTAGGCTATTTGCTAGCTAAATTATGTGTAGGCTATGATTTTGTATGTTTGGTGTTTCAAACGTGGCCTTCTTTTAATATCAGAATCAGAATCAGCTCTATTTGCCAGGTATGTGTACACATGATGAATTTGACTCTGGATTGTACAATGTTCAGGATGTGCTTACTTATACAATAATACAATAACACAATAATACAGTATATATGCACCCCAATCTTAAATTAAACAAACTAATGAATTGATTTGGAGTAGTGGTAGGCCTAATGGTGTTGGTGTCCTATGGAATAAATAAGATTAATATCCGATTTTGCAGACTGATGCAATAATGCTCCTCAGCCTACTGACTGTGTTTTAAGATGCAGTCAGTAGTCTGTGTTCAGCTCAAATATCATTTTATAGCCTAATTAATGTTTGCTCAAATAGTAGGAAAGCACAGGTGTTGCTAACAAAATTAAAGGTACAATGTGTAATTCCTGGCCACATGCTCCAAAGAAATAGCTAGAGTCAGCATTTCACCAGCCAGGCTTACTCTCTAAGGGATTCTGGTCTCCTGCTCTTCTGCTTTTCTGATCTCATGTAGCTTATCTTTATAATAACATCATAAATGGATTGGCAAGTGTGGCTTCTGCAACAATGAAGTTAAAGGATCATTACCTTGTGTGATAATAATAATAATAATAATAATAATAATATTTTTTATAATATTATATATATTGTTATAAATATTTACAATATTTATTGAGCACTTTTCAAAACAATGTAACAAAGTGCTTTCACAAGAGAAAACAAAATAAAACACAGCAAACAAAATAAGAAAGTTATGAAATTAAAATACAATTTAAAGAAAATAGATAATTAAAATCAACGAAAATCAAGAAAAGCTCTTCTATAAAAGTATGTTTTAAGAAGGGACTTAAAAGAGTATAATGAAGCTAAAATAGGGGTGATGTGATCATATTTCTTATTTCTGGTTAAAAGCCTGGCAGCTGAGTTCTGGACAGTCTGGAGTCGATCAATAGATTTTTGGGTCAAGCAAGTAAAAAGGCTGTTGCAGTAATCCAGGCGTAATGATATAAAGGCATGTAAAATGGTCTCAGTGTCCTTAAAAGTTAACAATGATCTTATTTTTGAAATATCTAGGCTGGTTAAAACATGATTGCGCAAGCTTTGTAGCATGTGGCTCAAAACTTAAATTACTGTTGAACCAGATGCCAAGATTATTTGCAACAGGCCTGATATGATTCACCAGGGAAACAGCAGATGGCAGTATTTGCTTTGCCATTTACTGGGACCCAATGACCAGGACCTCTGTTTTGTCTGAGTTCAGCTGGAAGAAATTACTTGACATCCAATCACAGAGGCAATCGGTAAGTGAACTTCCATTCCAGGGTCTGAAATAGGAAGCTAACATTATCTAACATGAGCCAACTAAAATGCACAATATCACAATATATTTAACATGCTTTGCAGTGATGTCAGTTTACCTGTCCAGTATGATGAAAGCCAACTCTGTGTTGGTTTTTATATCCAAAACAAAGTGGAGGTCTCTCCCTGACTCAAGTCTTTCTGGTGTTGTTTTACCTGAAGGGCTTCAGCACATAAAACTTTATTGTTGTTTTTAATCCTTCAGTGGAGTTTGTGTTGGAGCCTGTGTTGTGCTGGGAGCCATTTTTATGGTGTTAGCTGACTCCATTTCGTTAGCTGTGGTGTTGTCGCTGTACAGTTCAGAATCAGTAGGCAAGCATGAACGTCACAGCCTAAAATCCAACCTGATTTTTTCACGCAGAAAGAGGCCGTCACAGGCGAGCGAGAAAGCTGGTGAATGGCTCATTTTTATGTGAGGTTACAACCCCTTCACACAGAGGCAGTAAAAAAAAATTAATTTCATTAAAAAACTACATATAGCCCCTTTAAACGAAACATCGTTTGTCAAATACTCTTCTGTCGGTCAACTAGGCCTTTTTCTCAGGCAGCCGTTATCACTGTGAGCTTGTCATAGTAGGAAAACCACAGGTGTTACTAATAACATTAATGATTACTCTGTTGTGTCCCAGTGATTCATGACAGTGTGACAATGAGCCCATATGCACCATACCAGGACCCTAAAACTGAAACAGCAAATTGGAATTCAGCCATCAGTCATTATATTAGTTACACTTGTTCTTTTCCTATTATGACATGCAAAAATGTCTTCTGTGAAAAACCTATTGATTATTGACTACTTAGCTTCACTGAAAATGTTCATACAAAGCACTTTTGATTTCTATCTTCAAGTTCAACTGATCTGTGCTATATGCAGTCATCTGCAGGCACTGTCCAGGTTATTGACTGGTTGTCTCTCTGTGTCCTAAGCCTCCCATCCATCTGTATGTTCCCGTAACTGCCTTGCAACCGGGAACTTGACAAGGATTCCTCTTTCTGCTGTTACTGGAAACGGAGATAAATAAACTCGATCGACTGTCCCATTGATTACTTGTCACATATCTCCGTTGATGGGACTGGCGCAAGGGGGGGCATGAGTTGAAATTGATGGGGATGAGTTTGTAAATTGGGATGCGCATGTGTAAAGGTAAGACCCTCTCATCAAGCAGATAAATATGTCCATGGCCAACACCAACCCTATCAATACTACTCCCACAAATTGTTCCAGGAGCGCATAGTTATCTGTCTCCCACGCTGGATATTGAGTCCAGAAGCAGTTGTTAAAATGCACTTTATTTCAGTACAAGCCAGGCCAGGTCATTAATCAGTCACATGCTACCTTCTGCTTTTGAGTTTATTCACTTGACCCAGACCTAAATGATGAAACCCACAAAGTTAGACCTATTTTCCTATACAGTCGTGACATGTGGATTTCAGTGTGGCTGCAGACCTTATCCCCTGAAAACTGATTCATCTCTTTATTTATTCATTTCTGATAGGACTGCTAGGGGTGACCTTTTTTGAATGCTGCAACAACACACTCATCTGTAAGTCGATTACAGTATTTTCCCCCGAAGATATCAAACAGTAGGCCTTCATGAAAGTGTCCACTAGAGGGCGATATAGTATAAAGCATTTTCAACAACATGGTCATCTTTTCACACTGACTCAGCCTCACGCAATTAAGTAGGAGAGCAAGCACTGATACAGAACCATAATGTTTGGAGACCTTCATGATTTTTATTAATTTGAAAACGTGCAAATAAAATTAGTTTGCATGGTTCTGTGACTTTATTTTTGGAAAAATTGCACTTAGGCCTAATTTACGTCATTTTATTCAATCGCTTGAATAAAATCTAATCTTGGAATAGTAGCCACAGTCAGTGTTTTGGGAAAATATAAATATGTCTGTATTTTTATTCTGAAATACTA
Organism: Micropterus dolomieu; assembly: GCF_021292245.1. Taxonomy (NCBI): domain Eukaryota; kingdom Metazoa; phylum Chordata; class Actinopteri; order Centrarchiformes; family Centrarchidae; genus Micropterus; species Micropterus dolomieu. The sequence goes on from NC_060166.1 coordinate 17,543,862, forward strand.
CTACATATTTCTGGCGTGATTGTAGCAAAACATTTTGAATATATCTTTTCAGGTATTTAGGCTAGACCTGACTTTTCTTTAGATTGCCTCAAGCTTCTTTTCCCATGTTTACACTGTCAAAATCATGTGTGTAAATGTATCTGTAACCTACAAGTACTGTTGTACCGACGTTTTTTAGGGCCTCCTCACCTTGAAACTGACCAGGCGTTTAAGGTATGATTTTATCCAATATTAACTTGAAGTTTTTTTTTTCAATTATTTATTTGCTGTCAAAAAACAACATATAAATACATCTAATGAAAATAATAATGTCAAGTTGCTTGTTACAAATACCTCCTATTTTACTATTGTTGTCTCATTTAAAAGTTTTAATTTTGATATAGCCTATCAACTCTTTGCCCAGTGAAGAGGGACTGTTTTCTGCGTTAGAGTAGGCCTATTATTTCATTGCATAGCTGTTTATTGGAAGCTTCTTTCACTGCATTTGATTGGGTCGATAATTCTCCACACAGGGGCAGCACCCACAGGGCCAAATACATTTGAGCATTTTTGAACACTATAAGATAGTCTCTAACAAAAAAATATCATTGCAAAATTAGATTCAATAGAAATAGATTAAATAAAAAGAAAGCCCTGAACATTTGCCTAAAATTCAGCAGGCCTGTGATATAGCAAGGCAGTAATGGCCAAGACAAAATGTGGGCCTACTGTGTTGAAATGTGCCTGCTTTTAATTAGTAATTTTATGTCTTTCTGTTTTTGCTTAGATTGTATTATTTAAAATTATTGTATTAAAAACATGTAATGATAAAACAGTATTATTATTAGCATATTAATATTCGTCTTATTTTAAATGATGTAAATGAAAGATGAAATGAAAGCTATCCAATATGATGTCTGTTGTTTTTAATAATTGTAGGCAAACCAAGTCAACATGCCAGAATATCAATATCCAAATTTTACATTTTTTTATTTGCTTTCCAGACACATGTTTGGTTGGACAAAGCAGTGATAAATATCCCTGTTGATCACTTGATTGATTACCTTGCTCAAAGGTCACGCGGGCGCTGGTAATTTCCTTGTGCCGGAGGCTCTCTCTTCACTTTTAGTCTGCCTCGACAGAGCCCAATGCAGAGCATGTTATTTTTTAACCCCTTACCAGCTGAACACGCGCCTACTGTAATACAGTAAAATGTTTTAATGTTTTCGCTTTAAACAATATTTAATTAGACTCGTCTGTTAACTGGTATTTGTATGCTATGTGAATTCAAGGCAAAGTGAACGAAGTGAGGCAATCTTTTAGTTTATACTGCAACTGTGGGGGTCTCAAACCCAATTAATTTCTAATAATTACAATCCACGGGGCTGTGGGGATCTCTGCACTGCTCCGTCCTGCCACCGGGATCAACGTATCATAATAAAATATGTAGCCTATTGAGAAAGTGATTCAGAAGGGAGAAGAGACAAGGGAAGAGAAGAGTGAATTATTGCGGTGCATGAAAACTGTTTCCATTTAGGCTAATTGAGCGCGCCGCCTGCACCTCTCTCTCTCTCTCTCTCTCTCTCTCTGTGTGTGTGTGTGTGTGTGTGTGTGTGTTTGTGAGTACGCATACGCGCTGCGCACCACCTTCCAGGCACTGTGTATAGGCGCAACCCACTTAATAACACCATTTATGTCATTACAGTAGACGTAGAGTGAGGTACAACCACAATAAAGTATCAGTATTAACTTCTCTTAACTCGGCTATTTAAATGAGGAATAGCGATTCAGAGATGCCCCCTTTTGGATTAGTTTTGTCTAGTTTTTGGACATGGAACTACATGTTTTTTAAACAAAAAAGTAGCTTTCATTTGATGAGAAATGAATTTAAGAATAAACCGAAGGAAAAACTTTTTAGGGTGCTGTTTGTCCAATTGTGCATATCTATCTATTTATCTATCTATCGATGCCACATGGCATGATGTCAGGACTTCAATCAGTTTCAACACACTTTGGAATCGATAGCTCGAGTTCACAACCCATTAAAGAGTTCACCTGCAAGGTCAGCATGATCTCATGCGTATCTAATTAATTGCCAATTACTTTAATTATACGCTATCTTTATTTAGGATACATCTTTATGGTATCAATGCATGGACTGATGTGTGGATACTTTTTTTTTTCATACGTTTTAGCAGTGAAATACAAGAGATGGTCACATATCATGATGTGCTGTTTTTGTATCTGGTCTGTCCTTTATTTTACTGATATGTGACTCAGTATCTAAATATGCCTCTATAAAATGTTTATGTGATAACAGCAGACATTCAGTGATTTTACTGACTTTTAGTGCCTGGTTGGCATGCATTTATGAGTGTGGCCTTTTTTCTTTAAAAATTCAGAGCGAAACAAAGTTGATTCACATTATTCCACCCACTGAGAAGAAGGTTTGGACAAAAGTCTTTTTTCCCTCCTCTCTTTTCTCTCTATTGATAGAGCAGTTCTCTTTCGAAGTTAAATCGAGTGAAAACATCCTTTTTCGAGCCTCCAGCAATTACCAAGTGATGAAATTTACGCACTGCAACAGAAACGTCTCAAACAGGCATTAATACTTAGCACTTAACATATTAATAATTGTCAGCACAAAGAGAAAGAGAGGGATGAAAAAACCTGGGCACTCTCATATTAGAGCTGTCAGTCGGGTGCCCGAGAGGGGAGGCGGGGGGTCATTCATTTTCCAGTGCTCGGTATAATGGTCCAAACACAATTAAAATATATAAAATCTTTAATGACTATATCCAGCATTGGTAATTTAAGTGAACATTGATTAATGTCACTTCATTTAAAGAGAAAAGGTGTGCAGTAAGGATTGAGAATAAGGAGAGTTATAATTTATGTCCCCGGCGCTCTGTAGATCTGCACTGCAAAAAAATATCCATCTTACGAAAGCATTTCATTTGGTGCTCTGTCTCAAAAACTTTTCTTTTCTTTACAAAGAGTGACATCTCTCTGTTGTGTCCGGTAGATCAACGTGATTTTAACTTGTCATTTGTTCTTCAGTCTGACTCTTATTGTTGCCTTTTCTGTCTTATTACAAGGTAAATAAATGGCTCCTTTTTCTAGACCAGCCCTGAAACAAGTCAAAACTGCACTACCCGCATGTCGTTTACAAAGTGTCCTCACGTGTTAAATAAACAACACTGACTGAATCGGAGGCTACAACGACAACGGCGAACATTTTTTGCAGTGTGCCCCGCTTCCTCACTCAGTGATCGTTTGAAACTCTGACACGAGAGGAGATGTCCGCGGTCCGCACGCATCTTGAACCAGATCAGGTTAATATCAAAGTGATAAATCGTCCCAAACTTTTTCTGGCACTTGCTGCCGGCAGTTCCCGGGCTGTGCGCATGTGCGAAGGTGTCCAGACTGACAATGCTGGAGAGATAGCGCGTTTGGATTGAGAAACCCAGAGAAAAAGGACAGAGAAAAAACAAAAAGGAGGAAAAAAGATCCAAGAAAAAATCCTAACAAACCCACGCCGAGAGACTGGCACCATGAGGTCCAAAGGCAGGGCACGGAAACTGGCCACGAGTAGGTGCAACATCCCTTTCTTTTTTCCTTTTGAAACATGCCATCTTGTATACCTATAGGCTGTCGCTGTTATCACTGCGTGTATTAATAGTTTCTGTTCATTTCCACCAGAAAACCATAATCCTCACTTTCACCTGTTATGAGTGGCAAAACGACGATACTGTCTGTAGCGAAAGAAAAAAACACGCTGTCACAAGAAGAGTGTAAACTAAAGTTTAGGGAGCGATGGAGGAACTTTCTGCAAGGCGTCCGCTCCAGTATTGGAATTGCTCGTTGCATGTAGTGGGCGCTGTAGTGTACTGTGCTGTATTGTAGGTTAAAATCCCGTGTCCCGTGCATCGAGAGTTGTATTGCAATCGCTGCACACTGCTGCTGCGGGGCTGCTGCTCACTCCAGTTTGCTCGGGGATGCAACTTGGAAAAGGCAGGTTGATGGAGAGAAAGAAGGGCAAAACATGGATTTAGACAGGCATGGTGAACGTTTCAGGGAAGGGGATCTTGGTTGTAACTCTGTTTGTGTATGTGAGTCATGCAGTTCATTCCGAGCTCTCGTTAATGCGTAATGTGTACGTTTTTTAGATTATATAACAAGCTGAAAAAAACCCCAAACAAATTCAGACGTTTCTGTTTTAATTCTTTTCATGCACGGATGTTGTAGTTTACAAACTTAACGCTCCAAGTAATTTGATTGTTGCAGGAGCCAGGCTTCTTACCATGTTAACAAAATTCATTCAGGATAAAATAATAACTTAAAACTTTAAATGCATGTGATTACATTAAGTATAATATCGAACTACTCCTGTCATTAAATCGATTTAATTACTTGGACGCAATCAGCTATGATAATTTATGCAAGGAGATGATTGATATGGCAATTCATGCATTGATTTGCAACAATAAATTATCAAGAATGAGATTATTTTTTCTAAAGCTGTTTTATTGTCATTTACTTAAATGTCTATGCGTTGTGGACTTTATTTGAGTTTTTGACTGTTTTAATTGTTGAGGTTCTATCTGTAAAACGCACAACTTTAATCTAGAATTGGATTTCATATATTTTTGGAAGAAAATTAGGCAGGGAGGTCAAACTCTGAAAGGCAACAGTGCAATGCTCCCGGCCTGCAATGTTTGTGTTTACAGAATTTTTATATAAAGGACTTTTTGTTTTTAATGAAAGTGTGGGTTTCAGTTCTGTGACCAGTGTTTACATACCGTTCTACATATGGACTACCTGTATTTTTGCAGACAACATTCAACAAAATAAAACAATGTAGTGTAATAGCAGCAACATATGACAGTACCGACCAATGAGTAGCAAGCCATGGGGAAGTTTGTTACATGTGGCCAGTTAATAAAATATAGGCATCCTGATGAAGTTTATTAAACATAGCACCTATGAACGTAGGCCTATATAACTATTCCATCTACTGTTTAGATAATGTTGTGACTCGCATAAGGAAGTAGGTGCACACACACCATCTTCATCATCATCAGGAAAGAACACTTTTTCTTTGTCGGGGCCTACCACGTCTCTCTTGATTGTGAAACAAAACTTTGTTTAAGACATTTTTTTTCAATATTGCATAGAAACGCTCACAAAGAGAAACAAGCAAAGACTGTATCAACTTTTCTACATACTTGCAAACCATTAAAAGTAATCCTGAGAATATAGGAGGGACAATTCCTCTGTTTTTAACGATTATTATTCTCGAGATGGAGGATGAAGATTTCTGCGTCTCAAGTCGGGGGGGCGGGGGGGGGGGGGTTCTGGGTTCCCGGAGGAGCGGGCCCGCTCTGGCCCCCAGCCAGGTCTGCACAGTGTCAACAGTGAATATTTAA
>NC_060166.1:17549289-17581775 GCF_021292245.1 Micropterus dolomieu
GGGGGGGGGGGGGGGGGGGGGGGGGGGGGGGGGGGGGGGGGGGGGGGGTTCTGGGTTCCCGGAGGAGCGGGCCCGCTCTGGCCCCCAGCCAGGTCTGCACAGTGTCAACAGTGAATATTTAAATTCCCAGATCCCTCATAAGAGCCCGGCTGGTAAATGCGTTCAGTGTGTGCCTCCCGCCTGTCCGTAGAAGTCGTGTTAAAACGGGCATGTATGGGGGCCTCTTTGTAGAACAGTCTTGTGATTAAAAAAAGGGGTGGATGTAATAGAGGAGATGATGGAGAGGTGGTAAAGTAAGAGTGATTGATGGAGCTTGACTGATTAGTCCGCGCGTCCAGATGTAACGCGGTGCGCCACAAAAACTGCTTTTGCTTCCCAACTAAGTAGAGCCAAGGCGCGCAGGCCGCACCCCGCGGTGAATTGCGGGCTACAGAAAGATGGAGGATGGGGGTTTTGATGATCCACACTAGCTTGACATAGGCCTAATTAAAGGTCCACTTAGCATATTTGTGTCTCAATAAAAACCTCTTGATTATAATGTGTTAAGAGGTATTTGATCATTTGTTATAATTACAATGGCGATTAATCTCTAGGCTAACCCACCGAGTGACCTCCAGCATGTACATCTTAATTCCATTATTTTTAACAGGTGTAAAAACAAATTTTAAAAAATAGACCTAAAGGGAAAGTTCCATGAAAATGACTTGGAAACTTAACAAGTGGCAATGGAGCATTCAAATCCAGTTTGAGTCCCACACGTGTGCATTTGATAATCATTTTTCCCATTTCCACAATATTTTGTCAGCCATCACTCACTGGCCCGCCAGTCTCCAAAAATATTGCACATATCACTTATTAATTTGCATATCTTACAATTTAACACCCCGATTGGCACGCGGGAGTCTGTGCGTGCGTGCGTCGGCGAGAGAAAAGAGAGAGAGCGAGAGAGAGGGGGAGAGAGGCCTCGCGCGTCTCTTGTGTCCCTCTTTCTGTCTGTCAGTGCCTCTCCTCTCGGGAGCGGAGAAGTGCGTCGTCCTCCTCACATTGTGCAATGGGCCATGCATCTCGCGTTTGTCTGGCGGAGCTCATTAAAACGGTTAATAGATCGGCCCATTTAAAAGGTGAGAGGGAGCGGGCCGGCGCGAGGAAAGTGAAATAGAGACCCCATTAAACAGCCCTTGTTGTCCCGGAGCGGTGTTCTTTGCCTGCGCACCGCTTGGTGCCAAAGCCCCGTATACAAATGTCCCATATCTCCTTCTGTAATGGACTGGGTCAAGAATCAATGGGGCCCAGGGCAGAGATTTCTCCTCTGTGGTTATGTTAGTGTTGCTTTGAATTTGTTTTCTAATGCAGATTAATTGCTTTGTATCCATATTATCTAATAATGTTTTATTATTTTTATTTTCATCAAGTTGCATCAAGTGAATTCATATTAATGGCCTTCTACCACACAGTCAGTGGTAATAGCCACACCTAGGGCAGATCACTTAAGTCAAACAGGTCTTTTATTCAATCTTCAGCCAGGTCACTTATTTCAAGGCCTTAATGTAAGATTTCATAACTTGCTGCTAACTTTTTTTGAGTTTATGTGTTTGCTTCTGATGAAGGTTTGTGTGTGAAATACCCAGTTAAACTTAAACTGTCGCACAACATACTTGTGTGAATAGGTTTCTGTCAGTGGCTTTAGAAAGGCGACAGTTTTCTACTTCAAAGTTATGGATGCGTAACAATTACGTGGTCAGTCTGCAGACGAGTAAAACGGCGAACATGCACATTTATGAACAAGTTAACGGCATTTCTGCTTGTTATAGCTTACAATAGGAAAGCTGCTGAATGCTTGTCAAACCAGGTGTAACGCATATCACAGACGTATGCTCACACATGCAGTTTTTGTCATTCATTGTGTTTTGTGGTCAAAATGTGTGTCTATCTGTGTGTGTGTGTGTGTGTAGTGGCGGGGAGGCAGGTTGAATGTGACCCAGGCCCGCTCATCTATCAACGCCCCCATCTGTCTGACATGTCGTCCACTTTCCTCCTCTCTTATGATGGGAGAAGCCCACCCCCCCCCCCCTCAGAAAATGGCTCTTTTGGAAGGTCTCTGATGTTAATTAGTCATCCAGGACTTGGTCTCAGGGCTGTAAACAGAGAGCTGATGAGGTTAGTGGTTTGTTTATGCACTGTTGTCACCCGCTTGAAGGATGGCCCCTGTCCCAAACAACTAGGGAGCTTGCAGGCCTCCTCATGGGTCCCCTCTCAGGCCCTGACACAGTGGCCCTGTCCCATGGGCTTCTCTCCCGTCTCTACTCCCTCCCTCCCTACTCCCTATTTCCATCTGCACTCCCTGCTCTCCTTCATTTCAGTCCATCACATGTGGGAAGAATTTCATAATGCGTAAAAGCACACAGACAAGCATTAGTTTTTGAATCCTGCCCTGGTGGCAGGTGAAAAAGCGAGCATGTAGTCGTGCTGTCAGCGTGTGTTGCGCTTATGTGTGGGGCAGTGGTATTTGTACGTGGGTGTGTGTGTGTATGTACGTGTTGTTGTTGGGGGGTGGTACGGTGCAGCGACCCAGACAGGGCCGTGTGGGAACACCAAGGGATGGATGGAGGGAGGGAGGGGTGTGCAGTAACATGTCAAGCCTGGGAACCGCTGTGTGTTTACCACAGGGAAACCGTACCAACACAGAACAATGAGCGAGCCTTACCCCTTCTAAATAAAAAAAAGCATTTCTGCTTTCTTCTCCCCACTAAAGGTCATGGAGTTAGAGATAGGGAGTCCACACAAAAGCCTCCAGTCTGTCGGCAGTCTGGTCTGGCCCAGTACGGTGCCAAGGCTGAGGTCATTATCAACAGAGCAGTCCCAAGCTAAGCATGTTTTTATAGATTGTGCTTGTGTGTGTATAGATGTGTGTGTGTTATGTGTTTGGAGGGGAGGTGAGTATGTGTGTATGTGCTTATTTGGACAAACCGAGTGTGTACGTGCCAGTTTTAGTGCGTATTGCACAAAACAAAGGCGCTCTGTGGCGTATACACCGTAGTTGTCAAATGTGTGACATGCCGCCATTTTCTCATCACAGATTGGTCGGAGATGAATGGCATTTTGCTGAGCTGAAAAGTTTCCCCAAGACATCAAAGTGATTTGTGTGTCCTTATGATGTCTGAGGAGTTATAATGTCAACAGACTGCTGATGGTGCGGTTCGCCCGGGCTATTAATGAGGCGGTATGAAGTTAGCACTTCCTGGCGCGCTTTGAGAAGAGATGTCTGTTAGCTAATTAAAGAAACTCAATCATTTTATACTCCAATCAATTACCTGAAGCAGGTGGTAGAAACAGGGCCCGACACTCTGGCCTCATGTCTCACATCAGCTAACTACCCAAAGTCACTTTACTACATTGTTGAGTGCTTTTATGGGGAGAAAGACTAAACTTTTTTTCCCAGCTGCCTATCTTTGTGTGCTGCGCTTCACTATGGACTGCACATATGATGTTATGTTTACAAGCTGCATTGTGATCAGTTTACTTTTTTTTAGATATCACCCAGTAACCCCAAATGGGAATATGTGGGTACAGAAAATGGGTTTATCAGTTATATCCCAGTTGTGACCCTTAAGTTGCAGTTCTTTTGAATTATATTTGTACTCGCAGGTATATTAAAGTAACTTGTGTTTGCTTTCAAACATTCTTTTTAATCACTGTCATTGAGAGTTTACAGAGAGAACAGTACTTTTTTCACGCTTACACACTGGAGGGAGCACATAGCTATAAACAGGAATTACACAACAATCGCTTTGTGAATGTGGGCGATAACAGTGTGTTCCAGCACTGCTCGGGGATCTCCCTGGGTGGAGCTGGCTGACCTGAGGGATGGAAGGAGTGAGGGAAGGACCGAGGGAGTGAGGGGGGAAGGGAGGGAGAGGAGGAAAGTCATTTCTCATTACCAGGGGCAAAACGGGACATCAGGTCATGCCCATCTGTGGCTGAAACGGGAGGAAGGGACAGAGCAGAGTGGTCAGATGTGTACATTTATGTGTGCTATGTGTGTGTGATTCCTGTACACCTTTCATCTCGGCCCTAACAAGTCCCCCACTCTCCACCCCCTAGCTCATTAAGCAGTGACCTCTCGCCCCCGCAGGACGGGAGAGATGAGGGGAGAAGATGTGATCAAAGCTGGGGCCTTCCTGATGAAGTTTGCACCGCACCACATTCACCTGATTGAATCTGACAGCAGCTGTCTCGCTTGTGTTGCGCTGCTGAGACACAAAGAGAAAAAGTCATGACAAACTGTAAACTGATTTTTAAAGGCAAGATACTTGACTTAATCTTAACTCGATTTTAAAAAAAAACAATCATTGCATTTGTTTGGGTGGTAGATGGCACTCCCAAATAAAAAAATCTGGATGGGTTGAGATGTTGTCAAGCACACGCTTTGTTCGATGGGCACAGATTTTGGGAGGTGGATCATCGGTGTTCGCCTCACTGTTCCACTCCCAGTCCCATGTCTGAGAAGAGGAAACACCGTGTCCCTGTCCTCAGAGATCTGTGTTGATGACTTCCCCCCTGTGTGTGTATATGTGTGTCTGTATTAGCCGTGCACCTTCAATGTGTACACGAGTGCTGTCGGTCAGCCAGGGTCGCGGCAGAGGAAAGAATTTGGCCGCGGAAAAGAATGCAGGGCTGATTAGCGCTGCTTACCTGTAAGTGAACTGGACGTGCCGACGTGTGATGAGACCGAGGAAACAAGGGAACAATAGGACAGTAGAGATTCCTTTCCACGCCGCATTCCAACGATCCTGCAGCCGGGGCCCCCTGCTCGGAGCTTTGATGAACCCTTCTCGCTGCTTCCTGGGATTGTCGCTCCTCCGCAAACACAAAAACATAAAGCGGTCGGTGAGCGGGGCCAGGGAAGAGAGAGCGCGGCCCTCCTCAGGATGTCCTGTTTTGATTAGGGTTAGCATCCTAAATGCACCATAGAAATATTATTCTAACACGGAGAAGAGCTTAGCAGTGACACAGCCACTTCTTTCCACTGTGTGACCTCCAGGGTCAGATACACTACAATGAGCCAAGAATCAAAGAAGTGCTCCTCACCCAGTGATCTGGCTGAGGAAATCATGTGAGGAAAACAAGGCGATAAAACGATAGGGAGAGCTTTCAGGACCTGTCAACAGGTGGAAGTTTGTCAGGCCAGTGCTTTTTTGAATTTTCTAAGAAACACCTAGCAATTTGTGGAATTATTACCATCAATAATGTATTGTAGGCATCTCTAAAACTGCAATTATTTTTTTTTTTTGAAGGACAGGAAGTGGTGAGTGGCGGGAGTGTTTTTTTTTTTTTTCAGAAATCAAATCATGTATAAATAAGCAGATATTCCTCTTCAAATAAGAAAAGGTTCTCAGTTTCTCCAGGAAATTTTTAGAGACAAAAATATCAACACTGATATGTTTGTGCTTACAAGCTGGGAATCAAACTCATGCTTTCACAGCCCTGTGAAGCATTTATTAAAGACTTAATAACTTAAAGGAACTAGCAGCTTCGAATAAATGTTAATAAATAACAAAGTAATAAACTGGTATTCACAAGTCATTCTGTTATGAGACATAGTGTTACAGGACTAAGTTTTAAAACACTGTAATAAAGAGCCAAACAGAAATGACTGAAATAGCTTTTATTCTGTAAATACTGAGTGGATTTCAGTTGGCTGAATTCTTAATTAATTAGATGTTTTCCTTTAAATAAGTACCTTAGTTCTGTCTTTTGAGCTTCAGCTCTCACACAGTGTCCTCTTTCAGCACACACTATGTCTTTGCTGTCTCCTGTGGAATCAGAGAGCAGTGAAGCATTGCATCATGGTTTGTTGTTTTGCTGGTGCTTGAGGGCTTTAGTTTGACAGGAGGGCACCACTTTGTTCACCTCAGTGTCCAGAAGGGACCCCAAGGGGCTTCAGAGGCCTGGACGTCTCTGTCAGGGCTGTGGCAGGACTGGGGCAATGGGGGGCCCCACTGCTCACTGGGTCAGTGGACAAGCTAATCGATTTTATCTCCGTTTCACACACCACGCCAAACCCCTACTGGCCTGATATTCACATGTTCACTGTTCAAGGGATTATGCTCCTTCCATCTTCCCACTCTCCTTTTTCCTCCTCCACTTTCTCTCTCTTTCTCTCCCACCGCATTTCTTGTGTTTCTCATCTGTCTTTCTTCTTCAGTGTTTTGTCCATATCTCTTTCACTCTTCATCTCCCTCCCTCTCTCCTTCCCCTCGCTCCATCTGTCTTTCTCGCCCTTTTGAAGGGAGCAATTTTAAATTTAGCCTCCATGCCCGTCTCAGCGTTGGCGCTCCCCCCTGAGGGAGGCCGGCAGGCAGGCGGAGGAGTCCTTGTTTTCTCGGCCATTCCTCTGGATGAAGCGTTGGAACAAGGGAATGAAAGCTTTGGGAAAGGTCTGGAAACTTCCCATTCATCAGTGTAAGGAGATACTGCGCTGACAGTTAGCAGACGGCCGGCCAAGTACAACACGGGACAGCCGCGTGGGCCCGCAGTGCTCGGCTCAACAGACAGACCAGAGCGAGACCAGACCAAACACTCCACTCATCTCTGTTCGAGGAAATAACATATGTTAGCATTTTAGTCATTTATTCGGATTCTCTTGCGCGGAGTGACTCAAGTGCGAACAGTAGAATAAGTGAATGATTACTGGTGCAATCATAACTAATATAGTAATAAAGAAGAGCAGGGGGCAACAAAGTATAGCACTGCAGACAAATAATGACTATGCTGTCATTTAAGTAGTGGAGCAAACTGTGGTTAGTTAGGTCAGTTATTTTGTGATTTGGCAGAATTGGCTACTTTTTCTACTTTTCAAGATCCTAAAAGAGAATTGTGTGTTTTCATTGATATACTTTTTTCTTATTCTTTGCCCTGTCTTTTTAGCCCCTCTGGCACAACCTCTCACCATACCTTCCCATCAGCCACTGTGGCAGGGCAGAATGCATGCAAACCCTCAGAGGCAGCAATGCACATATGGAAGTAAAGATTTATATGCACCCACAAACACGCCTACATGTGTTTGAATCCATCCATTCTTTAGGCACAACACACTCACCTACGTGGACCATCTACCTGTGTAGGCTGAGATGGGATGGGACAGCATGTTGGCAGGGCAGTGCAGGTCGGGACATTGCAGGTGTGAGTCTGTGTCTCTCTGCCCAGCCATTAATCGCTGCCATCTGACAGTTCAATCTACGAGGGGCCAAGCGGAGCAGCCGGCTGGTTACCAGGGCAGGTCATTACTGAGCATGGAGGCAGCCAGTCGCATCAGCGATCAATGACAAAGGCTGTAGAAGGGGAGTGTGCAAAAAGTGAGAGAAGTAGAGGGAGGCAGGGGTGAGAGAGATAGAGGGTGAGAGAGGCAATGGAAATGTAGAGATGTAGGGCTGCAGGGAGGGGAGAGGAGAGGCACAGCAGGATTAAGGTAGTTATGCTGCTGAAGGTCACTTCTTGGTTGAGGAGTGGATGACAAACAGGCTGTCAGTTGCCAAGAAATGGAGATAGTCATGGGATGCTGCACGACAAAAAAATATGGCCCCTTGCACGTGCACGCACATAAATGCACACAGACACAGTCATTGCCTGAGCAGCTTGATTGAGAATGCAGCAGGGGAATTTAGAGTGAGCTATTGTTTTATGAATTCCAAATACAAGGTGTTGGCAGTCTGTGCCGCCCTTTTAGTGGTCAGTTTGGGCTGCGCTGTAGTAAAAGTAATGACTGTCTGTGAATAAAAAAAAAAAAAACAGTTCATGAAAACGCCACAACTCCCCCGTGGCCCCGCCTCCGCTGCCCACCGCTTTACCACGGGAACAGCTGCCATGGCACGGTCCGTCCAGTGGTGTTTACCCAGCTCCGAGAAGCCAAACAGTCTCCCTCTAACAGAAGGAATTCCATACGCTTTACGACATTTATCATATTTCATAACACAGTGAATGTCATTTCCAACCTTCTCACCCGTGTTTTTTTTTTTTCAAATTTTTGTTGACGAGGGGGTAAATTGATGTTGCGGGTGACAGTATTTGGCCGGGGCTCTGATAAAACAACAGGGAGATCGCTCTTTTCTCCCCAGAGGCCTAGAATAGCAGAACTAGTCGTTTATCCTGCACTATCTCTCAGCAGATCCACTGGCCCTCTCTCCCAGATGCACACACACATACAGGCCATCCCAGCGTGAACACCACTGAGTGATGATGAGTCATTATAGAGAGTGTGCCCTTCGACCTCCTCCAGTCTTTATGGATCACTCTCTGGCAGAATCATATTCCCTAATGCCAAGTTCCTGTCCATGCCTGCCTGTCTGTCAGACAGTCAGGCCCCTTAGTCTCTCTCTTCCTCTCTCTCCCATACTCTCTCTCTCCCCTGAGTTTCACACACCAGTTCATCCCAGACATCTCTGTTTATTTTAATAACAAACAGGAAAAATATCTCTTTTTCCCATTACCAAATGTTTGAAATTGATAGTTTTCATGAATTCCATAGTAAGAATAATGGACGCATGTGTTGATTTGTTGTTGATCATTTTGAGATGAACTTGAGAAAGGCTTCAAAAGTTGTCTGTTATTCAAGGGTGTGATAGTTTAGAAGATGAATTATAAATATTCATCCTAACCTACCATGTACAACAATGCTGAGATTGGCATGTAGCAATACATAATACAACAATACATAAATGCATACAATCACCGTAATTTCTCAATGCGCAGAGGAGCAGAGAGGCAAGGGAAAGCATAGGAAAGTCAGTTTGGATTTCTACACATCCTCTTCTCTTTTTCTGTTATTTCGTTAATTCAATACTACCACTATGCCAAAGGTATTCTGTGTAGCTCAAGCTGCTAATATATTTTATGTGTGTGCTAGCATTTGATCCTTCTCTCAACAAATACAATTTGTTTGGCCTGATTTCATCAGCTGCAGCAGCACAGTTCCGTGCAGGCAGGAGCAGATAAACCATCCATATGATAGGAGTTGCAATGTTTTTGTGACTGTGAGCAGGGAAACACTATTACAGGTGTCCTGGACCATGGGGACTTGCTGACTCTGATGAAATGCTCTTTGGGTGTTAATGCAATTCTGATTTCGCCTAGCCTGGAGACTAGCCACCTCTCGGGTTTTAAAACTGGCTCTGGAAGGCAGCAAACAAAGTCTGGATCTAAACTGTACAATTATAAAGGAAACTTCAAAGGTCAGATCCTGATATAACATTGTAATCTCCTGTGGGACCTCAGAGAATGAAGCTGTATAATTTTGGCAACTGTTTTGTGGAATAAGCATTGTTGTATGTGTGCACAGTGCATACGACTTGTAAAGTGGTACTGCTACACAGCCAATGACATATTCATTGTATGCCTTTGACACGGAACATACTGTATAACACTATAGCAAGCAGGCATAACAATTGGTAACATGAAAGCCGATGCAAACGGGAAATCATGGCTGTTTGACTGAGGTATAAGGCTTTCTGTTAAGATGAGAGTAGAGGGATCCATAGGGCCAGCAGGATTTGGTTTCTTTGTGACAAGAACATGTTGATTTGACAACTAGGTGAAAAAGTTGCAGTGTACTGTGCCAAAATCCACTACTGACAAAACTAGGCTTTTATCCCACAGCTTTAACCAGATGTCCTAGGTCTGTAGCACTAATAACACAAGAAAGGCAATATCTCTCTTACAAGCAAAGCATGGTGACATCTACCAGTCTTAAGACATTACGGGATACAATATGTTACTATAAACAGTACTGTATAACGTGTGACGCTTTTTTGCGTATTCTATCTTCTTTAGGTTTTCTTCCTAGCTAGTGGTAAAACAGCAATATTGTAGCCACGGTCTTGTTGTCATAGGACTTTGTTGATAGGGGGACCAATACAAGTTGCTATTTGAATCACTTCTACAACTTTCAGCATTTATTAGACGAAGAGATTCTTTTGAAATTTCGAACTTGGTTTATTTTTGCGATCGTTCAAACTCACATTAAGGGCAGAATGCACCACAGTTGTCCCCAGGTTTACACACCACTGAAAATATGGCTGGCCCTGCAAAACAAGTGACCCATTTCAGCCCCTGAAGGGTTCAGAGACATAGGGTGCATGCTAGCTGTCACATCATCAGCCAGCCCAGAGCCCCACAGATCAAATACAGGTATGATTTATGTCCGCTGTCCCAGCCTCCACACCACATGTTCTCCTGCACTGGAGTTGTGGGTCGAATCAAACTGCAGTAGTAATTTGTCTCCTTACATGTGTAGGAGGAGAGGGGCGAAGGTCAACAAAATGAAAATGACCAGACCTGACTTAATTGTTGTATCTATTTGTGGTTCGAGACAGGATGGCTGTCTGAATGTCTATCTGTCTATTTGTCCATCTGTCTCGCTTCTGCCTTGGCGCCGTGTTTTGTGTCAGTGGGTCGAGACCTTCTGGCTGCAGTCAGCCATTATAGGCACTGATCTGATCCTGCAGGAACACAGGGCTCACTGAAGAGATCTGTCTAGGCCAGATAGTATCATTATCACAACACACTGCCTGATCTGGTCCTTGTTATTAGTATTCCTGATTTATCAAGCTCACAAAGCTCCACACAAACATAGAAGACTATTGGTTAGTGTGGAATTATTATCAATGTGTGCCTGTATTCTCATTTACTTGCTGTAAAGTATAACAAATACACTAAAGTTTCACATTTAACGCTCAGACACCTTTTTGCCTCCAATTTCCTCGCCAGTTTGGCACATCTGACAAGGTTAAGCCAGTAAATTGTGGAGAGAAATGCTTCCTGTGTGTGATTACATTTATCATGTATAATTAGGAAGTTCTGCTCTGTCTACATATGATGACCTTTGACCCTGAGTGTGACAGTTGCAGGCTGGTGTTGCCAGACACCCAAATATGCTGTCCAGGTCGCGCTACTCCACAAAGTCTGGCTTCCGCTGCAAAATAGAGTGATTTAGATTGGCTTTCTCTCTAAGCCTTGTGATTTGAGAAACTTCTCTGCAATTCCCTTTTCACTGAGAAGATTGGTCATTTCTACCACAATATCAGATAAAGGATCTATACTACAATTGCATTTTAAACAGATGTAATTGGTACCTCACCAAGAGATAGATTGGTACTGATTGACTGCATCTATAAGGCCAAGTATAATTATATTTGTTAAATGAGGTTGTTGTTTTGTATATTATAAAGAGGTAGCTCTTTTTACACTGGAGAAGAACATGTGGGATGGTGAGGTTAAAAAGGATTTTTTTGTCGTTGTAATGTAATGAGCTATAGTTTTCAAATTATTTAAACCTTCTCTAAATCGTTGTCTTCCTTTCTTTCTTTCTTCCTTTGTTTTCTTTCCTTTCTGCCTCTCCTCCTTCCCATTGCTCCGTCATTTGTTCTTCCTTTTCCTTTGCGCTTGTACCCTTTTTGTGTTATAATTCCCACCTATTATTTCTGTTCCGAGGCCTCATTAGTCATGTCGCTGTCAGCCGCCAGCTGCAGTCACACACACACACACACACACACATACGCACAACCACACGTATTCTTGCACATGCACAGGTATGGAATTCATCAAGGCAAGGTCAAAGGCCGGCCTCATTACCGAGCTCCTGTGAAAACTTTTGGTGTGTTTTATGCACTGGTATCAGAAAGTAGGGGGAGGTAAATGAGGAGAGGAAGAAGGGGGATAAGGAGTATAGAAAAAGTAAGATGGTGACTGATGTGATTTTGGGAGGAAATGAGAGGATGAGTGACAGAGAGAAGGGTTGAATGGCAAGACAGAAAGACATATTCTTCATCTCTGTATATGCCTACATACCTGTAAACCAGATCAATGTAGCCCAGTCAGTAGATGGGAAATTGGTTGGGGGGGAATTATCCTCTGAGGATGAGGGCTGCGTGACTCAGACTGCCCTCACCACAGATGGTGTTGGCGGCATACATGACTGGTGTCTCCTGACGTTAAACACTACATCTCTAAATAAAGTCATTAGGAGCAGTCCAACAGAAGCCCATTCATTCATTCATCCCCTTCTGCTCACACACACTCACACATACACACTTTTTCTCCCACTCAAACACACACAGTGTTGAGACTGAGCGATTGCATGGGACATGATACGCTGACATGTGAGAGAAAGCAAAGCAGGAGTGTGTGTGTGTGTGTGCATGTTCAAGTTCAGCCTCGGAGGTCAGGGAGGTGTCTGCGTTTGTGTGTGTGTTGGGGTGTCAGCTGGGAGCAGTCAGGGGGACACTGGTGATGCAGACTGACATCGGACATAAACACTTAGTACTATAGTGAAGGGGCCCATTGTCTCAGTCGCCGCAATGTCAGTCTCCCTGTGTAATGGAACGATCTGTCTCTGTGTGTATGCCTAATTGCCCAATCTGTCTCTCTGTCTTCTGATATGTCTATCTCACTGCGTACTGTGTCTTTCTTTCCCCCTTTCACATTGCTTCTTTTCTATCTATATTTACTCTTACATTTTAGGCATGAAGCAGATCCTTATTCCAAATGTCTGCTTTTTGATGTGCCAAATCCTGGATGGTGTCTGTTCCTTGTATGTGTGTGTGTGTGCTGTTAACATGTAAACATGTGTTAACTTTCTGTGTCTGCTTGTCAAGTCACATTAGTATATACAAAGCACAATCACACACCAGGTTTTCTTCAGCACACCTTACATTAAAAGAGAATAATATAAATGTGCATATAATACAACAGAAAAAATGAATAAGAAGGAAGGAAGAAAATGACTGTCTGTGCCTCACTAAACTTTGGATTTAGGATTTTGGATTACGAGAAGTGCCACAGTCAGCGGCAGGTGGAATTGTTAAGAAGTCCAATGGTACGGAACATGCAAGTTAGCTGTGGGATTTCGGAGCTGTGGCTGAGCCCAGAAAGGAGGTAAAGGTGTGTGGAGGATATGAGATCTTCGGGGTCGAAGTGCCGGGACGGTGATGAGGTGTGTGTGCGATTAATGGGTGTAAAGTTGTAAGAGAGGGGAGGCAAGTAAGGGTGAGGTGCCGAGGACATGGCGGATGGCTATTGAGGAATTGTATCTGTGTTTGTGTGTGTGTGTGTGTGTGTAGACGTGACCTTTTGTATAAGCCTGCATGCACATTTGCAGTCTTACTGCTGAATTTTTAGTGATGTTCTCACCTGAATTCAGAGTTGAGATCCTTAACCGGACGTCCTGTAACATCAACTCAAAACCCCAATGTGTAATCTGAAAAATGCATGGTTGTCAAATCCATACTGGTTTGTTTTATATATCCCTCAGTAAGATTTCGTTCAACAGCAGAACCATGTGTATAAAAGAGAAACAGAGAGACAGGAAGTATTAGGATGTCAGAATTTAGGAGTTTACAGGTAAATATGGAGATGTTTAGAGAAGTTCAAAGTTCATCTACATCTCCGGGCTGTTTTATGTGCTTGCTGCCACTCTCCATCTCAACACACAGCAGCTGGCGCCTTCTTTCTTTTGTCAGTTAAATACTGGATCACATTACATTGTCAAATCACGTTTTTATTATTTAGATAGACTTTTACCGTACCATACTTTAACTTTTTTTTTTTTTTTACCATGCTATTAAATAGTTATAAAAGTGACCACATCACTTACAAAATGTATGTAGTTTACGGTTTATGTACAGAAAAAATACTTCCGAGTGCTATTTCAGCAGCTCATACACTTTTACTAAGGGTCATTTTAGTTTCTCCTTTTGTTTTCCTCCTTAACACAGTTACCAGCTAGAGGTACTGGCACTGCCATGTTTAGAAACAGAGAGGCATACAGAGGGCTAAACTGTAGTAATAATCCAATTAGAGTAATAAGTAGCCCGGTGATTGACACTTCAGTCAAACACTGAAGGGGTTTTACGACCGTGTCTCTTGAAGGACATGTTTCCGTATGTTGGCCTCCTGTTCACACACACTCACAAACTCACAGAGATGTCTGTCTGAATGGCTCCAGCTTAGCTTCTCCCTCTCTCTCAGTAGTACACAGTGTCTGTTTATTGTATGAGGTGTGGATGTTTATACTCTCTACGGAGCAAAACAAACCAGTCTGAAGTGTGAGGTGATTCTAAAATAATCCACCTCGCTCTTTGGCAAATTGACACTGTGTAGTCCCTACTTGTTTTATTTGTTCATGTTGGCCGTTAAAATGTACTTTTCATCCACTTCCTTGTATAAATCTTTTTTTTTAAATCAGATAAAAACCTCTCTTTTTAAGTTTCTTTTTTATAGTAAGTTTAAATGATACATTAATATCATATATATATAATTTTACACTGGCTGTTTCATGTACAAGTCTTGTTTTTGTTGTTTCTTTGAAAGCTTACATATTGGCGATATTGCACACTCTCTCTCTCATATACACGCACACAAATTGTAACATGATGGCCTTGGTAGTTTGCATGCGTCATACTAAATTTATTTGTCGTTTAATTGTCCTGGTATTCACATATAATTAAGAATCAGAATCAGCTCATCTCAATTTCATAAAAGGTTGACATTGATTATATAATGCTTTGTCATCAAAGCACATTCATGTCCAGACGTTCGCAGGGGTTACTTTGTATCATGAAATCAAAACAAATGATTTTGTTTGTATATCTTTTCACACTGTCTAGCTTCTTTTCCCGCAGTTGCCCGTGCATTAGCGTTTGTATAAATACATCATAGAAACACACACAATGGCTGAGGAGGGATGGATGTCAGTGGTCAGAGCAGATAAGAATGACAAAGCTCTACACTAAGCCACGTCACAACCAGGCCTCTCACCTGCCTGTCTGTCATACAGACGCACTCAACCATCACCGAGGGATTGTTTTTGCCCGTGCATGTGTGTGTATGTGTGTGATTGATGCGCTTTGCCTTGCGTCAATTTTACTCCCTCCTCCCACCTTGCTCCTTCTTGTCCCACCTCAGTCTGGACTGTCAAGGCAACATGAGTCCTTGGGAGATAGCTCCGTGCTCTACCGGCCGGCCCTCGGCCCACTCTGTCTCTTTTTCTCTTCCTTGTGCCAGTCACCTACTGCTGTGGGAAAAGCAGAGGAGATGAGGCCTTAAAAAACAGATCATTGTCCGCCTCCTAGATTAAAGCCAGAGAATGTGAGCATTGTCCACTGAATGGCTAAACCTTCCTGCTGTCACTCAAACGCTGCTCTGAGCGCTACTTCATGTCTAAGAGGCTTATCTGCACTGAAAGGCCCCTAGCTGCTCTGGGGAGAGAGGACGTAATGAAGCGTGTTTTTTTTTTCCTCTGTAGGGAGGAACCTGCTGCTGGGGGGGTGGTTAGGGGATTCAGGGGGTGGACATGGCCAGTGGGACAGCTGCAGCACCAGGCCCCCTACCCTACCCCTCACCCCAACAGCTCTCACTCCTTCTAACTGCCTCTCTCGAAAGAACTGTCATTTATCTAGTCTCACATGAGAGGGAGTCCCGAATGTGCGGCACACAGGCCTGAACCCAGTGCCAGCATGATGGTGGGACATGAGGACATTATGTGGGGACTCACCCAGGGACCTGCCTGTTGTATGCGCTCAGCCGTCTGTAGGGATGATCAGCAGGCCACTGATGTGGTCCTCTCTTTGTCCTCCGCTGTTTTCTAAAGGGGAAAGTTTAAGTGCTGCTCGCATTCAGGGCTGAGGGCCGGCCAGGCTGGGAGGGTTTGCTAAGCCCTGAGGCTTCTGTGTGTCTGTGCTTACATTATCATGGCCGGTATATGAAAAACTGTAGGTTCCTTGATCAACATCTTGACTATAATATGTATAATTTCATGTCATCGCATGACCCACAATATGAAAAAGTGGCGTATTTTTATTTTATTTTGCATGAGGTCTAGTCATGCATTATTAATTAGTCTTCAACAACAAGAAGATCCTTCTGCTTATTGAAATGTTCTTTGTTTAGATTGTTTCTTCAAAGCGCTTTACCCTTTTTTTTTAGCTGATTCTTGTCAATGAAGCTTTACCACTAGTGCCCCACTTGTTGAATTATGGAACATCTGCCATGATCTCTGCCACTGCTGTGGCGTGGCACGCGTGGGTTTCCCCAAGTGGGTCCACATATTTGTTTTTTGGATGATTTACAGAAGCCATCAGACCCTGAGCCTGTCCTGTTCTGTCTGCCCTCTGTGTGCTCTGCCCCTCTGTCTCTGTGTCACGACGGACACACCTGCATCCTCATCAGGCCCCTCTAACCCAGAAGCTCTGTCCACTTCCTGTCTGCAGTAGCACTGCATCGCTGACACAGACCCTGTAACGTATAGAAACACAGCTGGGCTCCTGGCATATGCAGTTCAAAGAATTATGTTTGACTGAATCTTACATTTGTTGAAATTGTTTTCAAAATATAAATTAATAATTTTCACATAATATTCTGTATCTGAAGTCTAGATATGATTCTGGGTTCTTACTTTTTGTTTGTTTTATATATTTTAAATAAATATAAATATTTTTTTTACAAATATAGATATTTTAGAGGTTGTTTGACCTGCACAGGACTTTTTCCTTTAGTGCTTTCTGCGTTGGTCAAAGGATGTTGACATGACAGGATGACTTACTTTCTGAGCACAGGGATGGTGTTTGCTCTCCCTTCTCCATGCATGCATTCTCTTAATGCGATCTCTGACCTGGGGTTAGAGCTGCCTGCTCCTGTTCTGTGCTGTGTCGAGAGGTCGAGTGGCCTGGAGAGCCTAGGAGTAGACCAGAGGGCTCGTTGGCTGGAAGGGGATGGGAGGGGGATGCTAAGTGGTGTGGCCCAGCTGTGATGGGTTGCCCAGTGGTCCATTTAGAGTTATAACCTCATGCTGGGAGATGGTACATCCTGACAGGCTGAAGGGACCCAACCCTGGTACCAGTTTGCTCTTTGCTTGATCAAAATGTCAAAATATGAATGTCGGAACATCGCTTGTGCAGCATGTAAAATGGAAGCTCTGGGTCTCCTGTGGTGTTCTATCATTTGTTTGTGGCTTCAAACACTTCAGAGTACCGTCTAAAGATGAGGCACAAAAACATACATGGTTTAGATTAAAAGACAAATTTAGACTATAGTGTTGACTTGCTGTTGATATTCCTTAGGATTTTATCTGTTGTGTAATAAAGTAACAGTCTTCAAATGAAGTCCTTTATCTCACAAAATGTTTTTGTCCATCTCAAGAGGATGAAAATCGGATTCCTGAGAATCTGAATGTTAAATAGAAAATGATTCATGGGAATGATCGCTACATATCAATGATTCACATATTACAATGTGTCCATGCACCCAAGAGTGATAGGTGCCACATTGTGCAGGAGATGGAGAGTGGATTTGAAGGTTCTTTTTCAGTAAACATTTAAAAGAGTGGAGAAGTGAACAAAAGCGTTAAGAAGGAGCTGTTTTGTTGCCCCTTTTTTAACCTAAATAGGCGGTCTGTCCGACCGAGGCCTTGGCTTCAAAGTATTATCCCACACATGCAATTACCATTTCTATCAACTGGGGAGAAAGATTATGCTTTTTGGGTGTTCTTCTGCGTTTCTTCCAGTGGATTCACTCGGTGAATGTGACACGTTTTGTGTCTCCCACCCCCTATTGAATTTAAAAGTTCTCTATTCTCCGAGTGAGCTGAGGAGAGTCCTACACGCGGGCTGAATAGACACTAAATCTTTCAAGGTTAGGACTTAACCTTCTCCCACTCTAATTCATCTTCAAACTTTAGTCTGAAACCAATCAATATCAGATGATTGGTAAACAATGTGCAGTGTCTGATAGGCAGGTACCAAGGGCCCTCAATGGGATTGCAAATGCTTTGTGCGTCCCGAGTCGCTTTTGCTCTAAAGCACTGTCACAAAAAGTGAAATTACCATTCGCTTGGAATGATGCCATTCATCTTTGTCAGAGCGCCAAGCTCAGCACGCAAGCCGCTCCCTTCAAATTAATTCCTTGTTTTGCATCAGCTGAATTTGCCCAAATCCAGGAGGATGGCTCCAGCTACACCTTGCCTGCATTCTTTAATGTGGCAATTCCAGCTGATTTCACTATGCACAGGGCCCCGTGGCTTTATTTACTGCCTAATTCACAAAGAAAAGGAAATAGATATGAAAATAAGTTGGGAAAATGAGATAAATCTGGTTGTAGAATTTCAGAGGCTCTGCCAACTTCCAACTAGGAGAATTAGAGTAGCATAATACACGTAGCTGGCTCCTGAGAGCCTGGTGCAGTGCTATTGTCGATTTGTCATTTCATGTTACTAGAGCTCCTGTACAAAGGTAATGTCTTCCCAGAGGCTCTTACCCATGTAATATAAAGGGAAAGCATTGTAGAATGAATGTCTGAGGGATTCATTTGTTATCCTGCCTGAGATATTCTGCAATGTGTCAGGACAGTGAAAGTATAATTTACAGAGAAACGGTTGTAAACAAAGCACAGTCATTTATTATCCTTTTTTTTATCAACTTTTTGATGTGCAACCCCCAAGTAAAATGTACATCGCTGCAAATCACTCTCATTTGTCAAAAAAACAAAGATTATATTTCCCCCCGAAGAACAAATTTGAAATACAATTCTCTGATGAGAAAACTCTTCTTTTGGATGTGCAAGAAAGAGAGCTACAGTAGTTGAAACATTTCCACTAGGTGGCCATGACTTGTTCTTTCCTTCCCTCTCTCTTGCGCTTGACTGAAGTCTTTAGTGCTGCCGGGTAACCCGGCCCTGCCATCATAAGCCAGCCGTCATTTTAGTGGTTACATCTTTGTTGTTTTCTCTCTCCAGCTCATGTAGATGTTATCCCAGTGTTGTTTCATGGTGCGGAGCCCATGGTGACAGCAGTGATGAGATTTTAAAGAGCGGGTTGTCCTCTCCTTTCACTGTCCTCTCCCCGTTGTACTTAAATGCTAAAAATGGTTTCTAGACTAATTTATGGTTGTGGTGACCGTGACCACTGATTTGTGATCCCCTATGTTTGTGTTTATGGAACACAGCTTATTTTCTTCATCTTATCTGCCGGCAGATGGACAACATGGTTTGACAGGGTTTATTTAGATGTTTGCTATTTCCGACACAAAGTATCATGGAGTGCAATTACCAGGAATGTAGAGTGAAGCCCTGGGGTCAAAGGCCTTTTCCTGTCTCCCTCCCTGGCATAAGTAGACCTAGGTCTCTGTGCCCAATTCCATGTATAGGTTAAAGACGTTTGTGGCATTTCTAAGCATAGCAAAGTGGGGTGGATGCCCATTTTACATGTATATTTTAAGAATCTGAAGAAGCCCTTGTTTGGAGGAATGCGATCATGGTAACGGGGGAAGAGAAGAGAAGAAGAGCGGAGAGGAGCTGGAGATAAGTGGGTCAGGCCTGAGAGACTGTTCTTCACCTCAGACACCTGCACCTCTCCACAGATCCCTCATCAAGGACTCACTTTGTCCCAGGGCTGCGCCATTGTCTGCTGAAGGGCCCTCCAGACTTTCCTCTGAATACCTCCCTGTGCTACTCCAAGTGGACTCAGCCCAGCTCTCCCCAAGAGACAGACAAAAAAGTGGATTCCAAAGCGCCGGCCCCTTGGCATTCCCCTGCTTTTGGTAGATAAAAAGGGGAACTTCGGCCTGATTCACTCCTCCACTCTTCATCCCTCTCCACAGTCCCTCAAAAAAACGGGAGATGAGGAGGAGGAAAAGAGGAGACTTGTGAGGGGGTAGCGGAGTGGTGGTCTCGGGGTCACAGAGTGATTAGTGAGGAGCAGAGTGGTGCTCCTTTTTCCCCTTTGGTCCTCCTCCTCTGTGGTCACTGAGAAATGACTTCCACTGGGCTTACTGGGGAGTGTGGGTGCAGAGGGAAGTGGAGGAATTATTCCCTTCTGTCTGTCTGTCTGGACTATATTTAACCTGCCTGACAAGATGGATGTTTCCAAGAGAATTCTCCCCTCAGCATAAATGAAGCCATTATACTCTCCTCTCTTGTCCTCTCCTTTGCTTTTCATTAGAAACTGAGGGTTTATGATGAAATGTCAGGAGGACATTCAAAATCAAGTTAAAATACAACCTGAGCACAAATGCAGACATGCTGGGTCACCGCAGGCTATGGTATGAATATGTACATTAATACTGCAAATTTTACACACACAGGCATAATAGTGGATGTCGTTTGGCCACGTATCTTTTTTTTAATATAGCGCAACAAATGCATGCGCTGTCTCAAAAGCACACACATACTCACACATGTATACACACACTAGCATTTGTACAAGGTACATAGTTCTGGTGTGACTAGCCGGCACAGGCCATACAAGTTGGAAGTGATTAGGGAGAAATATGCCTGTTTCCCTGTAATGTCAGTAATAGGCAGCAGCACATCAAAGTCTAGGCCTGTCAGAATGATCCGGATCAAACCGGCCTCCATCTGGAAGCCATAACTGACTTTTCACTCATTTAAACACTCTTAAAACACACTGAACAGACATGGAGCTCCCGTCTCTGCTCACCACTCACCACCACTCATATCAGCACCCTCTGCCCTCTGCATCCATGTGTGTGTGTGTGTTACTCTCTCACTCCCTGCGTATTGTCCCTCTCTGTATGTATTTTCACATTGAATGGTTTGTCCATATGTTTGACATTTGTGAATTAGGCTACTAATTTTTGATGATTAATGTTTTCAGTCACACTTTCAGTCTCTTTTAACAGATTTTAGAAGAAATAACATATATGGTGCGCCCATTATCCTGTTTTGACAGTTTAAAGTGATATCTATACATTGCCTAATGCACAGACAGATAGTTTTAAAGCAGCACTAACATCTGCTGAACCATGAAATCTAATGTAATATTTTTTTTTTGAGGACATAAGATCTTGAACCAAGTTCAGGCCAGTTTTCTGCTTCAGCAAAGTCTAAGATAAGTATCTTGTCTGTGTGATAATGACACGGTGCATTCTGAGACAATGATGCAAAGTGCTTCCCTCTTGCCTGTTTGCTCACACTGTGTCGACTGGACTCCTGGACATATATTATCTTTCCAAACACAAGTCGGACACAGCTCTAAGTGTATTTTAATTGGCTTTGGGCCACTTTCCTAAAGCAAACAGCTGGTGGTGTAGCTGGTGTTGTGGTGTGCTTGGTTGCTGACGGGTGGCCTGCCGTCAGGGTGGGGTGGAGTCCGGTTGCCTGTCCACTCCACCGACAATCAGTCCAATACAAGACTCCATTATGTCTGTGTGTTTTGTGAACATTTGTGCGTTTGTTTAATATTACTGCGGGGGTGAGGCATACGGTCAATATCTGCGTGTCACTCTCGGGTGTTTCACATTTGGGCAGCGCACACTCACTACTGTGGAAGATCGCCTGGCAGATAGCATCTTGAGTTAAAGTGCAAGTGATTTAATACTAACAATTAAAGTAGGCATGTCAGCGGGCAGCCCAGGGCCCTGCTGTGGCCGGACAGGGAGTGGGCCCTCTCTCATATCTCCGCCAGACAGGGAGACAGGGGGGCCTCTCGCTCCACAAACCACTGACGCTGCTAACGCACACTACTTTTCATTCCCAACAGAAACAGTCGTCTTTTCTTTTTTGTTCAAAAATACATCATCCAATGATACAACATGCTTTCTTTTTTTTTTAAACACAGTAGCCTATATTTAGTATTATCCTTCCTCATGAATGGTTCAAAAGATTGACACAAGGGTACACCGTCACTGGCCACCATTGTTAAACAATTGTGTCTGTTGTTGACGTTGGCTGTAGAGTCAAAATCAAGACATGGTATTGGATTCATGAACTGATGGCCGGCCGAAATTGGAGGGGAATGGTTTGGAGAAAAGGAAGAAGGGCTTGCAAGCTAAAGGAAAAGGTTTTCAGAGGTCTCAGCATATGGAGAAAAGCCCTTAAAACTATTCATTTTACAAGAACCAAGGATCTCACTACTAACATGGCCAACTTCACTCTCATAAAATCTGTAGACATCCATTATAAAACACCCAGGCCCTTATGAGTTGCTTTGCCCGAATCCAGCAACGGGGCCGTCTG
This sequence comes from Micropterus dolomieu, assembly GCF_021292245.1. NCBI lineage: Eukaryota > Metazoa > Chordata > Actinopteri > Centrarchiformes > Centrarchidae > Micropterus > Micropterus dolomieu. The sequence continues at coordinate 17,571,307 of NC_060166.1, forward strand.
CCTCCAAATTCCCTCTGGAAGTGTTTGAAAAACAAAGCAAGGCTTCACTTCAACCTCATTAACTAGTTATAATAAACAAAACAATGTGTTTTTAATGGATGGCGAGTCCCGTCTCCCCCTTCACCCTCCCAGCTCTGGTCCAGATTGACTGGCCAGTGGTGGATTTCCCATGACTGCAGCTTGTGGTGTCATGATGATGGATGGGCAAGGCTGGTGGGGGCTGCCTCTTGCCCTTCTCCTTTGGGACATCCCGCGGACTGACAGGCACATTGTGGCGCTCGACCTGTGCTGACGTACTGCTCCGCCCGCTGGCACAGTCACACAGAGATCCCCAGAAAATGCCCGCTTTTACACTTTCACATTCAGCGTGTTTCACCTCACACGTAGCTAGCATGCGGATACATAAAGCAACTGTGTATTTAAGAGGGCACTCCAAAGTCATGTAAAGAGACACAAATGCAAAAAAAAGAAATTTCTCCAACACATGAGGTTATTATGCAGAACATTACGCTGCATTAACCAGGAGTCCTGATTAACTTCTTTGAGACGTTGCTGTAATTGTTACAATTCAAAACTTCAAACTTCAGCGGTGTAGCTTTGGGTTAGCGTGCGGAGTGACCACCTGTACCTGAGGACCCCTGCTGGCCCTCAGTGGGGGAGACATTAGCTTCCTGATGAATAAACACCAACAGAAGCTCAGCAGCCACGCTCCCAATGCCGTTACACAAGCTTAAGAGTGCCCCCCCCCCCCACACACACACATACACACACATACACACACACACATCTCTCTCGTCTGTCTCTCCTTCTCTTTCCCTCTCTCTGTCTGACTCAGTCAAACACACTCCACACCACACAGAGCTCCTCTGGAATAAAATTCTCCCAGCTAGTGTAAAACAATCCAATAACAGCCAGCACCTCTCAAAATAAAACAATAGCTCAGCTCATGCTGGTGTTGTAAAACAGCTCAGCCCATTACATGCACGTACGTGTAACTGTAATGTAAATTTGCCCTTTGGGTAATAGCACATTTTTTTCATTGGGTGATTTTGGGATTATAATAATAATGATGTGTGCATGTGTGTGTGTGTATACGGCTGGGTCAGTTCAGGTGTGTGTGTGTGCAAACGTTTTGCTTACATTGTGTTTTATGCACGCACATGCTTCTGTTTCCAGTTGTTGCCACAGAATGTTGCCAGCTACATCCTTTTTCAATGTTGATATTTTTTTTTCGAATGCCTCATTAGGTCAAAGGTCATTTGAATAGAAGGATAAGATATAGGACTCAGACAGACAGAGTGTGAGGGTGTGAGTAACCATGACCCTTGCGACACTTTTCAACGTGTTTGTAAACAGGATGTCATTAACACTGGGAACTGGCCAGGCTCACAATGACTTTTGTCTCCTTCAGTGTGTGTGTGTGTGTATGTGTGTGTGTGTTTTGAGAGGGGCGTGGAGTGAGGCTGGTGGTGAGAGAGAGAGAGAGAGTGAGAGAGAGAGGATGGCGGGGTGAATTTGATAAAATTTCTAATAAAACACTTCGAATACTCCCAACTGATAAATCAGCACCCTCACAGTTTTCTCAAGAACTGCCCTTGTACTTTTCTGTCTAAACACATCCAGGTTAACTTTGTCTCATCAGATAAGCACTGGCTAATGTGATGAAATTTATGGCTTGACGTGGCTGCTGTACTGATACAGCGCTGGATTGTGTGAAGCTGTACTAAGTGCACTCAACTGTCAGCTCTTATTGTGGTGTCAGTCCTTCCTTCTAATTAGTGTCCTCAGCAGGCAGGAAGTGGGCCTGGGCTGGACTAATCTGTCAGTGAGGCCAGACCATCCTCGCCCCAGCGACTGTTTCCTTAGATAAACCCAGAGCCCTTTATCTAAAAGAGTTGCGACACTCAGGGGGGTCTGGGAAGCCCCTAGTGATTCTGTTATTACTACTTCGATCTACATTCATACATATAATCAAAACCTGCAAGGGATTTTATCTATAGACTATAAAATTTTTTATCTTAGAAGCACAAAGAATTATTAAAGATTTCTATGAGTTGGATGTGAACAGTGCCGCAGCCTCTTCAGGCGGTGCGTTCACATCGCGGTACTGATTGCTGTGGTGACAGGTGTTGATTGAGCATGAGAGGGAGGAAGCGTAGTGAAGGACACTTCCTGGCAGACAGTTTTATCAGCGAGGGAGCGGAGGGGTCAGAGAAAGGGTGGATGAGGTTATCACACTCTGGTAGTCGTGTACTGTATGCAGCTGGTGCACCGAAAGCCTTCGGAGGCCTGGCAGCAACCCAGAGTTGCTGACCAAGGTAACTGTCGCTTTCATGTAAACATTGTGTGAATTATAGCCACACGTTGGGACTATCAAGTGCAGAAGTTGTTTTTTTTCTTCTTGGTTTATACTGTGCTGCCATGGTTCAATAGGTCGTGAAATAGGTGGAAGGGCTTTCTCCGGTATGTCCAAAAGGGACCTGAGGTTGTTTGTGTATTGTCTAAGGGCGCTGACACATCCTGGAGAGATATCTCATACTTGTACTGATTGCCAGGCTGTGGTTCAGTGACTAATGTGAGAAACAAACAGCCAATTTGAGAAGCAAGACGTGTAGTTTAAAGACTTTTTTGGCTCATTGTCAACACCAGCAACAAAACAAAGTCAAGTTACAGGCTCAGGCAGGAAAAGAGAAAGTGAGAGAAGAGGAAAGGGAGGGTGATGGGGTTGCTTTTTCTTCGCACCGCCCTCTGTCCATCCTTCTCTCCCTCCTTTCCTCCCTTGCTTCTCTCACCACCAGCAGGGTCCAATTCCTCCACTTGAGCGCTCAGGGCCAGCAGCGGGCTGATTAGACCCACACCCCCAGCCGTGCTTCGCTGAGGACTCTGCAGCGGGACGACTTCAAATGCACCTCGCTCCTGCCACCCTAAATAAAACCTGACTGGTCCTAATGGACATGTTTTAATCTCCCTGGGTTATTTGAAGATTTCTCCAGCCTGCTGCTGGCCACAGCAGAAACAAATTCCTCTGGCTTTGTTGATTAAACCGCTGCCTCTCCACCGTTGCTTATCATGCAGCAACGAGCCGCTCTTTTTAATTAAAAGTGAGACACCACAAGTGTGCAATTAACAGCTGGTAATTATAGAGCTCTTCAGAAGTGCAACACTCCACCTTCATTTCAATTATATAATGGACAAGTGGCTTTTTGATCTCCAAATTAGTGAACTCTTGTAATATTTGTTTTGTGGCAGATTTGGAGGGTTAATAGTGGCCTATGGTGGCCTTCCTCTTCCATGATTGATGTAAGAGCAGAAAGAGGGATATTAAAAACTGGAACAGTCCATCAGGAAATGCAAATCACACCTTCATGTTAATGAGCAGGCAATGGGCCGGGCTGGCCAGCCGTGGCGTTTCATGTTAGAAAAACAAGTGCCTACTCTGCCGCAAACTGATTAGTACATTTGAATTTGAAAGTTTAATTAAGTGCTTCTAATACAGATCGTTTTGGAGAGTGACACATAACATTAAATAGTTTGATACTTAATTTGGTTGGCCTTTGATTGCAAAGCAAGCGCGTGTACATTTGCAAGGCAAGTGTGAAAGCAATGAGTGCTATCCCAAAGGAGGCAGAAGCCATGGACTTCATTTAAAACCTTTAAGTGATAACTGATGAAAATGTATTTAATGACCAATGCACTCTTTGAGTGTATAAAGCGGAACACTTGTTCAGTTTTAATTACAATTGATTTCCATCTATGTACATGACTGTGGCATTGTTAGTTTAGAGTTAGCATTCTTTCACTCAACGCAGTCCATCGATATGAAAAAAAAAATGTGGACCTTGATTGATTTTTGGCTGCACGAGTGCATGCAGCAGGTTAAAATGAGGCGATTATTAATTGGCTGCAACATTTTCATGTCTTTGGGGGATGCTTTCCATTCTGGCCCTTTTTACTCGATTGTCAATGTATCAAGTGGCTCAAAAGAGTTTAATCTTTGTGCTGTTGTGATTTGTAATTGCTTTATTTCCCTAGTCAATATAGTTTTTCAAATTTTTTTTCTTTTACAGTGTTGGTGTATAAGTGCCGGCACTACACTTACCATTGTGCCTATTGCCTCTGTAAGATTTGATAAATTTTTGAAACATGTTCACTGAGTTGAAACTTTCTGCGTTTTCATACATAATTATTTTGAAATTAAGCATTTCTTTACTCAAACCTAATAAGCTGTTAGTCATAGCGAAATAGTCAAAGCAAAGAGATAACAGGCTTTTATGAATTACATTTGCTCAGTCAAATACAAAGAAATGCAGTCTGAGAAATAAAATAACCATTTTTTGGGTGAAAGCTAAGTCCAACATTCCAAGGATTAAAACCCAGTTGTAGAAATAATACCATATCAAATGCGTTAGTGTAAGAGATCTCCTGATAATCTGTTTTACTTTATACTTTATGCTTTATACATGTACATGTTCGGGCAATCTGTCATTAATTCCACAGTCATGCCACTCCAAATATGTACAAAACAGGAAAACCAATGAGAGAGAAAAAGCATGAAGTCAACAGTCTCAAGTCACTCAAGCACTTTGGAATTTTTCATTGGTGAATATTGGCAGCTCATTGCGAAATAAACACCAAGTATTTAAATTCAAACCAGGTCATTATGGATGGTTCTTAAACAAAATGTCAGTCATTAAGGGAGGCCATGTGGCTCTGCTTAGAGTCCCTGTTTCTTTGAATTAGGGAAGAAGAAACAGCAGATTTCTGTGATCCTTCTCATCTGTCTGAATGACACACTGAGTAGTCGTTACAGGACCGAATTTCCCATCAACCCCCCTGAGCACGATGCAGGATCAGTGATGTGCTTTGGATTGTGTGTGTGTGTGTGTGTATTTGTGTGTGCATGTTTGTGTATGTGTGATCTCAGTCTAATCTGAGTTGCTGTTACTGTCATGTTCCTCTCCTTCCCTCATTGTCCTTCTGCATTCCCACCTCAATCTCACTGTCATTTGGCAGCTGTCACTCTCCATTTATGTCCACCCTCTACCCTCCTCCACACACATGCACACTCACATACCCCCATTCTCTTACAGGCATAAAAGGCAGGTAAGAATAAAATAGCCTGCTCGTTTTCAAGTGTGTCCTATTCTAAATATGAATGTGAGTAGCGCAAAATATAAGAAAATGATGCAATGAGTTTTTAAAGGTTTGATTTGTCATCCAAACAGGTTAATATAGTAAGTGACCAGTCCGAAAAATTATACAATCTCTTAGCAATTTCAGGACCTGAGTTTCATAAATCATAACCCATCAAAACAAATTTGAGAAATGTCATTTTTACAAATAAAAAAAAAAAAATCTACAATAGAAGAAACCACCAGATGTTAAAATATGACTTTGAAGTGGCAGGTTCTTCGGCAGTCAAGTTGACAATGACCTACACTGTTTGTGTCCAGACTCCCATGAACAGCTGTGTAGTTTATTACACAGGGAGACAACAATCCCCATACAAGTGCACAATCCTACTGTATTTCCCAGTTAAATCACCTCCTAAATAGAGGGAAATTGACATCCATAACAAATAACATAAACAGTTTCAGTGCTCCGAGGGGGATTTTGTTGCTCGGGGCGTATGGGCTGAATGTTAGCCTTCCAACAATCATTAAACAAACATCCTCTCCAGGACCTTTCCATGCCCGGGTCTATTCCACATGTCGCACTGTGGTTTGGAAAGTCTCTGTAGCCGTGGACATTATTGTATGTAACAAGTTCTTTAACAAAGTTAAGGTAGAATTGGCCTGCTGCTGTAGTAGTGCTTGAGGCAAGCAGACCCTGAGAGTGGAAAAGCAACCCTCAGACAAAGTCTATTCATATCCAGAAATATTAAATGGAGGATGTCAGGTTTGTAGTAGGTGGTCAACTTGTCACATTAAAAATACTCCTGGTTTCCAATAGTTAGTTTTTCTTTCTTTACCATACACAGACCTCATTTTTGATTGAATTCAGCTTTAAAAGGAGAATCAGGCCTTCTGTGTTGAATCTGTATTGGACCTTTTTCTTTTCTTTTTTTGCAGTCTGTATATATGCTCATACTTCCGTATACTGCAAGAGGGGATTTTTCTGTATTCATGTGGCCCATTGTGCATGGTAAACAATGCCCGTATTGATAACCTCTGACCTGCCACTCTTGTGCCACAACAGCAAAATTAAGGGCTCCTTTTCAACAGTTTCAAGTAGCAGCCGGAGGTGAGAGAAAAGATTCATTAAATGAAGCTGTGCAAAGAAATGGGAGCTGAAAGATCTAGAGGTTCTTCCAAAAAAAGAAGCTTGTTAAAGGAGATAGAAGAGCTACGCAGGTTTAGTAGCACCCTGTTTATACTCTTTAGATGTATAAATTGTTGCATGCAGAGATTCTATGATGATAGAATGTGTACGTCTCGCTGTTGCTTCACAGATAATCTGTGTGTGTGTTCCTAGTAGGGTCAGTGGTTGCCTGTGTGTGTGTTTAAGGTGTCCAAGTGATGAGTTTGAGTTTGTCAGATGCCTCAGCCCTGTGTTGAGGGCCATTTGTCATTGGTGGGATTCATTATACGTGCGGCTAACCCCCCCCGCAGCTGGGCAGTGTGATCACAACTGACCCCCTCTGACAACCACAGCACCTTCATTATGTCACTGCGGCCACCCTGTCACTACGGTAACTCTCTAACTGTCTGTGTGACACCCCTGGGTGGGACTCCAATCTCTCATCTGGAGGCCTGCCTGTCTCTGAGCCTGTCACTGTGTGTGTGTTTGTCTGTGTGTGTCTGTGTATGTTAAGGCATTGCTCTTTGGTTTGGGTGTTTTTATTATTACTATTTCTCAATAAATTAAAATGTGGTTTCAAACATTTTAATGGATTTGTTGGTCAGTTCAGGTCAGTTTCCTGCAACTAGCAGATTGTCTGGCTGAATTTTAATATACTACAAATATATATTCACACACCTGGTTCCCCAAACAGGTACAAACAACACTTTTCTCTTCCAGCTTTTGCACCATCTCATCTATTATCCCTTAACAATAATTCAAAGCACATAAACTGACCCCTAAGTTAATGGAATAATTTCCCAGTAGGTGTTGGGTGCACTCGATAGATATATATTTTGTTAGCCATTCCAGTGCCATATTATCATATTCTCCTTTCCATTTGGGATTATTTCAGATAACACACTGGACACTGTTATACTATTTCCTCGCCCCCTATTTTCTAATCAGCAATTATTCAATTATGTCCCATTAGTTGGAGGGTGTTGCCAATGTCGCCGCCCTGGGCGTTTAGCCCCTGCTCTCTGTCAAGGGTAGACCCAGAGGGCCCCGCAGAACGCCTGTGATTAGTGTTGCGTCTGCAGAGAGGTGACAGAATCCCTCTTCAAATATTTTGTCTTCATTTTACGGCTCTGAGATGCAATTATGGAGCAGCAGTTCATTACGGCAGCACGCGGCGCTTCATGTTTTATGCATGCTGCCTCATTTAGGGCCTTTATTAACGAGCCAGGTCTGTCCAGGCTGCTTGAGACTATACTGCAGGCTGCGCTATGGCCATTGCCGCTTGTGTTTGTGTAGTGGTGTGTGTGTGTATGTGTGTGCTTGTGTGTGTGTGTGTGCTGGCAATATGAGTAACCAAGAGTGAGGGAGTGAGTTAAAGAAGAAGAGTGAGCAAGAATGAAGGCTAGATGGAAAATAAAAAAAAAGAAAGAAAAATGTGATTGAGAGAACCGATTGAAGCAGAGAGTATGTGTGGTCAGTGTAGTGGTCACTTCACCACCGTGCCCTCTTTATCCCAGCAGCTGGCCTCATAACGTGGCTCTATAGTGTTGAGACTGGTGCAGGCTGGCTTGGCTTTAAGGCAGTAGATTGAAGGGGTGGGGGCAGCAGGGGTGACTAACTGCACCTCCCTCAGCACAAGAAACTCCATCTGCATCCAACATTGAGACAGATGAGGCCAATTTGGCTCCTTAAATTTCTGGGCTGTGATGGATGTGGGGTGGCTGTGCACAGTGAGAGGTTCGTAGAAGGGTGTGAAGGGAACGCGGGGGGGGCGGGGGGGACAGGTGAGAAAAGGGAGAAAGAGGGAGACGTTCAGGGTACGAAAGAGAAGGAGAATGAGGGAGGAAAGAAGGGTGAAGTAGACTCACCTCTAAGCATAATTGGTTAAAATATATCGCTTAATAAATTGATGTATTTACTTTATCTGCATTTCTGCCCTGCAGATACACAAATTTGGGAGAGAAAGAGAGAGTCAAATGCTACAAAAGGGCTGGACTAATACAATATGAAATGTTGTGAGTACATTGGACACACATGACCAATGACCAAGGATATTGTATCCTATGGAGTCAACCCCCTGACTGGACAAATTAAGCTACAGGGCTAACAGCAAACAGCAGTATGCATTTTTGTGTGATGCCAATATACAGTATGTGTTGACACTGACTTTCCAGGTTTCAACTGAGGCAAATCTAAAGCTAATGTACCGTAGCCGGAAGTCTGTTTAGCCAGAAATTGTCTTCGATGGAAAATTTTCTGTTGGGAGGGCGGCCAACGGCATAATGTACTCAGTGCCCACCAGCCTTTTTCTTTTCTGTAGCGTTCTGTGTTTGTATGGTGCGCAATGCAAACATGTGGGGACAAGGTTATTGATTCACTGATATACAGTACGGTTTCATTCATCTGATCTCAATCAGGTGTGCCTGATTATTCATGTCAAACATGTGAATGGGCTCAAGCTTGGTTGCATGACTTACAAAATCACATTTTTTTATGTTACAAATATAAATTTCAAGTAGTCAGGTTCTATTTGCCTACAATTTTGCCCAGCTTCAACAGACTGATGGCCTTCTCACTGCAGACCAGAGCTCCCATCTGCACTGCAGATCTGCTCCCCTTTGATAAGAACTACCATCCTCCGGCCTACATAAATATTTTATCAAGTATAATGGAAATTGTCAAATCCATCTAATTGTGTAATGCATTATGAAGACATCAAACTTAAACAAAGCACATATGCTATCATTTCTTTTAACGACCGGGACAGGCTGGGCCGGGTCGAGCTGGCGGTTTGGTACCCAGGGGGCCTTCTGCAGGGCTGGGGGATTGTGGGGGTGGGGGGGTACCACTCTGGATATACGTCTCTCTCTACTCTGCCCAGACCTGCCTCGCTCACATTTCATCAAAGGAATCAATTTCTCAAATGTGCACAACTGTGAGCCATAATTATATTAGGGCCCAATGGCAGTTAGCCATGACATGAAAGAGGGAGAGAGAAGAGAGGGGGAGAGAAAGTGTTCATCTATGCATGTTTGCATTGACATGTATGGTATTTTTACTAATATAACTTTGAAATAAACATTTAGTTTGGTAATAAAAGTGGCTTTTGTGTTGATAATTTTTCACGTTCATTTTCTACATTCTTGTGTCACCTTTCTGTGGGAGTTTTCGTTGTCTTTTTTCTTCCAGGGAAGAGATAGCTGTTGTTGCTATCTAAAAAGATAGAGGGACTGGAATGGAGGAACATGAAGATAGATGAAAGGAATGGCGAAGGTGACCAGAACAAACTAATCAAAAGCTTAGAATGTGTGACGGGTTGCTGAGTTGGGATAGAATCAGAAGGAAAGACAGAACAGATGATGGGATTAATGACCTTTGTCAACACATTTTCTCTACACGTCACTTTAGAGGAGGAAACAGACAAATCAATGCTTACAAGAGCGAGTGTATTTGCAGATGATACACACTCATACATCGTTGGTGAAAGCAAACAATCAACAAATTCTATCAAGCGGAATGCTTAACGCTCAAATTTACTTTACATACAGGTATACATCTTTAAATAATAACAGTGGTCAAAATGAAATGAAGTCACAATATTATTTCTTATAGTATTACAGTAGCCTGATCACCCACTTACAGTATTATTCTGTCTCATCACTTACTTACTTAACGCCCCATGTGCTTCCTTTTCTCCCACTCTTTGCTGTCATCTTCTCTATCCCGGGGTCAGTGTGTGATTCGGAGGGCCCTCCCTCTACGCCCCGGCTGATGAATGGCTTGTGGAAACAATGTGAGCGCCGGGTTGTTATTCTGTTTGCTTTACATTTGACAGGCTTGAGTTAACGTCCAACTGGGATCCTATCTCATTAGGCCAAATGCGGGACTAAAACAATCATAAAAATCGTTTGGCAACTGGCATCCCACTTAAGAACACCTGTCAACATACAGGCAGAAGATAAACTCGCAAATTAGAGTCAGGACTGAGATTGAATCAGGGAGCGTTATGGAGATGAAGGGAGGAGAGAGGGAGAGAGATGCCCATATGCTCCGTGTTGTTAGAGAGTTAATGATATGAAGTGGTTGGGTTGACGTGGAGGCTTCCTTGTTGATGATATTGATTGTGGTTTTAGTTTAGAGGTAAACAGTGTGTGTGTGTGTGTGTGTGT
>NC_060166.1:17581875-17631920 GCF_021292245.1 Micropterus dolomieu
GGGGGGGTACCACTCTGGATATACGTCTCTCTCTACTCTGCCCAGACCTGCCTCGCTCACATTTCATCAAAGGAATCAATTTCTCAAATGTGCACAACTGTGAGCCATAATTATATTAGGGCCCAATGGCAGTTAGCCATGACATGAAAGAGGGAGAGAGAAGAGAGGGGGAGAGAAAGTGTTCATCTATGCATGTTTGCATTGACATGTATGGTATTTTTACTAATATAACTTTGAAATAAACATTTAGTTTGGTAATAAAAGTGGCTTTTGTGTTGATAATTTTTCACGTTCATTTTCTACATTCTTGTGTCACCTTTCTGTGGGAGTTTTCGTTGTCTTTTTTCTTCCAGGGAAGAGATAGCTGTTGTTGCTATCTAAAAAGATAGAGGGACTGGAATGGAGGAACATGAAGATAGATGAAAGGAATGGCGAAGGTGACCAGAACAAACTAATCAAAAGCTTAGAATGTGTGACGGGTTGCTGAGTTGGGATAGAATCAGAAGGAAAGACAGAACAGATGATGGGATTAATGACCTTTGTCAACACATTTTCTCTACACGTCACTTTAGAGGAGGAAACAGACAAATCAATGCTTACAAGAGCGAGTGTATTTGCAGATGATACACACTCATACATCGTTGGTGAAAGCAAACAATCAACAAATTCTATCAAGCGGAATGCTTAACGCTCAAATTTACTTTACATACAGGTATACATCTTTAAATAATAACAGTGGTCAAAATGAAATGAAGTCACAATATTATTTCTTATAGTATTACAGTAGCCTGATCACCCACTTACAGTATTATTCTGTCTCATCACTTACTTACTTAACGCCCCATGTGCTTCCTTTTCTCCCACTCTTTGCTGTCATCTTCTCTATCCCGGGGTCAGTGTGTGATTCGGAGGGCCCTCCCTCTACGCCCCGGCTGATGAATGGCTTGTGGAAACAATGTGAGCGCCGGGTTGTTATTCTGTTTGCTTTACATTTGACAGGCTTGAGTTAACGTCCAACTGGGATCCTATCTCATTAGGCCAAATGCGGGACTAAAACAATCATAAAAATCGTTTGGCAACTGGCATCCCACTTAAGAACACCTGTCAACATACAGGCAGAAGATAAACTCGCAAATTAGAGTCAGGACTGAGATTGAATCAGGGAGCGTTATGGAGATGAAGGGAGGAGAGAGGGAGAGAGATGCCCATATGCTCCGTGTTGTTAGAGAGTTAATGATATGAAGTGGTTGGGTTGACGTGGAGGCTTCCTTGTTGATGATATTGATTGTGGTTTTAGTTTAGAGGTAAACAGTGTGTGTGTGTGTGTGTGTGTGTTGCACATCCATCTCTGTGTTCATCAAGACTTCATTAATTTGCATTTCATTAAAAATAAATGTAGTCTGTTAATCCTTTATTTTGATTATACCAAACAACCACAGAAGTAGCGATTTGTGTTTTGATACCAATGTATCAAGAAAGGAAGAATTTTTTGAGAACATGCTAAATTGTGTGCTGCTGTGTGTCACTAAGTATCCTACAGTTGTATATTTGTATTTGTGCAAGTCTCCCCTTCACTCTTGCAAACTTTATTTTTTCTTCCTTTATGCAAACCACCAACACACACACACACACACACACACACACCAAACCGCCCCTCTCACTCACGTACACACTCACTCACCCTCTCCCCGCTGTATCTTCCCCTCCTCACACTGTCCAAACATACGTCTTTATCAAGCGGCTGTTGTCAGACAACATTAGATAATTAATAGGCCATTTGTCAGGCCTGTGAGAAACATGTTAAAATCCCCGAGCAGCTCCCCAGATAAATCCTGCCACGCACACAGACGCCTTTGTTGTGTCAGCCTGCCATCGGAGCTGCAGATTTACCATTAAAGGACCCTCATTATTAATCACAACTAATGCTAATTAATTAGGTGTGTGTGTGTGTGTGTGTGTGTGTGTACACAGAGGGACCAAACTTTCAGTCCGTTGTGCGATGTTAATTGGTACCTCGGCCCACGGCCCTTAATGGAGTGTTTTCCATTTGGAACGGGGAGCAGTTGACTAACACAGGGGTGAAAACACATAGACAATGCTCTCATTAATTAAGACTGTGTAAAGAGCTCTGCTCTTGTTACTCTTTGGTGTGTGTGTGTGGGGGGGGGGGGCTTAAACTGTTATATACTGTATAATTAAATATGAGTGCCTATTTGTGAGCATATGAATGTGAAGATTTGTGAATACTGCATGTATGGTATTTTATTTGCACATACAGTACCAACAGCAGCCTGCTTTGTCCCTAATTTTAAGGGTATTTGATGCACATTCTCAGCGCTGTAGTGTACTATTTTCCAAAGTTCAGTAAGTAACAGGTAAACAATAACATTTAAGTAGATAAATGTCCTATTTTATTTGGAAAATATTGAGAGATATATTGTGGTCACTGTATAGCTACCTAAGGCTATAGTTTGTTGTTTGTATCACACAGTACTACAGTCACCCCAACGGACCCGCAGACCCAAAAGCGGCGCTAAGGCCTCCATTAAGCACAAAGACAGAGTTAATTAGGAAGCTTATTGCCTCTCCTGAGGGCATGAGGCTCCAAACACACTTCAATACACCCTGCTGAGGGAATGTATGCACAAACTGATGCACTGTAATTAACAGTGCTTAACAATTCAACGGCAGTCATTTTCTGTTTGGCAGTAGCTGCGAGAGCGTTAAAATTAAACCAAATGAATGATAATTATTTTTCTTTTCTTTTGAATCCAGTCACAGTGAGTTGTCTATCCCAGATGTCTATGCCTGCATGTCCCTCGGGGTATCCTCATTTTTCAGGCAAATGACTCAATATACAATAACAGCAATCATGCCCCCTCAACCCCACATATTTTGAATCCTCAAAAACAATTTCTAAGTTGGTTTAGCAACAGTGCAGTAACCATGATATAAACAATACATCTACTGTGATTCTGGTTCTTATGTTTTACTGTTGGAGCAACAGTACATATTCAGGATTTTCCAGGTGTAGAGATATAAATACAAAGTAGGGGAGTGATGAAGAGTGTGGTTTTACAATTTGGATGTGATGACTAATGGAGGGGATCATGTGTGATTATGTCTGACCTGCAGTACAAGGGTAAGCCCCCCCCACCCCCACCCCCATCCCATTTTTCTGTTATCGCAGGCTACAATTGATGTCTACAGATGAGCCTAAGGCCTAGTCCTCGTAAGGTGAGGAGTTCATTTCCATATTTCATGATCTAAGACCCCATCAGTCAACTGTAAGACCTCTCTATGTGGCTAGATGAAGTGATCTGTGAATTGGGTGCAGGCTAAGTAGATGAATAATGTTCTCACCTTACACCTACTGTGTTAAAGCCTGTATTGTAGCATTGTATGCTATTAGCAGAGATACAGTAGAATAACTGGGACATAAAACGAACAACTGTTGTTGAAAATTTATTTTATAGTATTTTGTTTTAGCTTTCTAGAAATATTTTTCTAATAAATTCATAGGATGCACCAAAGTTTTATCAAGAATATGTGAGTATACATCCATGCATGATTTAGAGAAATATCAAAATGTTTGATTAAAGTGCCTTTATTATGCGATGTAAAAGATTTGAAAAGATCATCACGCTTACAAACTAACATCTCTTAAACAATCAAGATAGAGTAGTAGAGTTTATCTTATTAAAACATAAGTGACATAAAAAAGGATAGATAGGATTGATGACACGACAGAGTAAAATGAGTAACTGTAGCTAAATACACAATTGTTAAAAAGACAGCAATGAAGTAAGAGCAAGAAAGACAGCGGTACTGGAAAAAAAGAGGGGGGAGGGTTAACTATGTCCACAGGTAGGTTATTTCTCTCTGTAAACATATGTATCCATTTGTCCCGTGGGTGCGTCCCCTTGCCGTCCCGTTGGCAGTGGCTGGGTCACACCTCCATTAGGGGCTTTGTCACAGTGATTAATAGCTCTTTCTATCATCTTTAATTCACTCCCTGATGATGCCGGCCCTGCTCGCTGCTCGGGGTAATCGTGTGATGTATGAGTTCGCCCAACACCTCATGGCAGAGGTGAAAATCATTCCACCCATGCAGATAGCAGGCCCGAGAACAAATGTTTTTCCTCTTAATAAAAATTAATGAATTTTATGTCAAGTGCGAACATTTAAATACATGAGATAGGCGGGTGTGAGTGCATATCTGTGTTTATGCCGAGTGCCATGATGTATTTTCTTCTGTTCCTGAGTAATTTTGATGGGGAGATAATATTGTTTTCCTCATTATTTTGCGCTAAATCTTTTGTGTTGTCTTTCTGATAAATCAGCATCAAAGTTACATTTGCTATCTTGTTCTACCACAATTTGCCATATCTGTTAAGAGTGCAGTTGAAGTAGAATCTTGAAGCTCCCGGCTGGAGTTCCCCTTCTCTACCCAGAATTATTTCAGCGCTCCCTCTTTGATGAAGGGCGTCAGCTTGCAATGATGAAGGAATGTCCATTACTGAACAAACAAACAGGACTATTTGCTTTAAATAGGCGGAGACAAACAGAAATGCTTGCACACATACCTATCCTATCATCTGCATTCAGTGTCCCTACCGCCCCACACGTCTAAGCAGAGCTACGGTATTTGACTTATCAATCATCTGCACATGAAACCACAATTTTTAGAACTCCGAACATAGCATATTTGCTTTCGGCTAACGTTTACCTTACAGAAACATATATGTTTATGAGCTGAAATGTTCTCGTTGAGCCCACTGGACCAGGGGAATTTCTGGTCTAAATCAAATATAAACTTGGAGAGCAGTGTGTGTGGGGGGGAATGTCAGAGGAGAAACAGCAATGGAGGGATACAGTTACCTTTAAAAGCTCTTGTCCCTCTACCATATGGCAAGCTTTACATCCAGGACTATAACTGCGTTACACACAGTCTCTGTGCTGAAAATCATTACGTTGACTCCCGGAGCCACATTGGGTTTCATGCACGGCCCGGCTCGGCAGAGTCTTTAAAAGACTTTTCCCTCAAACACGCTGGGCCCACACAGTGTGTGTGTCAAACACAATAGTTGCACAGACTCTATGATCAGGTATTGCTGCCATGAATGAGAAATTGAAATACACGAAGGTACTTTGTAACACAGACAATGCAGCCAGATATCTGTAATAGACAGCTGATTCGGCACAAGATATTTTTCTTCCTCACAGCAAACGCACATTCTGACAAGAATTATGATTATTTTCTGGCAGAGGACAACAGCTTTTGCATTCCATCTCACCAGACATTGTGCTTTGACCTTGCCAACATGGAAGTTGCACATACCATGCACTTGGCTTATGTAGTGCTTTAAGTAATGAGTTTACAGCAGTTTGAAGGTGAGATGAAAAAGTTCAATGATTTTGTCCAGGTCTTGAGTTAATCTCTCAGGTCAGTTTGTGACCACCTGTGGCCAATCAGAGTGACCCGTTCAGTCAATCAGAAGCACTGTTACTTCATGGCCAGTGCACAAGAAGTGTGTGTGTGTATCTGTGTGGATCAAAGGTTCCATGTCTGACAGCGCAGCGGTACAGTGTCACACAGGCAGCCCTTCAGGAATGTTCCTCAACCCAGGGATGGGTTGTGGAGCCTCATTAGCGGAGCCCCCCTCTCTCCGTGCCCTGTCAGCCTACGTTAGGCACAGTCCATCTCGGATGCACACTGGGGGAGCGGCAGCTTCCAGTGAATCATTTCCGGCTTTTGGTATCTTTCTGTCTCTCCTGGTGTGACACCTGGCTGGCAGTCTGTCATCGTAGATGGCGTCTTCATTAGCTCGTTTGCCTAAATACTTGTTCCTGTTTGCTTCTTTGGTTACCTGTCTGATTCTCTGTATGTGAACTTGTCTTTCTACCCGTCTGACTGCCTTTGAATGTAAATATATCTGTTTTTCTGATGTCTATGCTTTTTTCCACCTGTTTTGGAGATGAACATTTGCTACGCTGGGAATGATTCAATCCCTCTTCCACCATTAAGCTCCACCAGCCACGTGTGCCACTCTGAAGAAGCCTAGTGTGGGTTCAAGGGTTGTACTTCTATGTCCTGTTTCACTCTATTCACAATTAACCCCAGTGTGCTTCCCTCTGTTTTCACTGTAGAGTGGAGAAAGAGTTCAGGAAAAGGAAATATAAAACAGTCACAGCGTGTACAATGCAGAGCAAACCCTGCTTACCCACCTTGGCATCAGCTCAAACAAATGGCAAGCATACCATGTTGCTGCTGTCCAAAAGCCTGTTTTTGACATATCAAGCCCTGTTTTTTATTTTGATATGAATGAAAAGGTTTCTGTGAGGTGTTTCCTAGGCCAGCAACATACCCAATTATTAGAAATTAGAAGCAAGAAGAAAAACATTGACATTAGACACAAGTCCCTTCATGCTCTGTGCTCTACTGAGCTCACAGAATCAAGGCTTTGTTATATGAGACCCCCATATGTTGTTTTAGACCTGTAGGACATCTGCTGTTTATTTGAACTGATCAAGTTAATACATGTACACTATGTATGTTTTACTCATTTGTCTTCCGTAGTTGAAATAAGATAAAGACAGCAGGCTTCTTTGGAACTTTCATCAGTGTTGCAGGAACTTATTAAAAAACGCTGGAAAGATAACCTGTTGCCATTATTAATTTGTTATAATTCAACAATCACAATGAAGACACTGAGCATCACTCTCACGCAGAGACTCCGTTTCTTTCACAGGTGATGGTGACGATGAGTTTGCCCTTTACCCGTCGGACATCTTGGACGATGTGTGTGGCTCTGATGGTGACCCTGCACCTTCTTCGGCCCTGGCAGAGGACCCAGCATCCCCTCTGCTCTCTGATGATGAGGCTTCACCCCAGGACCCCTTGCCATTCCAACACCCGAGCATCTTTTTACCCCAGGAAGATTTGACCATTCCCCTGGACTTTGAACTGCGAGAGTCAGCAGTTCCAGGTGGAGGCCTGGGCATCTGGAGCCACAGGAGGGTAAACGTCGGGGAGCAATTCGGACCATATGAAGGAGAGCATAGGCCTTGTCTCCGAGACCCTACTCAAGGCTGGGAGGTAGGAACATAATAGATGAAGAAGAATTCATGTGTTTATTGTTATTATTGCATATTATTGCTTTTCAGAGTCAGTATCTTCAAAGAAATAGATGATCGAAAGAAATTTTTTTTTTAAGTGCACCACAGCTGTTGAAAGTCCAAATTCAGAAAACTGGCATTGTTTAAAAAGTGGCGACCTAAGATTTCAATGGCTTTGGGATACATTACATGGCAGCTAGGGTAAAGAAATAACAGCAACAGAGCAGCTTAATCTTTGTTTCAAGTATAAGCATGGAAATTGCCGTTTTTCTGGAACAGTAGTAGCACACTTTCTGACAAGGAGGGTTTTCCTTGGCCAATGCACACTGTAGCATTCACATCAGTCCTTTTTATATTTCCTCCCATGGCGTCATGTTCACATTTAGCCCAGTGACCACAAGTCTGTTGTTGCCGTTTGTTGCCGAGTGATGTAATGTTAGCTCAGTGCCATTGAAAGAAAAGGAGTCGAGGTTGTGCTCTTAACTCAATTAAAATGAAAAGCTATAAATCCCTTTTTCATCCCGGTTAGGGACCCAGTGCGGCCATTGGCAAATCACATATTGGTCAGCCGGCACAAAAAATCGAAGGCAGGGTCACAGGACAAGGTCAAAGGTTAGCTGTGGTCTCCGTCAGTGTCAGGCTAGTTCCGTTTTATGGAGCAGGAATAAGAGGCTGGCAGGGTATCAGCCTCATTTATTCTCCTGAAATAGATCCTCTCTAATTTGGATGTGAGGATTTAGTCCATATTCAAGTCTTTGTCGCTTTTGTGGGACAGAATCAAGCTCATTAAGAATTGCTGACCAAGCAGTTCATAAAGTGAAAAGTCACAGGTTTCAGTAAAAAGATGATTCAATACAGCATTCCTTCTCTTACTGGAGTCTCTCTAACTCCGAAGTACATTTTAATCCTGCACCTTAAAGCTGACTGAGAACGTGTTGGTAAAGTATCAACATTTGTCTCATATAAATAGTTTTGGATTTGGACTGGTGCTCTTTGGGTTTGCATCATAGAGCATTACTCCAGCCCATCAGCTCTGACTCAGTGGGTTTGGCTCGGACCAAACCAAAATAAATGTCTTTTCTTTTTTTTTCACTCTGGACTACATTTCTCCAGGAAACAACTTCTCCCTCATTATCAACTGCCGGGCGAGACGCATTATATGAATGTCTCCTAAATTGAAGTGAGGAAAACCTCTTCATATTTGCCCATTTTCATAACACAAAATCTTAATAAAAAGTCTCTGTCCCTCTCAATGAGATTTACAGCCGGTTGAGCAAGCTCTCTGGGTTATTCTTTTTCCCAGGGAAGGAAATAAAGGAAAAAGAGGTTTCATGAATTTTAATCCGGCGGTAATTTATGGGGAGCTTGAATAACAATATGTATTTAAAAAACTGAGGAGCTGGGATGTATGTGTGTGTGTGTGTGTGTGTGTGTGTGTGTGTGTGTGTGTGTGTGTGTGTGTGTGTGCGGGTGAGGGAATTGAGGGGAAAGATGCGATCCCAGCGAGGCAGCACTGTATCACAGTGTTTAATTACCATCCTGACAGCAAGCCATAACTCTTTCCATTAAGTAAATAAGTTGTAAAGAATTTATGATGAAATGCCACATTATTCAGAATGGATATTCAGTGATGACATCCCTTTGCATTAAATATGGTAAATGCCATTAAGCTCTCCCGGACCCCCCCCTTCTTCCATGCCCACCCGTTTACCATCCCTCGCCCATTGCTCACCCCCCCTCCCGCCTGCAAATCGTCAATATGCCAATAAGCCTGCGGAGGGTCTGTAAAAATAAAATTGATTTGGTAAATGTGAGTTAAGATAGATATGTTTGCTTTCATCATCAATTCCGTGCGGCGCGGTGCGGCAAGGTGATGTCACCGACCAGGGAATGCTAGAGTGGCGCTTCCATCTGGAGCATTTGATGGAGGGCCCTGAGCGGCCCAGGCCAGTGGTGACAGACTGGGGGAAGTTTGTCACCAGGGAGGCCACCGCTCCTCAGCGCCATCATCATAAATTTGGGGGCTTTATTCATAAAGGGGAAGAGTGAGTTATGGCGTCCATGATGCTTTATGAATACAGGAATGGTGACTTATGGGAAAGATAGCTTCGGTAAATAAGAGGTAGAGAGGCAGCAGTCAGGGGTCTGTCAGGCTGAGACGCTCACCTACACTGCCGTATGCAGAACTGGATTGCTGACTGTGTCGTATGCTCATATGTGTGTCTGTGTGCAAACGTGTATTTGTGTTTGTGAGTTAAAACAAATCTAGTGCTTTTAGTAGGCTAAGTTTAGGAATTTTAAAGGGTGAATTGTGTCTGTTTGTTTGTTAACCTGTGGGAGGAAGCTGATGAGAAAGCCCATGCTGACACGGGGAGAACATGCAAACTCCCAGCCCCTACCACATACTACCTGGCCCCAGCCAAACCAGGGCGTTCGAACTCAGAGCTTTCTTGCTGTGAGGCAACAGTGCTAACTACTACATCACTATGCTGCCCATGTTAAGGATTTGTTTATGATTTAATCATTTATGTCAGATGTTATCTGTGTCAATATAAATAACTGAAGTCAGGTGTCTTTTATGAATGTGAGAAAGAGCGGTGCCTTATCCAAAAGAGAAAAGAGATAGTTTAATTTATTTTCATTTAATTTCACATAAATAATAAAAAGGAAAAGGAAAAACAATGACAGAATAAGGATGAGGTGGCCTGCACTTGCCCACAGTATTTGGATTTATTTCTCCATGGTTTCCTTGAAAATACTCTTAACGCCTGGATGCCCACCAGTCCATATTCTGCTGTCTCTCTCTGAGTCGTTAGGCACATTGAAATTCAAACTCCATTTGTGTCTGCCCTCTTCTCAGCAGCAGCAACAATAAAACAGAGAGTTAGAGTCCGGGAGAGAGTTATCCAGCACTCAATGAGCCTTTGGGCTCACCCAAACTCGCAGCCCCACGGGATTATGGGTCCTGGGCTTAGAAAGCTGGGTGCCTCCTGCTGTAGGAGCGATGGGCGTAGCAGGTTAGGGGTGCAAGAAGGGTTGGGATGGTGAGTGGGGCGGGACAGGGGCGCTTAGGGCCTTTTGTGCACCTCTTGAGTGAGAGGCGGAGGTGGAGGTGGAGGCCGTAGTGTTGGTGGTAGTGGTGGTGGGGAGGTGGTAAGGGAGATTAGCAGTGATGGTGAATGCGAGTAGAGGATTAGGTGGCTGGGCAGGGCCCTTCCTGTCTCTGCCTGTCTGCTGAACCTCCCGGTCATGAGAGGATGGGAGGTGGAGAGGCAGATGCCTGGCCAGGAGGAAACCCATCATTTAAAATGTTGTCAGCTGAAAACCTTGCATTCCTAATGATCTACTGAGAAAAATAAGTACAAAAACTTTAAATTTGAGATTCCAGAAGACATTTTTATGATGAAACTAGCCTGAAGAGCCTGTGATGATGGAGCTAAAATGTCATATTAAAAAAAAATGCAGAAATTACAAAAAAAAATATTTTTCTGTTTTTGGGCATTCTTGCAACTGTAGTTCAACTTTAGTTATTGCTTTTGCCAGTTTACCTTTTATGTGTACAGACAGTGTCAAAGGTTTATCCTGGAATCAGGGTTTGTACATCTGTGTGTCCACATATGCTGTTGTGTGTGCATGCGTGCATGTGTGTGTAAGACAGAGTGTGAGACTGGGGATGGAGGGCGTTTCGAGAGGGCGTGTTTTTTTGTGCACGGATAAGCCGCTGTCCTGAATGAATGCAGATGTCTCTGGCTGGCTGTCCGCCTGTCCCCTGTGCTGACGGCCCTTCACCTCTTTCTGTCACAGGGAGAAAGAGCCACTCTCAGTCCTGACTAAAAAGCCCCTTAATCCCCGAGCCCCTGCCACATCCCATCCACTGTCAGCGGAGATGGCCCTGCCCACAGCAGCGCTTAAAAAGGCGGGCGCTAGGGATGAACCTCTCTGTCACTCAGGCACCGCTCAATGGGCACACATCTTCACATTTTCACACACACACATGCACACACATATAGTTTTTAGACATTCAAAGTGAGAAAGTCCTGCGTCTGCAAAGGCAATGTGAATGGCGGTTGTCAATGCATTGTGCTGCATGAACACATCATTGTGGGACCTGTTTTATCTCATGAGAAGAGCACTAACTGGCTGCTGAGCCACTGTGTGTAATAATGAAGGAGCCGTTAACAGCACACACTTTCAGTCTCATTTGCACTTTGAATGACTTGAAATGAATTGTAAAGAATACAATAAACACTGTTAAAATCTGTTGTGCGTGACCAGATAGTGTGAAGAGGTAAATGTGTCACCATGTAGAGAGAATGTCCTGGAGATTGTTTTGTTTGTGAGCGCTGTGCTGCTGAGGAAATACATATCCTGTAATTATACCTTCCTTAATTGCTGGGGATGTGGGCTAAAAGTAAATATGTGGATGAGCACAGGAGTTTTGCTGGATACGACCAAGGCTTTGTATAGAATATGAACTTGGACTAGATGTCTGAGGGAGCAGGGTGGAGTTATGGTGAAGTCTTTATACTTCCAATGTTCTAATAAAGTCTTTATCAGTAAGTATTCAGGTGTGCTTTGTCATTGCCCTGCTTAGAAGCTGACCTACAGCCAGTCACAACAAACACAGAACTAGGCTAAGGCACGCCAAGCTATGCTAAGTGTAGCTTTCCCCATGATTTCCAAGTCACTTCAAATGAAGACCAGAATATATACTATAAATCAGTATACTAGGAATTCTGTTCACATTGGAAGAATCTGCACCTCATGATGTCAATAGCAATGTAGGAAGTAATGTGCACTATATTTATCGAAGCAAGGGTCAGGGAGGTATTTTTGGTTGCCTAATCCTAATTATAACTTGATCACAGTTTATGTGCCATAACCATGGTCTTTGTTTAACTAATCCAAACTGTGGTTGCGATGGCCAGATATCGTAGAAAACGAAAATGGTCTGACATGAAAAAAAAAAGTCAACATAGTCATCTCAAATACTAACTAAATATGGTGTACCAGTCACCGTGTTTCAAGCCTGTCAGCTTTTTTTTTGATTAACAGTCATATGAAACTGTTTCTATATAATTAAATCAGTTCAAGAATTGATTGAATTGAATTGGCCTGGTGAGTAAATATCACTCAGCCGGGTGTATCTGTGTCCGCTTTTGTCTCTCCTGGTGTCTGTGAAGGAGATGAGCTCTCCATTCAATTTAACTGGAATGATGTCCATTCAAAATTCCAAAGACAAAAAAAGCTGGGGGTCCATCTCCCTTCCTCCCAGTTGATTGTTAATCCCTTTTTTTTTGGGTTAATCTGTTATTTGTTGGTGCTGGTTGAGGCTTGTGTGTGTGTCTGTTTGTGTGTGTGCGTCTGGTGTGTGAGAGGGGAGGGTGTGTTACTGCAGTTCTAATCCCATGTGAGAGGAGCGAGAGTGGATGAGGCTTGTTCATAAAGAAAGAGAGTAAGATGAAGTGTGAGAGGATTCCCCTGTATGTGTATGAGTGCAGGGTCAGTGAAATCCTTTGGCCTGAGGCTACTCTTCTCTCACAGTTAAAGAGGACGGGGGAAAAAACTATACAAATTTCTGATTTCCCCCTCCTCCTCCACCTTCGCCTCCTACCTCCCTCCTACTCCCTCTTTCTCTGTCTGAGTTCCCAGCAGGGAGGGGAAGCTAGGTTAACTAACTGAACAAAGTCAGAGTGAATTGCAGAAGGACAAAGGCGGGCGTGAGTGGGGGATATGCCAGTTGGAAGGTGTAGCCAGCAGCACAATACCAGGTGAAGGAGGCTCTCGTCAGGGGTCCATCCAAGCAGGGCAAAGGTCATGGGCCTTATTAGAACTGAAGTGAATGGAAGGACCTATTTGACTGAGGAAGGAGGTCGGGAAAAGGAGGGATGAGGAAGGAGGAGTTCACCTGGTTGAAAAGCTCAGAGGGGGGGCGTGTTTCTCCCCCCTATTATATCTGAACTGATGGGATGCAGGCAAAAATCTGACTAGCTGATAGCTCATGGTGGGAGTCACAACATATGCAGGGCAAACTCAATGACACAATGACAAACGTCTAGACAGCCACAGATATAATAGAATTTATATGCAGGTGCATTGACTCATTGGTGGAATAAAAACGCTACTGCCTTGTAACACACGTCTATATCATCTATCCTCAGCTGTTACAGCATCCTGAATACCCTGAGGAAGACACTTTAACATGAAAGCCTCAAAGCCATTATTTCTAAGATATTTCTGTGTTATTTGATGATTTGCACAGAAATGTAAAAGGAGAAATGAGGAGAAAGTAAAAAAGAGGAAAGAGGATGACATCTTCAAGTTTACCAGCTTTTTTATGTTGCCTACTAAAGAAGTGTTTTGAGTGATCTTTGAGTAAAAATGAAACACCATTCTATTAATTTACAACTCTATAAGCAGAATGTGGTGAAAGTACTGAGATAACATTAGGAAAGCAGTGAAGGGAATGTGTAAGAGCTGTTGACTCTACCCGGGTTTAGAGCACTTGAATCAAACACACCTCGTCAACTGTCTACAGAGCTCCCCTGGGCAAAAATACCAAAACAAAGTGCTTTTTTTTCACTAACACACAAATCACCATTACATGTTTGGAATTTGTATGCGGACTCACAGCACCCACAAATATACGCCAACACAGCAAAAACCCATAGGTATACACACATGCACACACAAAATGTGCCCCCTGCACTCTGCACAGACAGGAGTGAAAATGAGGGGACCCCAAACAGAATACAGGAAACAGAGGTGATGAATTCCGTGTGCGGGGCCACAGAGTCAGGCTCATAGATACCTTATCTAGGGGGATTGATAGGGGCAGGGCCTTCCCTTAAAACACACTACTGATTGTTTCCAAATGTCTCCCCAATGGGGAGGGTCAGAGAGAGGGAGAGACAGCGACTCAGGGGCAGAGCCTGAAGGCTTTTTATTGGTCCAGTCCGGGGAAACCAAGAGGGAACAGCAACTCTGTCCTGGTCTTTCTGCCCCGAGTTGCTGCTAGTGCTTAACTACCAGTCAGATCACATTACCCAGGCAGTAAATCTAAGTACCGGTTAACGCAAATAATCAAGAGCTAATACTGCTCTACGAAACCACTTTCTCTGTGTCTGTGGTCAGAGCTGCGCAAACAGGCACAAACCAAGGCCTTCTGTCCTCTTAGCCTCTGCCAGACTCTCACTCGCTCTCTCACGGCTATTATAACCTACACACAGTCACAATCTCCATATACTTATGTATCCATGTATCCCGCATGGAGTGTGCTGCTCTGTGTGCATTGTGTGTGTGTTCATTCACATGTAATGCATGCAAAGGGTAATGGAACGGTGCGGTCTGGTTTGAGAGCTTATTACTGGCTTAAGCGCTAAAAAACGCAGGCCGAGCCACATTCAGCGCAGTAACACCGTACCCCTCTTCCAATTACTCCATATTGCTGCTCCAATTAGAGCGGAGCAGGTCCAAAACCAGAACTGAGAACTGCCAGGTTTAGAGAGAGAGAAAGCAGAGGCCCCGGGTGGCAGTAATGAGGTCTTAACCCCGACTTCGCTCTATTATGTCATAATGCTTTAATTCGAGCCATATGATAGGCTGCTGTGCACTCCCATGTTATTGGAAAGTCAATATTTGTGAGCCAGCCCTGTCTGTTCCCCTCAGATGTGGCCCGGGAGTAAGTGCAAAAAGCCAAAGATGTCTGAGAAACAAATGATTGACAGAAGGAAAGACCACATAGTGTTGCTCAAAGCAGGTATTGCGTGTGAGGTGATAGCTTCCTGCTTCCTGACACAAATTATTAAATGATAAGATAAATTAGTATGTCACGTGTGCCCTGGCTGATGGATACTTTAGTCTATGCAGCACTGTGTCACAGATGTAGCAGTAGTCACTTTTTACCTCACTTTATTTATCTGACAGCCAGAGTTACATGTATAAGTACTTTTCAGATTAAAATTTCATTTATAAACATGTTTGGTTTATAAAATATGATGTAACAACCTACTAACAGAAGTGGGTAAATTTAGCTGAACATAGGCCCTAGACTGTTTATGCTGCTCCCTGATAAAAGACAAATGTTTCTGCTGATACCTGTTCAAGATAAAAGGTAATGCCCTGGCAGTGGCAAATAGCTTTGGTTTTAGATTTGATTTGACGTTTTGATATTTTATTAATGTTTAAGTTGAGATTTACAAGAAATGTTTTATTGCTACTGTGTAAGGAGAATACTGGTAAAAAGCACCTTATTTGTTTAAAGTGTTTGCAAACCACATGTTATTGCACTTTTGTATATATAGCAGTACATTTAAATTAAAAGTGCGCAATACACTACTTTAGAAGTCATTGTTCAATTTAGCGCATATGCAATTAATCGCGATTAATCACAAGAAAATCATCGATTAATAGTATATTTTGCAGGTTATACTGCTTTACTTTTAGCTGAGTCAAATTTTGATTGCAGGATTTTTACTTGTAAAACTTACTGCTTTACTTACTGTAATGTGGTATTTTTACAATGCGGTATTGCTATTTAACTTAAGATCTGAATATGTCTCCCCTCGCTGTGGTTTATACAACAGCACTCCTTCCCACCTGAGATCAGCCTCTCATGATAGCATCACTTTGCAATCAAACATAGTTTTTTTGGTCTGCTGATGCACGGAGCACAAATTAACTAACAGTGTATTTGCAAATAGTTTGTACAGTGTTTGAAGGTCACATTTTAAATTAGTGTGGCTCTTGTTTTTAATGGGGTTAATTACCATGGTAATAACCCAAGATCACATCCTAGTCAATAATTGTTTTGTAATTGCTTTTATGTTGCATAATAATGATACAGTCCATCAATTTATGTCATTGCATAATTGCCATAGCGGATGTTTAATTATATTCAGCACAAACATGCATTCCTTTTAAATAATGACTGGTACATAACTATCTTTTGAAAGAAGCAAAGAATTTACTATACCTGCTCATGCAACTATGAAGTAATAAGATCAGAACAATTTGAAACTTTTTGGGAGAATTCACGGAATTGAGTAATGGTACAGAAAACATAATAATTACTCTTCAGCAAGGGTTTTCTCCCAATGCTGCATTACAGTATATGCTGCATATGCTGCAAATCAGGCTTCATTTGTGTACTGCAGAGTTACATTTCTTGTTTACACTCAAAGTGACTCCAGGAATGTTATTCTAACTACATTACAGCAGCTTTTGCAGGGTATCTTTTTCATGCCCAGCATTGTTCATTGTTTGAAGATGTAAATTGAGCAATAAAAAGGGAATGCTTATGGGATTTATTGGATTAGACATCCAGCATACTGTATGACCATGTGTTTTGTGTTATATTTTTCTAAACTTTAGCATGGGGCAGGGGATTGGGCTGTACACATGGCAGTCACCCTTAAAGCCACAGATAAATGCAGCTCACTCATCCGAAGATGGTGGGGAATAGATAGTGTTTCTCCTTCTGCGAGAGAGAGGAGGGCTAGGGGTGAGTGGGATGAAAAGGGGACTTTAAACATGCTTATGCATAGCTGCTGAGGGGTTAGTCTGTGAGAAGATAGGATAGGCCCAACTAGACAGGGTGAAAACAAGAGTGATAGATGAGGCAGAAGAGAGACAAAGACGGATAAAGGGGAGAGAAGAGCACAAGAGAGAAAGACTAAATCAGTCAGAGTGAATGAAAGAGAGGCAGAATGAGCTGAGTAGGTGGAGAGAGAACTCGATGTCCTGTCTCTGGTACGTGCCGAGGGAGACAGATTTCCCGGTGGAGTGTTCCCAAGTGTCCCCCTGCGGTCTGTAATAGGATTTTCCAGGCTACAGCAGGTAGTCTGTGAGGGAACTTTGTTCGTCGGTGCTCACAGATAAGGGTTAATGCAGCCCAAAGGTTCCTTCACTACATAGGGCTCTCTGGGAGTCTGCCGCTCCCTCCTCGTCGGCCTGCGCTGTCAGCACCAATCCGTCACAAAGGATTTCTTCCTGCAAATCTCAGTGGCCATTTCTGACATCGCCAACAAACTAATTGTTGTCTCCAGTCCTGGCAAGCCCTGTGAAGTCCTAACGAGTTAGCGTTTTCTGCACCAATGAGGAAAAATTGCAAAATCAAGTTCTCAGCCGAATTACGCTTTGTCATCAGCCCAAAACAAGAGAGGAGAGGAAAGGAGAGGAGACGAGATGATGCCAAGACAGACTAGGCCAGAGTTTCTGAGAGCAGGGTTTGTGTCATCCGTATTCTCTCGTCCAATTGTTCTCTTTCTTCAAGCTTTTTTATGGCTGCTTCCCTTCCATCCAAGCCACTTTATGACAGGCATTGTAATGTCTTTAGAGTTCTAGGCAGCCTCTGATTGGGCCATGCAGTGCTTCTCTCTGGCCCTGAGTGACAGTGGGACCAGGTCCAACCACCACCCAAGACACAGAGCCATAAATCATCCTGCTGGCACCGGGCTCCACTTCCTGAACAGCTACCAGTTCCTGCAGGGGACAAAAAGGCCTTTGTGGGCTTTAGGCAGCCAGAACTTGTCCCCTCTTTGAGGATTCTGAGGTTTATGAGAGATGCTGAGAAAGATTGTGAGGAAAAGAGAGTGCGATTTTACACACATACTCTTTCTTTCTTATTAAATAACTTTAATAAGGTTATGACTAAACAAAGGCTAATAGCTACTGAATGTGAACACCTGTTGAACAGCAGGTCTTGATCAGATCAGCCACTGTTTGTTTATACGTCACCATGGAAACTTCCCATTGACGTTATTTCACTGAGATAAAGTCATCAGCCTTCAGTTTCTGCAGGAGCCCAACTCTGCAATTTCATCACTGTGTAGTGATGTGTGAAGGATCAGACTGCCAGAGCTGTGGCAGCCCTCGCCAAAGGTGGCCTCCCTCCATCCCACCATCCCTACCTCCCTCCTTTACATTCCTCATTTCCACCAGTCTCCGTCCTCCCTGTGTGTTTGGATGGCTCCACCTCACTGTCAGGCTGTGAGGGACTGCTGTTTTCCTTGCAGGCCAGATCAAGACAGAAGATTGGCCCCAGGGGGGCCGAGGATGTGAAGCTTCTGACACATCCCGTAAATCTAGGGTGTCCCATCTCCACTGCTCGATCTGCGCACAGCAATGAGAACACCAATGAGGCGTGAGGATGAACATTCCTCAGGCCGTTCTCACACACAAACCACTGGGTTTTGCTTGGAGAATAATACTTTGCTGCCCCTCTTTTCTGACTAGTGAGCTGTGCACCTCAGGAAAAACTATGTCTTTCTACCCCTAGTGAAATAAGTCCCCAAACCCCAACCTTTTAACCATAAAAGTTTTCACAAGAAGGCTGCCTGCATAGTGTATGGTCTTGTGTTTGTGTTAAATGATGAATATAAAATGGTGTGTTATTCTAGTGTCTATGAGAAGGAGTACAAACTGTCTGTGTTGATATACTTAATTCCCATAATCCTCTGCCGTGTCTGTCTCAATCCAACATCATGGAGCTAGCAGAGCTCAGCAAACACAGCAGACTGATATACACACTCACATACACATGTGTCCTTGCACATGTAATATAGACATTTATATCAATATTACTCCCATGTGATGTGAGATAGGCAGGTTCACAGACAAATCAGTAGACAGTAGAGGAAATGTAGAGGCAAAGAGACTGATATACCAAAGAGACAGACTGAAAAGTAGAATGACCAACCAACAAGAAAACAGCAGACACTCTGGGGCCCGGCCAGCCCCTGTGGCCCCTTTTCTCCTCACCCACCCAGCCATGTTAGCCACGTTAGCCAGATTTTTCACCCAAATGGAAATGCAGCCTGTCATTTCCACGCAGCCGCCAACCGCTCTGTCTGTCCAATCCGTCACTGCGTGCCGGCGGCCGCGCAAATAGGCCTGCCACTCTCACTGTCATCTGAGTAACGAATGTCCCATCGTTACCACAGGGTGGGACCAGGCAGCACTCAGGTCCACTTTCGCTCCTCCTCATTTTCCCTCCATCGTCCTCCCTCCTCCACCTCTCACAATGTCATCCCAGTGATGAGCCTTTTGGACCACTCTATGAGTTCAAGGTGTTATGTGTGTTTGTGGGTGCTTTCTGAGAACACAGGCATTTTTCTGTGTGCAATGAATGCTCCCCCCCCCTCCCAGCCGTCTCCCACTCCATGCCCCAATCTCCCATTGAGAGTCAAAAGCAGAGGTATAATAGGAGCAGGGGTGGGGTGAAATAAATTGTGTCCTGGACTGGTAACCTAACAGCCACCATAAATAATGTAGACCTATTTGAAAGGGAAGATGGGGCATTAGAAGCTATTTACACTGCGGGAGCTATGCTATCGATCAGCATGGAACGTCCCATAGATAAGAATGGGATGATGTCATGGTTATTTATGGTGATTCCCAATGGTAAGGCTACAAAAGGGATTTCATGGCGACAGCATCATCAGTTTTTTTGGAGTGCGGGGGGTATGATGCATTCTGTCATCAATGGAACAATCAGCAGGGTGGTTGAGGGAGGTGAGGTGCAGCAGTAGCATGCTTCTGACATACACATACCCGTGTACACACACACACACACACACACACACACACACACACACACACATCCAGACACATGAACATTCAGACATACATGGACATTGACTACCCCACTGCACACACAAACATTCTACATGCATATAAACACACACACACATACTGCTAAGATAAATGCCACTGGTGTGATTAGGGTCCATAAAGAGTAGCAAGAGGAGATGCCTCAGAGGAGATACAGTACATCTCTGTCTCCCTGCCCCACACACAACAGCATACATATACAGAGAGTGCAATAAAACTCTGGTTCTCCACTGGTGTGCTGGTGTGCTGTTAAGTGAGCCAAAGGCCATATTCAATACGAGTCTGAGACAGAATTACCATTTAGGGATCACTGGCGAGGTCACATAAGTACATGAACCTCTGTGTTAGATAAGAATTTAGGAACTGCGAGATATGGAGACTGGCTAAGGTGCGCCTTGGGATATGACATTATACTGTAGAGGGAGAAGAAATAACGGGACAACACCTTGAAAAACAACTGAAGCAACTTAATTACAAATGCAGCTATTGGTGACCTATTACAGCAGTCTGGCAGTCAGCACTGCGATATGTGAATGTTTGAAGCAATATGAGACAGCTATATATGAGCTCATCTGATGCCTAATCATCAGTTCCAACCTCTGGTTTATCAATTTTAAACTTTATCAATGAAGAAAAACAGCACTCAAATTTACAGTAAACATGTAGATATATGTTGCACTGATTTGCATGTCCCATCTGTGTAGGTGTATGTGTAACTGTATACTGTCATGCATTGTCATTATGTTATGCAAGTTTAATTAAAACCTAATTTAAGTACTCAATGTATTTTTCCATAACACATAGTAAGGCAACAATACTCAATGATGTATATAGTGAAATATATATGATTTCTTAATAATTGTTGCCATTTCATTTATTAATTTCCAAAACCTTACTGTTCACACTGACAACTGACCACAAAGAAACACGTACGGACTAGCAATTGTGTGCTCACTTAGACTTTGCATGGTTCCATAATAATATTTATGGTATGCAGCAAACACACATACAGTACATCAACAAACAGACATGCACACATTGCCATAAGCTTTAAAATGGTTAAAGAGAGAGACGAGAAGGGTAGAACTACATAAAGAGAGACTCCCAGAGCTGAGGGTGGTGTGGTGGGCCAGTGGAAAGAGGAGAACAGGAGGGGAGTAAAAAGCTGGCACGACTCCACAGTGTTTTCTGTCGCTGGCCCCTCGGAGCAGGAACATTATTGTGAATATTAGTTCAGAACTTCTGGCACCCATCCAGACACCGGCCTCTGCCTGTGCGGAGGGGTAGGTGGGGTGGGGGGTTTAGCAGCAGGGTTCAAGCCCCATCATACACACACAAACACACACACCACTACTGCCATTAACAACCCCCCATCTCCTAAGCACACTCAAGACTAGAAAGGCTCCACAACAACAAGATGTGTGGTGCCTAAAGTCCTGCCCAGCCCTGATAACAAGTACCAGCTTTTTAAAAATAAGCAAACACATGTGGCCGTTTGATGTCCCCCTTATCTCTGCTAACTTTAAATTCTCAGAGAGTTTCTCCAGCGAGATCAAATTCAGTAATTAATCTGCTCGCTTTTTTATGAATTATTATTGAGCAAAACTTTTGCTCAAACTCAAAAGCTCACAGCTGTGTCCGTGCACCAGTGGAGTTTCCGGCAGGCTTCTTTCATGCTGCTAATGAGAAAGTGGCAGAGAAGCCTGTAAAAGTCTGCTGAACTCCTTAAGGACTTATTTTGCTTAGAAATATTCAAGTTGTGTGGTTATTCTTGAATGAGCGGTGAGGAAGTATATGATGATTTTTATGTTTGTCGTAATAGGGCTCAGGGCTATAACAGTTGTCTGTGTGCCTCTTGGGCCTGAGGGCCAGGCATGAAATGAAATTTTCAAATTGAACTCCTGTTTGTGTTTGAGTTTTGTTGAAGGGGAGAAGAAATGAAGCTTAATGAGCAATGGTTAAAAAAAATCACAGACACCAAGATGCATAATCAGAATCACGATAGTGCTTCAAGAGTCAGAAGGCTAAAAGCAATGATGCCACAGAACAGCAAACCTGGCACAGAGTTGAAATAACAGAGAAACACAAAGAGACTGAGCTGTGGAAAGGGCACCTCCCTTACAGGGGGGAAGAGGAGGAGGAGGAGGGTGTAGGGTCTATTCAAGAGGAACAAGGAGACACAATGCAACAGGGTCAATGCTGGGTCAGCAAAGTCCATGAACTGCAGGGTACAAGTAGTGGCAGGAAGCAGTGCAACTGCAGAACCTGGACAGGTGAACTTTTAGCATTAGCCATTAGCCTTTTAATTCCAGAGGAATGTGATGTAGAAAGGCATTTACATGCTCAGCCAAGGGAGCCAATGTGTAGACCAATCCAAGGCAATGTACAGTATAGACTCATAGCTGCATTTTATACACTCTGTGCTCTACGAGTGAAGACAGCTAAGGGGTTTGATTATTTTGACAAAACCATCACATAGGTCATGTATCTAAAAGCATCTCTTTGACCTGTCACCCATGACCCCTCAGCCAGCCAACACAACAAGGGAGGTGTTACCATGGTAACACGGTACCCATGGGTCAGTAAGGGGACAGATGAAGTACCCATATTGTATATGCATTTTTTTACAAATCTTCTTTGAATTCCCAGATACACAGCATGTGTAAATGTGTATTTTCAGGTACATTATTGGTGCCATTTACCACAGAACGTGCATGCCTGCTTCATATTTGTTGCCTTCAGCAGTGCACTCATTAAGAGAGGGCACATTGTGGTCTCTACTGCACTTTTACCCCCCCTACCACCACCACCAAATAAGCCCAACGAGGATGAGTCTTTGACTCCCAGGTCTCTATCCCAGCCTTTCTTGGGGGAGGAGGGAAGTCAGGGTTTTGTCTCTCACCCCCCTCTTGTTAGAGTACCCCCTGCAATAAATCTGGATCTGGTAAATAGCCCATGAATAAAGGGAGATTTTATCCTCGGTGGCACAGGGAAGATTTAGTGGGCAGAGGCAGCGTCGCCTCTCTTCTGAACAACTACAAAGTGGTCACTCAGCGAGCCTTAAGAGGCATAAAAAGCCTGCGGTAGTTCATTAAATCTCCAGCATGAAGATGGGACCGCTGTGGCGGTGATTTACGGCAGTCAGGTGCAAATAGTGGCAGTGGCACTCAGCCCCACCTCTCATTCTCTGTCTGTCCCAATGAGGAAATAACTAAGCATGCTGCGCTATTTATTGGCTGGATAGTTGGGAGACACACAGAGAGAGAGACAGGCACACTGGGAGGTGAGTGAAAGGGCTGAGATGATAGAAAGGAAAGGAGACAAGAGTGTTGTTTGTTTCAACCCTTGTTTCTTTTTGTCATACTCCGAATAAGAGAAAGGAATCATACCTGAGTCTTTCTTTGATTATGGGCCATTTTTAGTGTGGTTCCAGTTGGATGTATGTGCCCCTAATGAAGAGTAAGTTGGGGGCACAGAGGGTAAAGGAGAGTCAGAGGTCAAAGCATTAGAATTAACTTTTCCTCTGAAGCTGGTTAAATAATAAAATACATTAACATTACTCTTTGAAATCACTTTTTGAAGCCATATTCATATATAGACTATAATATATACTGATATTATAGTACAATATAATGTAATTTATTAGTGTGTGTGTATATAATAGGGCTGGGCCAATTGACGATGCCATCGTCCATCGGCGATGGCTGGCAGACATCACGACGTTGAGCAGGCATCGTGATTTTAAAATCCCCCCCCCAGCAAAAAAGAATATAAAATTTTCACATTATACCATCTTGTAAAAGCAGCTTTTAATGACCACAAACATTCTTATTATTGTTTTTATGTATGCTTTGCACCTGCCTCGGAATTCTCTTCTCCCCACACTTTGACACACTCACACACACCTACACCTCAGGTAAACACCCTGGCTTGCCCTGCCTCTCTCTGTCTCACTCCCCCGTCTGCTCCACTTTCTCCATCAACAGTAGCCTATGTTTTATAAAGTTGCCTAAAAGACTGAAAACTTGTCTTTTTTCCATATATTTCCACCCGCGATCCATTATCACAGCAGCAGGTGTAAGTTAATAGTCTACCAATCTACCAAGAGTGAAGTTTGTGCGAGAAGACATAAGACGTCTGCGCACCTGATGCCATCGTCCATCCCGATATCTCATTGCAGACATCGTCTGATGGAAATTTTGTAGACATATATATACTGCTCAAAAAGAATAAGGTAACACACAGATGTCAATAGTTCAAAATCACCCATCGCCAACCGCTCATCCTGCGTACAGGGTCGCAGGGGGGCTGGAGCCGATCCCAGCTGACATTGGGCGAAAAGCGGGGTACACCCCGGACAGGTCGCCAGTCCATCACAGGGCCACACGTAGACAAACCACCACTCACACTCACATCCACACTTTAGTACAATTTTGGGGACACCAATTAACCTGTCTTTGGATGGTGAGAAGAAGTCGGAGGACCCGGAGAGAACCCACGCGGACACGGGGAGAACATGCAAACTCCACACAGAAAGGCCGGGGCAACAGTGCTGTGAAGCGACAGTGTTAACCACTGCACCACCATGCTGCCAAAGTCATTGAGAACAAAATGACGGTCAAGGGAAACCAAAATCAACCGTTTGAGGACTGGATTCAAAATCACACTGAAAAAAAATTAGAAAATAATAAATCACAGGCTGATCCAATTTATGTGACTTTCATCAGCACAACTCATAATGTAACTCATTAGTGTGTATAGCAATGTCTGGGCATGCTTCTGATCAGACGGAGGATGGTTTCCTAGGGGATCTCCTCTCAGACCTGGATCAGGAACCAATGAGCTCTTGGACAGTCTATGGTGCTTCTTGGTGCCGTCGGATGCACCGATAGACAACGTCTCAGAGGTTCTCAATTGGATTCAGAATGTGAGGTCCAGTCAATGGCATCAGTGCCTTCATCATCCAGGAACTGCCTACACACTCTGGCCACATTAGGCCGGGCATTGTCCTGCACCAGGAGGAGTCCAGGACCGCTGTACCAACGTAAGGTCTGACAATGGCAACAGCAGTCAGGGCTAGCACATCTAAGGATGTGCCTCCCCACACCATCATTGACCCACTGCTAAACCGGTCATGCTGGATGATGTTGCAGGCAGCATGAAGCTCACTGCGGCATCTCCAGACTCTTTCACATCTGTCACATGTGCTCAGTGTGAACCTGCTGTCATCTTTGAAGCACCAGTGGTGGACCAGCCAATTCTGGGGTTCAGGCCAATTGACCTGCACGGTGCTGGGTTGTGAGCACAGATCTCACTTGAGGATGTCAGGCCCTCATGCCACTCTCATGGAGTCTGTTTCTGATAGTTTAGTCAGAAACATGCACACCAGTAGCCCGCTGGAGGTCATTTTGTAGGGCTCTGGCAGCGTTCCACCTGCTCCCCCTCGTGCAAAGAGCAGATACCATACTGTACTGACTATGCAACCTGAATGGGCTGCAGGTACCACCTCATGCTACCAGTAGTGACAAGGACACTAGCAAAATGCAAAACTACAGAACAATCAGTCAGGAAGGATAAGGAAACGCAAATGTCTGTGGCCTCCACCTGCAAAACCATTCCCTTTTCAGAGGTTGATATTGCTGAAGTTTAACTGATTTGATGTTATACTGTGAAGATTAAATTTTTCCTTATTTTTGAGCAGTGGTGTGTTTATATAAATACACACATATAGCTCTGGTTGTATATGGGCTAGTCACTTAATATCTGGCTAACTGGCTCTTGGAAACATTTTGAAGTTCTCGTGATAATATCTTGCTGTGCATGCGATACACACATGCATGCAAATCTTTGCCTCCCCCTCTGCCTTTACTCTGACCTTGCTGTTATCACTTAAACTTATTGTTTTCCAGATGAAATGACAAGTCACTCTCTGACCTTGAGGCATTTGCAGCTGAGCCACTTAAGATGGCGAACATTAAATATTTGTTTCCAGATTATTCTGCGCTTTCTGTCAGTGATAGGGCCTTCACTTACTCAGCATTGTGTTTGTCCTGTTCAAACATTCACACAGTATAGACCAAGGCAGGGACCTCACATAGAAAGTGCAGTGTGTAACATTGGATCTCAGACACAAAGCATTTTTGATAGTGCTGTCATGGAAATTAGTTATGTTTTGATTTGTATTTGACATATCTCTGAAAGACCCAACAGTTGCCCGTCAGTAGCTTTTAGTATCATGCTATACCCATGCCGATATGGTTGACAAACACTGAATAAACTTAATTAATGTTGGTGTCTTATTGTGAGGAAATTGTTTTTAAAAACTTACAGTATGCAAGCCAGGTACTAACAGTATTTCCTGTCTCAGATCACAGGAAATGCCATTTTATCATTTCAGTGAAAAATCCCTATCATAGTTTTTGCACATGGTTTTCCTGAGTCTTTACTTATCCGTCAATGCGTTAAAAAAAATTACCAAGCAAACTTACTATTACGCACTATTTACACTCTGAGTTGCCTCTGATTCAGAAGGTCAAAGCAAAGCAAATCTGTTAATCTCTTCACTGAAGGACAGCATAAGGGCAGATAAATGCCATTTACCATGGAAGTACTGGACTATGGCTCTCTAATATAGGATGATTTAGACTTGTATTAATCAAATTCAGAAATGTCAAGTTTCCCCTCTCCTTTATGGAGTTCCTCTCTTTTTCCCTATTTCTCTATTTTTCCTTCTCTGCCATTCCTCCTCTCCTCTCTACCCTTCATCCACCTCTCTTTCTCTCTCTGATGTCAGTATAAAGATGTAGGGCCTGATCAGTGGAAGCTGATGTCCTAATAGAGAAGTAATGAAAATAGATCTGCTGGCTGCCTGGCTGTCTGCGTGTCCCGGCGTGCCGCTGTGTTCAACCACTTATGAAAGACACGAGAGGAAGAATGCGATGTGCTCTGGCCCTTAGCACAAAGATAATATTCACTGTTTTATCCACCTCTGCCTGACAAATGACTGTCATTAATCAGCAGGCAGAAAGTCCACCCTGTGTCTGGGTGTGTATGTATGTGTGCATGTGTGGGATAAAAACAAAATAGAGGATAGAGGTGAATACAGAGCATGTGCCTTTCTGGGTATTTGTGCAAGGAGGTAATGCAAACATGCACACAGACCCATATACACCTTGCTGATCTAACTGTAGATAAAGATTAAAGACATTCGCTTATTGGCTGTTGGGGTTGTTGCCTCCTAGATAGATGTCGGTTCACCTTCAAACTGTGTGCATTGTAATGTGTGTAATAGAAAAGAACAGGATAGAGTTCCACAGAATAAATGAGAATCTAAGAGGTGAGAGGGGAAAAAGAAAAATCCAAGTGTTTGGAAAGAAGGACCCAGAGAAAATGCAAGAGGAACTAGTGGGAGGGTAAATAAATGTGGAGGTTAA
Source organism: Micropterus dolomieu (assembly GCF_021292245.1). Classification (NCBI taxonomy): domain Eukaryota; kingdom Metazoa; phylum Chordata; class Actinopteri; order Centrarchiformes; family Centrarchidae; genus Micropterus; species Micropterus dolomieu. Next base: position 17,609,040 of record NC_060166.1, read on the forward strand.
CAGGCACAAAGGGCCAGAGTGAGGGCCAGTTGTTGGCCCTCTCAGTAGATGAGGTGGCAGGGAGAGAGGGCCCAAGGAGGGCCTTTGTATGAATGAATGCGTCTCACCCTCCAATGTTATCATGATGGTGAGTCATTAATCACAATCCTGACAAAATACACAGTGAGCAAGAATCACACACTTGGCAGCCTAAACTAAATGCGAACACTGGCGCATAAACATGCACACACACACGCACACACACACGCGCACACTATATACAAGGACACTATATACAAGCGCAAACTCAAAATGTATGTGTACACATGTTTGTATTGCTCTCTAATTCACCTGCCCTGCCCAGAGACAAACTTCTCATCCCCTGCGGGCCACGGCAGTGATTGCCAGATAAAAACTAGTACAACAACGAGGCAGAGTAAATACAAAGAGCTGCTGGAAAAGGCCCAAACTGTAGCTTAGAGGAAATGTGTTCATTCTGATTTATTTTCCATTTATTTTTTACCATATTGTCGAAGCATTCTGACTTGAGACACATCACCTATACCGAGTAACAAGCTACATACATTCTTTACTAAATCAAATTGCTGTAAGGGAGGTCTAAGTAGTTTGCTGTGATAGGACTTGGCAGCCAAGAGCTGAGAGCTATTGGCCTACAGAGCTGGTATCCTACACAGAGGCTCCACTCTCTGAGCTGGCTCTTGGCCCTGGTCCTTCCCTCTGGCCTCAGTCTGGCCTCGGTCTGGGCCCGCTTGTCCCCAGCCCTGCCAAACCTCCACCACATCCCATAGGAGCATCACTGCATCTCTGATCTGCGCCACTCTGCTGCGCCCTGCCAAGTACACACTCCAGCTGCCCAACCAAATCCAGGCATGACCTGACAGGCACACTGCCCTGACTGTGAGCAGAGGCTAACCCCAAACACAACCTACCTCCTCCTGTGACCTTCTTTGTCTTCTTACATTTCAAGGCCCGATACTCATATTTTTATTTTTTTCCATCTGTTGCTGTTTCTGACACTGTTTCACACAAACACAAACACACACACACACACACACACACACACACACACACGCATTCAATTCAAAGTCATTTGACCCTGGCAGCCCTTTCATATGCACTCATGCCAATAACTGAACAAATGACTTTATGTTGTGTTGCATGTTGTCATAGTGAACTCTCCTACACTCCTCATTTACAACTCTCGCAGACTCTTTTTTTTCTTAGTGTCCCATTAAGTGAAGAACACTCTTACATTTGCTTGTATCCAAGCTGAGGCAAAGGTCCCACATTTCCCATATTTCGTTTTCCTTTTTTCCCACTTCACCCCAGAAACAAGACTACATGTGAATGAACAGCGCACAGTACTTCTTGTCTCTCTTGTTTGAAATGACTGTTCTCACTGTTATTGCAATTTTACCCTTTTATTTTGGTACAATTGTTCTGCAAGTTAGTTTTGGTGTTGCACTAGTTAAAGTTTTATTTAATAAAACTTAACAAAACCTAAGCAACCTCAAATGTCTACTATTTCTAACTCATTCTAGGCCTGTTTAGTTAAGGCCTGTTGTACAGAGAACATAGTCTCTTTTGTTACCCTCTTACCCTTTTGGACTGCTTTTTAAGCATTTTATGATATTTTCAAAAGTTGCAGATGGACATAAACTTGTGTGTGGAACAGTCTTAACTGTTGCTCTTCATCTCAGATTTGGTTGATCAGAAATCTAACCCACCTTAACTGGTCAAGTTGTTTTTGATGTGCTTCCCACCACATCTTTCTTTCTTCCTCTTTCCTCTCACCCTGTGAGATCACAGAAGCAACTGTAAACCCAGAGTGGGTAAGCCCCAACTAGGATATGCCCACCAGGGAGCAGCCTGCTGCTGGAGCAGTGCCGCAGCAGCTAAGCTGTTTAGCATCAAGAGACCGCTAAGTTACTGTGGTCACTCAGAGGAGGGAGATCCAGTCCCTGCTCACAGAGAAGCAGCACAGAGAGGAAGCCATTCAGAAAGAGAGAGGAAGAAAAGTGAACATCAGAGAGGGATGGGAGCAGAAATGTGAGAGAAATACAGCTCTGTACAATAGCAGTTTACTGTTGTGCATGAGGAATATGAACTCATGCCTAATACAGTTCATCCTACAGATTCTGATTTGACCAGATACTGTTTTTTCCAGCGACCTGATGCTGCTTTATGACCTCATTGTGTCACTCACCTCTGTTTGGGTGCCCATGTTTGTGTCCGTCTGTCAGCCAGTGTCCTGAGAAGAATGCGCGGTCTCCGCTTATGAGAACATTTAACAAGGCTGTAGCTGTCGTGTTTAATAGTTCTGGTGATGATAATTGTGGGCTGCGTGATGGCTCGCTCGTTAAAGCCACTGCAGTAAGACTGGATTTCAGGGCTATAATTGTAGCTCGTTAGGATAATGCCAATCAGAAGCTTCGGCCTGGCTCAGCGGCCATGTGTATTCACTGCAGCCCTGAGCTCCTGAAGGCCTTCATGCAGACCCTCTGCAGTACAGAAGCGGCAGCTTCCTCTATTAAGCAAAACCATAGAGTAGACAGTACATTTTATACAGCATGATGTTTTGATTTTCTTCTGTCATGTGGGCTTCATCAGAGCCGGGTTTTTTGGAGGTTTTAGTCATATTTTGTAATATTTTCACTTGCTGTTTTTATTCCCCAGTTTTTAGAGGATTTTCAGAATTCTATTTTATTGCCCCACTTAGCAAAATACCTCAATTTCTAATAACTCTTAAACAGTCAAAGAGGAGATTTAGTATAGTTATATGATGTAATATCCGTTTGCTTTATTTAACGGTTAAAACCAAATTAAAAACGCTTATTTCATTCACACAGGCAAAGTGTGGTAAAAGACCACATTCCTTGATAGATTTAAATATCACCAGCTCTAAAAAACTGATGAAAACTGCTTCCATCATTTATTTTCAAATTATATTTGCATTTGGGCTGGCATTGTTTTACCCAGTGTCTCATGTTTGACATTTTGAATCAGAGCCAGGTTTAGCCAGGCCTGGAAGTGGGAACCTTGATGTGGCCTCTGTCCCTGCGTGGGGGTGCCCATGGCTAGTGTATAATTTAAGATTTCTGGTGAGCTAAATAGCACTCTAGCTCAATAGCCATCAATATGGCCACTTGTAAAATGTGTCTGGGACCAGTTGGTGGCTGACTGGCTTGTTAGGTGCTGGGAATGTTTGAGGCAGGTGGTGGAGGGCCAAGGCAAAGGTCCATATGGATCTGATCACAGAACAGTAGTGGTAGCTTATGCTTTATTCCAGCACATGGTGTCCCTCTAGTTCCTTCAGTCAGTAGCTCTGTTTCTGTGCAAGTCTGGATGTGTCTGTTTGTTTCACTTTTCTGTTATGTCTCACCGTGTGTGTGTGTGTGTACACACGTGCCCTGTTTCTTTCCGCCTTCTCTTCTTGTTCTTATTATATAATTCTAATCCTTCTTTTTAGTTACTTTCCCTATCCGCTTTTCTTTCCATTTAAAAACTGTATCAAAATGTCATTTTGTCAGTTTTGTTTGTGTTATAAAAGTTTAATAAGCTGCTTGCATACTTGTGTTTAATGTTCCCTAGCTAATCTGCAGCTTCATGGAGGAGTATCTACGAAAAAGTAAAGAATGAAATCCTCTTGCTTTCCAGACCGCCCGACTTTTAATCACAATGTCATGTTTTCAAATGAGCTAAATGAATCCCTTCTCCCCTCTTTGTCTCCAACCTCAAATATTTACTGTTGGCGTTGTCTGTTGGCGGCGGGTGAGGGAGCGGGCGGGTGGAGGGTTGGAGGAGTACAGAACTCTGCAGTGTGCCTTGGCCAGAGAGGCAGAATGTGGGCCCAGCTCAACCCAGCCCTCAGGGCCCGAGTATGTAGCCGAGCTGCTTAATTGAGATCTCAACGTGACATTGAGCGCTTGTAAATTACAATGTGCTAGCCAGACAGGCTAGAGAAGCCTTCATCTCAGCAGCAGCCCCACATGGTATGTGTGTAAGTGTCAGTGTGTGTCTTCATGCATTTCTGTGCATGTTGGCTACGCTTACTTTTGTAATGGCTTTTTTTGAGTCACTATTATGTATGCCTCTCTATTCTTTGATACGGCTATGAAAAGTCACTTAAATATCTGTGCCATCCTAAGTTATTATAATCAAGTCTTTCCTCCCTTTGTCTCTTTCCTAAACAACCAATGCACTCTTTTCAGTTACACCTCTCTCAGCAACGTCATCAAATTACACCACCCACTTCTTCTCACTGTGCCTCCCACTTTCAGTCCTTTGTTAACAACCACTAGTTGAAACTTTACAATTAACTAAGCATCTTTGTACTATTTGTTATATTCTATGTACTATGTTTCAAGTGAATTTCATTTCGACTTCCAATCCTGTGGCGCATCACAAGTTGCAATTTTTGTAACTTATTTATACAGGGTGGCATGCATGATTTTTAAAGCAATGCCCTGTTAGCAGTTACAATAAAATAACAGAAGAAGAGAGCAGAAAATAAACTAGTTTGATTATTAAAGCGAGGGAATTGCTGAAAACCGTCTTAAAATTAACCCTAACCCAATGTGACATGCGCATGCACACTGGCATAGAAAACACATCAACGCACACACTTTCACCCACTAACCGGTTTACATGAGAACCACAAACACACACGCACGCGCTCACACACACACACACACACACACACACACACACACACAGGCACACACAAGCATGTATACAGACTTGTCAGTCAAGCAGTGTGACTGTTTATATTTAGAAGTTGTAATGAGTGTGATGTCATTTCTCCACGCTCCTGAGAACAATCTGGCAATCTGGATACTGTCAATCACCCTGTGTCTGCAGGCGTTAGCAGGCCGAGGTGGGTGCTTGTGTATGTGTATGTGTCTGAAGGGAGGGGGTAAGTTCGGAGAATATGTGTGCATGCTTAGTTTAGAGGTTATGATGAGCAACTCTTTTAACAAAGACCCAAACATATGAGCTGCACATGGTGCCTTACTTGAGGAATGGGCTTCATCATTCTCACCTCATCACCGTAGCGACTGCACACGCCTCAACACACACACACACGTACCCAGTCTCAAACGCTCACCCTCACACGTCTGCGCTTACCGCTCCACACATGTATCGGCCTACCGTGTCATTCATGCACACACAGCTGCTGCACGCTCACAACGCACACATTCACTTACCCCACAAACACCCGCAGTGCCCCGTTCCCTCCGCGACCACTGGAAAGGATGGAAATTTGTTTACTTTTTACATTTTTCCCATGCTGTAGCAGACAGGAAATCTGTGAAGGAGTCTTAATGGACGCTAATGACACTGACTCTCTGTATGTGTGAAAATGGTGTGATTTTTCTCTTGTCTGAGAATTATTAAGTAACTCAGTGAGGTAGGGAAAAGGGGAAATAGGAGACGCTATTCATTGTACTTGGCAACGACAAACTGCACTGCTGTGTCTGCTGTTTTAAATACTCTCCATGTGTAGTGTCTCATTTATTGCAAGCCTGATTGTCATTAGCATAATATAATAATTGATTAATAAGTAATTACTGATACCTTTCCTAAAAGTTGCTTTGCAGAGCTTAGGGCAGGACAGAAGGAAGAAGATTGTCGATGGGTCAAGCCAAGCCGGGCAAGACAAGCAGGAGACTACAAAGTGACCAGCCAAGCGACCGCCACTGTGTCTACGTCCTTGCTCTTTTTGTCAAGTGCATGTTAATGTATTAATGAAATGCAAAAGAGGAGGGGTGGGGGGGTGGGGTGGGGGGCATCCATATAAACGGCTAATTAAAATAATGAGGAAGGAAAAAGCATGTAGTGCAGTGTCACTATTGATTAATTCATTCATAAAGAATGAGCGGGCACAGCGGGCGTAGCCCCCTGACAGGCCCTCCACTTCACAGTGTTCCCAGAACTCCTGAAAGAAAAGGAGGCTGGCGGGAAACAGAGGCACACAGACAGGTACATTGTACAGTACTCAACTGTCAATAAAGTGCTATTCACCTACCTAGTGAGGCCAAGAAACTAACAATGGATAGTGAACCTGACAGGTCAAAGATGTGGCGGGCAAAGATACCCCTCACGAGTCTGAACTCGTATTTAAATTAAGGATTAATGGATGTAACTGTACCTTATAAGAACAAATTCTATTCAGCATCCATTAAAGTGTATCAGGATCGGAAAAGTAGACTAGAAAAAATCACAATTACACACAACACGCTTGAGATTTAAGTAACTGATTTAAGCTGTAGCATTTTTGCATGTTGGTTTTGTTTGTAGTGTGACCCACAGTTGTTTAACATTCAAGCATTTCCGTTACCACCTTCCTCTTGAGGTGACTTTGAGTGTTGAAGGTCTGTTTGGGTGTTTTTATCAGGTCATTTGTATGTATCCTCAGTCTTAGAGTTCACTCACAGACAGATTAGATTTTGATTGCTCTCTCAGTGTTATGCTTCCCGCGTCACATCCCTCCTCTGAACAGTGTTGCACCTTACTTCCTTGTTTGGTTCTCAAACATGTGAACAGCGTTAATGGGGATTTTTTTTGGCCCATATCGGTTCACATATTAAATGCCTATTCTCACGATTCTCTGGTAACAGTTGTCTACTGTTGTGTATGTGGTACATTGTTGTGCAATGCATTATAAATTGTGTTTAACCACAGGAAATTACATTTTGAAATTTTGCATCATACGTGATGTCTTCCTACGTATTCATGAACATTTTAAAGAAGGAAAAAACAGGTCTGTAGTCAGAAATTATAGTCAGTCACTAACTCATAGATTCGGGTCTACTTTTTTAGAATGTTTCATATTTCCACTTCCTCCCATATATGTCTCATTCCCTGAATCTTTCTCTGTGTGTGAGTGCAGGCAGCAGCAGGGCAGCTTGAGTGCAGACAGACGTTCCCTGCTCCCTGCAGAATCAAGGCCCATCAATCATGTTAACATGTTAATTAGTGGGATTTATTTTATTCAGCAGAAATAACAGTGAGGATCCCATTACAGAGACTGGCCTGAGGGCAAGGCATGTGTGTGTGTGTGTGTGTGTGTGTGTGTGTGTGTGTGTGTATGCGTGTGTGTGAGTGTGGTGTGTATAAATGTATTCGTTGGGGGGAGGTCCTCTGGGGAAGACCCCCTTCTCTTCCTGTGTAACACCCAATCTCTCTCAATGGCACACTGTGAGAAATAACGATAAAGCTGTAATCAATCAAAAAATGTAAGTCAATCATTTTTTTTTTTTTTTAAATCAAACATCTTGTATTGTGATTTGTGTGGTCATTGCACAACATGCTACAGCACATTTCCAATATGTCAAGCTCAATTCACTTAATAGAAGTGAACGGAAATGCAAATCGCTGGCTCCATTTTATTGAGCGAAGTAAGTGTGTTAGCAACAACATTCTGATATGTGTGAAGTGGAGGCCTGCCCAGATACAACTTAAGATTTACACTCCACTGCTCACTTTCAGAGTATAAATAAGATTAGCAAATAATACCTGGCGTTCAAGTTACCCCACCTGACAATCTATGATAGGTTTCGTGTTGTTTGAATAGCAGAGGCATGGACTGGATTACAGCCTGGCGGAGATGCATTAAGCTGGCTGTGCATTTGCTTGTGCGTGTTCTCTGTGTCTGTTCAGAGGCGAGGGTGATGCCAATAAATGTCATATTATGTTGATATAATAATAAGTACCTGTAGACATAGATGTGAAGTGTGTGTGTGTGTGTGTGTGTGTGTGTGTGTGTGTGTGTGAGTGTGTGTATCTTCATAGAAAATCAATTGGAAGAGCTCATCATCTTGTCTTTGTTTACCTGTCTTCCGCCTACTTGGTTTCAATGAATCATATTTGAGTGAATAGTGAATAGTGAATCTAGTTTAAGGCTATGCCCCCTCACTTATTTTACAAAGTGGACATGTGGAGAAAGAAAAGCAGGTGAGTTACAGAAGTATTTTTTGGGTGTGAGACAATTGAGATGCGCACTGTACAAAAGGAGCTGCAACTCAGGAAGATGTCCCTAATTGTTTGTGTTTTCAGCGTACTTACCTTCCTCTATCAGATCTAAAAATTAGATCTAGTACTAAATCAAATAATTTTGCCTGTAAGCACATGCAGCTCCTTGAATGTTCTACATACATGTGTCACACTTTATTTAGATTGTCCAATACTAACATTTCTATACTGTCAAGACTATATAAACTGGTACCTATATGTATCTAACTGAGTTTAGTGTACCTTTCAGGTTAGAGATATATTCTGAAGCAAATAGGCACGTGACTAGATGTGTGACTATCTGCTACTCCATTATCTCCGTGGGTAAGTTAGTTTGAATTAATTTCTTCTTTACTAGATATCAGATTTTTCAAAAAACAGAGAAACAGGAAAGCAGAGACCGAGAGGCCAGTCATGATGTGTTAAAACATGTGACGCAGCTGTTTAAGACACACTTTTTTCCCCCCTTCTAGATATATGACAATGCGCTTTTTTCAATCAGTGCTCCATGACTGAGGCAGGGCGTGTGCCACTGACGCATAAAAAGGAAGGTGAAAGGCAGCACGGGGAAACAGGAGCTGGGAATCTGATCCACTTTGTCTTTATCTGGCCCAGTAAAACAACACCATGATTCAGTCCACTGCAGACATGCATGTGTGTGCTTCTCTGTGTTCCTTATAGTGAGTGTGTGTATGTATGTGTGTGTGCATGTGCTTCCCCATCTGTATATTTCCATACAAGCCTGTGTGCATTTATGGGCATGAAAGTGCAGTTATGTAAACTGTTCTACTTGTTGCCATTTTTGTTTTCATGCCTAAGTATTTTTTTGTGTCTGGTGTGTGTGCATGTGCGTGTGATATAAGTGCAAGGCTGTTTGATTGTTTCACCACCTGTGCCCAGCCATGTCCACAGATTAGTGCCTCCCACCCTGACACTCAAATCAAACACTGCTCAAGTTTCTCAGCTGTCTTTTGTGTCGAGCGTGTTAAGCGATTTTTAAAGTGGCCCTATCCGGTTTCTCCTTCGGGCTGAGGGGGCAAACTCTCCCTGCCTCTCTCTATCTCTAACTTTCTCCCAGAGTCCCAGTCCATCCCCAAGTCCAATCCCTTGCCTCTTTCTTTCTGAAAAACAAAAGTGAGGAATTAAAATGATAACAGTTAAGAGAAAGAAGGTGCGAGATTGTGACACACTGACAGAGGATCCACATTAAAACAGACTTTCCAATTAGAAGTTGCTTCACGGAGCGATTGAAAGACCCCAAAGCAATGCATTTTCCCCTCTGTCGCCTTTCCTGTCCATTCCATGGATGAGTGGGAGGCTCATATCTCATTTCTCATTCAGCATTTAACTGGCATCCTCTTTGCATAGCCAAGAACAGAGGAGGGGGACAGGGAAATGTGGGTAACGAAGTGGCCAGGAGAGTGCATGGATGGACACTTGCCAAGCAACCCCCTCCTAGCACCCACCGCTTACTCCCAGTCACTGCTGCCCCCCACCCCCAGCACATCGATGAGTGTACCCACTCTAAAAGCTCACAAATTCTGCTCCCTGTGACAATGGTTAGGTCAGCCTAGATAAAGCTCGTTCATTAGAGGCAATAGAGCTGGGGGACAGAGAGACAGAGACAGACAGGAGGGCAGAAGGGAGGGGGGGGTGGACTTTGACAAATACCCATAACTCTGCTTGCCTTCCTGGGAATTTTTTTCTTACAGCCTAGATAAGTGTCTTTGAATCAAATGGGTTTTAATTAGCAGTTCCTAAGTGGCTACGGTCATTAGGAAGCTAATTAGCATATTGCCTGTGTTTAGCTGTTCGGATGGCGATGACGGTGCTGCTGTCTGGAGCTCACTCTGTCTTCTTTCTTTCTTTCGTCTTTTTTTTTTTTTTTACCATGGTGGCGGTGTAAAGGAGGAAGTAAGAGAGATACTGAACAGAGGAACTACATGAAAGAGTGAATTTAAAAACACAAGATGGACAGCAAGATATATAAATAGAGTGAGAAAAAAGTCTGAGCTGCTTTAAATTAAATTACACCTGTTTCCTGTTTCGATCTTTTATTTCCTGTTTGCTCTGTTACGATCCTTTCTCCACTTTTCTTTCTTCTATCTCATCCCTGCTTCTTTCCTCCCCAGTATACCTCACTTTCAGTGGTTAGCTTGTGGTTATGTGGTGATGGAATTTGATGGCTGGCGGTTGGTGGCTGTTCTGTAGGAGCTATGGGGGAATCCATCTGTGACCATGTGGTTGTGGTTTGGTCAGACGGTGCAGACTGGCCTGCTGCGGTGGCATTACAGAGTGGGACTCGAGATGAAAACAGGGGACGGGGTCACCATAAAACAAGATCCTGATTGCAACTGTGATTCTGTTGTATGCTGGAGGATTTGCCTGTACATTTAGTGGTCTCAATAATAATTGAGGGTTAGTCTTGATGAGTTTTTGAGTAAATCTGGACAAAAGAGTTACTTGAAAAGCTTTTTGGAATGATGACTAAACAGGACTGCGATGGACTGGCAACCTGTCCAGGGTGTACCCCGCCTTCCGCCTGATGTCAGCTGGGATTGGCTCCAGCCCCTCTGTACGCAGGATAAGCGGTTGACGATGGATGGATGGATGGACTAAACAGGAACAAATCAGGAGTTACATCCACTATCCCCAGCAATGTCACCAGTCAGGGTTGCACTGGTGGGAGGACAAATTAGAAGCTTGTTTATAGTTGTTTTCAAATTCAAATGTTAAATGTACCAAAGAAGCAGCTACAGTTTGCTTAAAAACTTTCATTCATTCATTTTGTAGCTCCTTGTTTTGCTTCTGTAATTTTATTTTTGGGTGATAATATGCAGGGGTCCATCCGCTTTTCATTCGATTTTTTTTACATTTAACATTAAATAATAAACAATTTCAAATTTAGTGTCCATGTATTGATGGAGTTTCCTGTGGTCCAGCTCGTGATCATGTTTTCATTGAATGAATTGTGAGGGAGGTGACCTCGCCTTGACAAAAGCATTAGCCTCATTCTCGTAGTAATGACCAATAGTATAGACAGATGTATCAGGAACTGCCAATATGCTTAACAGAAACATAACAATTTGGACATAAAGATATGCACCAACACTAAGAGGAGACATTGAACACAGGCCCACATTCAAATGCACGTACACAGGGATGGCTGCCCACTACATGAGGGCAAATACACCTGCCCTCCCGGACTCTATCTCACTCCTGCATAACACACACACAAACACACACACACACACACACACACACACACACACACACTGAGTGAGATAAGTAGTACCAAAGGAATATATTTGTTGTGATCTGAATTGCGTATGTGAGTACTGTGAGAGATCAATAGCTCCATATGGAATGGCGGGAGATGTCAATGCCTTAGCGACAAGGACTGACTAATGAGCAAGGGGTATAATGGCAAATGGGTTGGGGGGGGTGTTCCCCTCAATAACATAACACCTATTCCTTATTCGCCACCTCCTTCTACACCATGTTAAATCTGTCCGTTTACCTCTCAATCACTTCCTCCTGCTTTTTTATCTTTATTCTATTGTTGTCTCACTCACTTGTTCCTTACTTCTGTGCTGCCCTTCCTCCTTTCTTCTCCTCCTGTTGCCTTCTCTTTTTTCTGTACCTCTCTTTATACTGACATCACTCCCTCCCTGTGTGGTAATGTGTAATGTTCTAAAGTTGGCCCGGTCCATGGCAGACTGCTGCCGATACAGACTGATTAGCTATAAATCTGGCGGCAGTGACCAGTTACCTCATAGGGGTCAGACAGACAGAAACAGAGGGGAGAGGAGGGTGGGTGAGCGAAAGTATTTGTGTGAGCCAGCGTGTGGATGCTGCAGAGGTGTCCCCACACCGTCTGACTTACCCGGCCTTATTAATGCAGCGATGACTGATAACAGTCACTTTCAATCCATCTAGCTCCCAGTTTAAATATTAAGCACTAACCAAAAGCCAGGGGTGCGACCTGAGCTTTTCTAAGGATCTGCTCTCAAGCCTGTTTGAATGGGAAGCACTTGATGAAATGCTCGTAGTCTTTTGACTAATCCCACAGGAATGTGTGTGTGTGAGTGTGTGTGTGGGGGTACTTGTTTTACTTCATTTATGGGGACCAAAAACTGGGAGCTCACTATACTTCCGATCTGACTTGCTGACAGCTTTGAGGGGACCAAAATGCTGGACTCCACAAGTTTAAAGGGCTGTTTGAGGGTGTGACTGTGTGCATTCTCTCTTTGCTCCTTTGTCACCTGCTCTCACATTATCACATCTGTCAACATCATTAACTCAGGCGTATTGTTTTTAGCCCACATCTAGGTCAACATACAAATCAACGATAGTCTCATATAGAAGGGAGTGAAGTGATTTACACACTTTTACTGAGCAATTCCCACTCCCCAATTCCACTCTTAATGAAAACTTAGTATCTGTACTTAAGCCATGTATATAATAATATAGAAATACAATTCAATTAAATTAACTAACACAGAGATGCATTATATATTTCCTTTCTTTTAATGTAACATTTGAAATTATGAGTTAATTAACCAATTAGTTGGCTGTGAATAATTGCTTAACTGTAAAAGTAATTTATTAAGTAAAAATACCACATTTTTGCTGATCACAGCTTCTCAATCTCCAATTTTCTTCATTTAATGTCATTGTAAATTATATACCTTTGGGTTTGAAAACATCACATTGGGCTCTGGTAACTTACTGCTGGTTGTTTAATGACATTTTATAGGTTAAATGATTAGTCAATCGATCAGAAATATTTGATGGATTCACTGTATCCTCTGGACCTTACTCACTTTCATTACAAACGCACAAATTTAAAATATTAGGTGAGTGACACATCTTTGGACTGTGGGAGGAAAGTGGAGTGCCCAGAGGAAAACCCCTGTGAAAACGGGAAGAGCGTCCAAACTCCACACAGAAAGGGCCAGCATTCAATTTATGTGCAATTGTGGATCGACCCGTATTGAAATTCTCCCAAGTATCTATGCAAATTCACAAGAAGCTTGAGGTACTGCAAATCACGCAACATTTTTCAGCAACTTTTAAACAGTTGTTCTCACTACATTTGGCTCCGGGCTCTTCATATTAAAACGTTACAGATTTGTTTTCTGTTGACAGAAGGGAGGTGGTGATAAAAAAGTATGAACAGACCGTTTGACCTTGGCACTCTGACTCTGGCTTTGCTCTGGTGAGCCCAGAGAATAGCCTGAAGCTGCTCCCAGGAATTGTGTTCACCACATGTCAAAGACAGCCCAGGAATCTGCCTTAATCTGTACTTTAATCAGATCTGCATGTTTATTACACCATTCTGCTAATATTTAATGTGTGCAGGAGTGTGTGATTGTCTGCACATGTGTTGTCATGTGTGTATCTTGCATTCCTTACTGCATTAACACAGACATTTTTGGAGGATTGATGGCAGGATTGTGTGCAAGTGTGTGCCTAGAGGGTCTGAGGACAACAGCATCAGGTGGAAGAGAACACTATGCACTGCGAACATACCAATGTTCATCCAGCTTCCTGTTAACCCACACCTTCAAACATTGTTATCAGCTGTTGATTAATTATGTCTACCAGACACCAAGTTTAGAAATACAATGTACTTGGTGTGAAAAAGCAGCATGCAAACATTTCAAATTCAATGAAAAATGTACATGAAATGTAGAGAACAATACAACAAGTTGCCAAAAACCAAACACTTGTGATTGTTGTCTACGATAGCAACCAAAATTATATTTTATTTCGATGCATTGTAAAGCAAATACATCTGTAATACCAGACCCATGCAAATCCATACCCTGTGTGTTAATAACACCTTGTAACCTTGTGGTGAACTGACAATGTATGAAGATTGCCTGTCTCAGGGAATGCAGTCTTGCACGAGACTTGTGGGTTGGAAGCAAGTCTGGACTGTGAGAGCATGCTGTTCCACTCAGCACAGACAAGCCCCTCTTTACCCAGTGTGTCTCCATGTCTGTTTCTTTTTCAAATTGCATTAATATTAACACATGATAATGAAGGTCCAGACACAAACAGAGAGGCCTTTTCTCTCTCTCACTCACACTCACGCTTTCCCTCTGTACGTCTCTGTCTCTTTCTTCCTGTGACAATCTAAACCAGATGCCACGGGTCACGGAGTTAAGGAAGAGGGTGATGGTGGTAGTGGTGTGTGTGTGTGTGTGAGTGTCCAAATATGTGTGTCTGTGCATGCGTGATTTGGAGGGGATCAAAAGTCAGAACAGGAGGTGAGATGGGGGAAAGGAGAGGGGAGGAAGGGTAGGGACGTGCCAAGCCAGGAGTCAATCGTTGGGGGTCGGGGTTGAAGGGGAGGGGGTGGGGGGCATGGGTCATTAATTTGCTGTCCTTTGTTTTGTCAGTTTGTTTTCATGAGGCCCTGGTCGGGCCGAAAGTAAAAGCAGTCAGCCTGAAAATTGTCTGCCTACTCTGCAGCATGTTCTCCCCTCAGGGCTGACCAAGCCACCCCTGGGATGGGAGGGGGGGCACTGAGACAAGGAAGGAGGTGGAGAAGGGAGGGGCGGACGGGGGGCACGAGGGTCAGCCCCACTTCCCTCTCATACCAGCCACTTCGGACCAGATTGATCACAGATTACAGATAGCAATCCTGCCCACTCCACCGACTCCTCTGCCTCTCACTCTGTCGCTCGTGTCTCTGCTTCACTTTGCCTTTAGATAGGTGATAAGCCAGAGATAAGACCTCACCCCACCAATTAATATCAGGAAATGAGTACATGCAGTAAAGCACTAATCAATGCACACTCATGAACACACAAAGTTACTCTTTTGCTCATTCAGGCAAGGAAACTGTGCTTTAAATTGTCTTTGTGTTGTGCAAGACCTGGATCTTAAAGTATGTTAGGATGACCCAAATGACATTTAGACTTTTTCTTACACTGAATGATTATGTTTTCAAACTTCTACCACTCTGATTATATTACTTCTAAACTAACTGGCTCACACTATGTTTAGACAATAAACAAATTAATTAATTAATTTAGTGCTAGAAAAGGATTTCAGTTGCTGACGTGTTCAGATAAAAGTTACAACAATGGTAGTCATAATCGGTGACCCCCGTATGAGAATTTCTCCAATATCACTAGTAGAGTAAAATTATTTTATCTTAATTCTATTCCTATCTTAAACCCCCTTTGCCAAGAAGGTAAAACCTGTTTTTGAAATAAAGGTATCTGTGTACACTCCAATAGTTTTGCATGATTGAAAAAAATCCAATTGAATCGAAAAAAACAATTTCCATCTACGTTATCCTAAACATTTCCCTTCATGCTGTCTTGAACACACCAAAGATCAGATTAGCGTCGTGGTACCTCGGTAGCAGCAGTACCTACAAACCACATATTGGGGAATATAATGCATCATTAAAACCAACAACACAATCGCTGCATTTACGAAAACATATGTGAAAAGGAAAACCACACACACTAAGGTATCCTAGCCCTGATGAAGACAGGAAATAAAGAAGGAATGGTCAGTTTTGCTAGGCATTGATTAACACAGAAATACAATTTTATATTACAATATTCAAGCATTTGTGCTTGTGTTCCTTTCAGTGTGTGAGTGTTTGAGGGATTGCGGGCCCACTGCACACTGAACCAATAAAACTGAAAATCTGTGGAGTAAAACACTTTCCTTCTCTGGTTACACCCCCCACGGTTTTCTGCTGCCTGCAGGAATTCCCACCTCTGCGCCACGGGGTCCACCTGGATTTCCCACAATGCATCGCCTGGGGGGCCAAATCCCCTGACACACTGTCACAGTGAAAGAGGGAGAAGGAGAGGAGAAAAGAGTTCAGGAGTAAAAGATGGAGAAAGGGAGGTGAGACAGAAGCAGAGATGGAGGCGAGACAGATTTAGAAGGTGTTCTGCACGAGTGGGAGTGAAGGTCGCTGGGGCAGGTACACTGAACTGGGCGGTTACGTGCGTGGGTGATGAGGAAGGAGGAGGGAGGCGGGGCAGGTCGATGAAAGTTTGGGCAAATGTGACTCCCAGATGTCACCTTTCCAACCACCAAGCCAACACACACACAATTGCACACAATCTCCAAACCCACATTCGCCTCAAAGTGAGTCAATGCCTACAGAACTATGAAGTTGTGTGTGTGTGTGTGTGTGTGTGTGTGTGTGTGTGTGTGTGTGTGTGTGTGCATGCACGTACTGTAAGTGTATTTGAGACTAAGTACTAAGGAGTGTTGTAGGCCTTGTTTAATGCAGCCTCATGACCATAGAAGCTCAGAATATGCGTGCGTGTGGGGGGAGGGGGATTTGGGGGGTTGTGTGTATGTGTGTGTGTGTTAAGGAGGGAGTTTACCAGATTGTGGATGGAGGATATTAAGAGAAAGAGGGGAGGGTACAGAGGGGCATATTTCACAGAGGCACCCCTGCTGAGTGCTGTGTACCCACATTGTTATGAGTGCACAGATCTTTAGGCTTGTAAAAATACCAGTGCTCCTCTCAGCAGCAGCGTACAAAGGAGAGCCCTCGTGCTTTGTTACTCTCTCTCAAAAAAGTTACATCAGCCTCCCAGCTTCCTTCTCTCTCCCTCACGCTCTCTTCAGTTTCCCCCCTCCCCACAATTCTCCTTCCCTCTCTCACCCTCTCGCTTTCTGTCCCTTTTAAAGCGTGTGTAATGGTGTTGTAATTTCTCTGTCTGTCTGTCTGTCTGTCTGTCTGTCTGTCTGTGCTCCGGGAGGCCCAGTGCAGCCAGATGACTGTGAGCCCGACTAAAGTTTCACAACATGTAATTAGGGCCTAAGTAGCAAGGTCAGTGCTGCCTGGCCCTGCGGCCAGCCCTCTCACCCCTCCTGCCCCGCTGCATCTATCTCTCTCTCTCAATCTTTCCTTTCCATTCACTTTTTAATTACGTCTCAGTTTTCCTTTCCTGCTCCTTCTTCTTCTCTCTCCATGTCTCATTCTGTCGTATTTTTTCCTCCTTCCTTCCCTTCTCCCCTCCCTTCTTTCTCCCCTTTTAAATGAGGCACCCCACTCCAGCTGTTTCACATATCCACACCATCTCATTTAGATAAAGCCCACCATCTTCCAAAAAAGAATGGAAATTATGTGACAGCCTCTTTATAGAAACTTTTAATTTAATTGTAGTTTCTCCTTTATAAATGGTTAATTGAAATGCCGGAGGGTAGCCTGGCTCGAAAGTCAATAAAAAGTCCTCAGAATAGAAGTTTATAGGGGTTGTCTATGTACATAATTAAATCCTTCAGGCACTTTAGAAAAAAAGAAATCTGTAAAATAAATGGTTATGCAAGACCGGCCTGTTGAGAGAAGGCATCGAGAGAGACAGAGGGAGACAGGTAAAGAGAGAACAAGAGTCAGAGGCTATTAGGACAGTGGAGCACACAAATCAGTGGCTCTACCGACACCTCAGGGATGCCTTCACGGTGGCTGACAAGAGCAATACTCCACACCGCTCTGCCTCCCCGAAAAAACAACAAGGGAGGAAGGAGAAAGCACCCTTTGACGTTTTTTTAAGCAAAGGGTAAAAAAAGACAGCTTGAAGAGGGGGCTTTTTCTTATGAGGCTACTTTTGAATTCCGGTGACAGATTTTAGTTGGTTAGTTAGTTCATGTTTTACTAAGATGGAGTGTAATGTATAAGAATATATAGTCAAAAACTGTTCATTAGCAATTTGTGTCTGACTTGTTATTGAAAGTGTGCAAGTTTCTAGATCTGTGAGGTTAATTGGTTAATATGGCGTGCAGAACATAGGCAGTGAGGTGCAGAGACTGGTTTAGGGTTACATACACATACACCTCCAAAAGCACAACTTATAGTTTTATGGTTACAGCATACTTCAGGGAACGGGGGAACCCGTTAAGACACTGCAGGGCAGTTGGGCCAGCGCAGGGAGGTCCTGACGATCACAACTTTGTTTGCGTGTGCTCATGAGCCTATATTTCATTCCACATGGGTTTTATGACTTTGTGTGTCTCTTTTAATGACATGCATAGATCCACCACATGTATTTTATCCCCACACATCTGTTTGGTTTTTATGCTACTGTCGACCATGTGTATTGAATGAATGTATGCAGGGACGCACATGTGTCTTTTTTGGATGTGCATGGTCGTGGGGGGGGGGGGGGGTGTCCTTGTACATCTGTATGTGTGTTCTCCTCATACATTTGTTCATGTGTGTGAGTCTTTAAGTGTTGACTGCGTCGGCCAAAGAGGTGGCCCTGCTTCTCCTGACTGATGATAAATGACAGCGCCAGGAGCAGATAACCCTCCACGAGTTTTCGCTCTGGAGAACAGCGGTGGAGAACATTCTGAAACTCCCCGCTGACCTGACACACACTGCAGCCTCTGTCCTGTTTGTTTTCACTGCCTGGCTCTCCCTCTCCCTCTCTCTTCCTAACATCTCCGCAATTGCTGCCTCTCCCCCTCTCTCCTTCTCTCTCTCTCTCTGCTCTGGTCAGTGATAGAGGAAGGGCCCAGAGCGACCTGCTCACTGTGGGCAGCACACCGTTCTTGGCGCCAGCCAGTCGCAAGAGCCCCCCTTACTAGTGATTTGGCGGGGGGGGGGGGGGGGGGGGGGGGGCTTCTGCTGCTTCTCTTTCGCCAGTGTCTTGTACAGAGGGGAGAGGAAAAACCTAAAAAAAGAGGTTGATCTGTTATCAGGTAGCTGTGGCGTGGGTCGTTCCAGATCTCCTGTCGTCCAGCTGTACATTGGGGTCTTTGTTCGGAGATGTGCCATTTGGGTGTGTGTGCGTGGGGTTACAGTAGAGGGGTGTTTTTTGTTGGAAGATGTGTATAATAGTAGATGCATGCAGAGTAGCCTGTACATGGAGACTAACAACAATCCCATCGCTTGTTAAATCAAATGCTTAAATACATCTATTGGGGAATGAGGAGGAGTGTGGAAGGCTGCAGGCCGGTTTATAAAGGGGGTTGAGAGGAGGAGGAAGAAAAGGAGGAAGAACAGGGGAGGTAGGTTGCTTTTATAGCCAGGCAGCAGCAGCAGGCTCTGTTTAATATGAAGTAAAGAACAGATCCAACTGCGTCATTAACTCTCAATTACAGCCATGAGGCTAGCAGGCCGGGCTGAGCTGGGCTGGGCACTGTGTAATCTTATGTGTGTGTTAGTGTGTGTGTGTGCAGAGACAGTTAGATGCACACAAGTGCATTGTGATGGAGAACATACTGCCTGGCTTGGTGTTAAATCGAGGCTGAATATACACAGACATAGCAACCATAAATTCTGCTTTACAGTGTTTGTGCACTGTAAATATGGGCCACATTTGTGTGGTTCTAGATCAATCTCAAAATGATATCATACTATCTAATATTCTCTTGATATTACAACCGTGGTTGTTTATATACATTATCAAGTAGTAGTGGCAGGTTTTTTATAAAGCTTTCTACACTACTTTATAATCTCAGAATTCTCACTTTTGGCTTTTGCAGTTTACTTGCAGTTCAGCTTATACCATTATCAGTTGTTAAAATTAGAAAATGTATTTTTCTCATAATTTTTTAAAGTCTACAATAAATCTAACCAGTTGATTGAGAGTTACAATTCAGAGTTTTAACATTGCCATTAAGCTCTGCAACTGTCAGCCAGGCTACTGGCAGAAGACAGAAGTCATAGGAAGTGCTGAGTGTATGAGGAGACAATTGTAAAATCTATAAATCTGAGACAGCCTGAATAAAGTGGAAATGGATTTCCCACACGCAATAAAGGCAAACGCTGGAGGGGGAAACACAGCTGTAACCTCTTAGGATCATTTTGCTTAATTAAATGTTTCTATTAAAACAAAAAGCAGATTATGTTTCCTCAGAACGCTGTCATTTAAAAAGCTAGAGCAGAAACACTCACACTTAACTGCTCATTTCACTCTCTCATTCGCCGTGTCTCTCTCCCCTCTTTCCTTCCTCTGCCTTCCCTTTCTTGTAGATGAGTAAATGTTATAAAACTAGCTGATCCAGATGAGGCTCATTGGCCACATGAGACTGAGATGTGTGTCTGTGTGTGTGTGTGTGTGTGTGTGTGTGTGTGTGTGTCTCTGTGTGTGTGTGTCTGTGTGTGGTTTTTATATAAAGACTTTTCCACTTTGCAGTAAACTCAATGACAGCATGTCCAGCTCAACAGACACAAATAGCCACCAGTGAGAGTTACTTTCTAATTTATTAGGGAAGCACTGAAGGGCCTCAGTATAGCTTTTGATTAAATTATTTTAAAGTTTTGCTTTG
Organism: Micropterus dolomieu; assembly: GCF_021292245.1. NCBI lineage: Eukaryota > Metazoa > Chordata > Actinopteri > Centrarchiformes > Centrarchidae > Micropterus > Micropterus dolomieu. The sequence continues at coordinate 17,629,323 of NC_060166.1, forward strand.
TTTTTGAGAGCTGCATGCTGACAGACAGGTACACTGACAGGCGGACAGCTGTTTTAGACAAGCAGATAGACAGAATGACAGAATAGACATTTACTGTACAGATAAACAAGATAAATATAGACAGACCAAATTTCTAGGGATTTGAAAAGAATTGCTCGTCAAGGATATTTTTGGATTATCTTTGCATGTACTGTAAACCATCTAATTCAGTCAAGGATAGATGTATACACTACAAAGTGGATTTTAAAAGTCCTTCCTGAACTGTCTGGTCTCTGAGATGCCACAATGACAGTCTTGTTTTATTGGTTTTCTTTGAGGACATTCACATTCGGACTGGCTCCATGTCAGTGTTTTGGGTTACACGGAGTTCTTCTTGGCACCCAAAAGAGAGGTTGGACCTGACTCACATTATGCTCTCCTCTGGCGTGCCAGGAAGGGTTACAACGCGGGCAGTTTTTGGCTTGGCAGAGCGCAGCTTGGCTTGGCACTGCTCAGACTGGCGTTTCCATCAATACTGAATTTTAATGAATGGCAGCTCCATGGGCAGTGCTCATCAGTGGCTACTGTGATGATAATCTTTGAGCAGATAAAAAAGTCCACAGAAAACATTGTTTGATACTGATTCAGAGACGAAGAAGGAAAAAGATAATGTAATGCACAAATGAAAGTCCTTTTGATGAACACAGCCCACTAGTTACTAAAGGTGCATCCCTCAACCCCAGTGTACTCAAGTATAGCAGCTGCCTTGACCATTATCAGTTAGTGACAGTGGACGCTCTCTTGCCACAATGACTGAGGTATTCAGTGTCTCATGTTCATTTTCACACTGTCCTTAAGAGCTTCCCTCCTTTCCCTCTAGCGCTTCCCTGTCCCATCCTCTCATCCTCCCACTGTGTTTGTGTGAAGAAGCTTGTTTCCCTGCTGGGCCAGGGTGCAGGGATGCCATGCTGAAAAGCCCCAGGGGAGAACGCTTTTTGAACCCCTCTTGTCCCCCTGGTTTGATGCAGTGCATCTCTGTTGTTGGGTGTTTTTGTCAGGCACTCCAGGAGGTCCATTATTTCAGACCCCTCCAACGACAGTCTTTGAGCCTCCCACCCTCCTTAAACTCCCCTCATCCTCTGAGTGCTGCTATCCTGTCCTCCTGGATAGAGCAACAGGGGCACTCAGTGTTCCCATGTATGTAGACAACGGTCATGCATTCTTCTATTCAGCCAAGTCAGAGCAGACACACTAAGAGAGATGGTGGTCTTGTGATTCACTGTACTGGTGGACTAGAACAGTAAGAGTGGGTATCCTAGTCAAAGAGATTGACTCACAGAAGTAGAAAGATTATTAAGTCCTCTTCAATTTTGTCAGTTTCATTCTTACAGGGATATAGTCATGATGAAAATACATGGAGCTTGGATCACCCCTTCAATTCTTTCAGTTTTGCTTTCACAGGAATTCAGCTGTAACATGGACAGAACGGATAATGAACAATAATTTGGCTCTCTAGCATGATAATGATAGCATCAAATGTGGATTGATCCCACATCTATCTTGAACAGGCCAGCTACTCAAGATCAGTTTATAAGCCTGAGGCCATGTGTGTATGGAGATTTCAGATTGGCCGCTCAGGCCTGAGAACTGGGGCAGCAGTAGCATAGCAGTGATCTGTGCAGGGCTTCTCCCTGGGTATTTACTGGAGGATCTGAGTGTTTGGATTTGTGATTTAGGATGTTCACTGGGTCAAAGGGCACAATTATACACAGAGGCCAGGGTCAGCTATGGATTGCCTTTCTGCCAGCTCTTCTCAGTTTACCCATGACGCCAGGCCCCCACCCCATCCTCTGAATCACACTGCCCACATCAGAAACATAGAGTTCCATTGACAATCCTGATAACCAGATAACATTGTTAATATCCCCAAATATTCAGGAGAACTGACTCATTTTTGAAGAAAGTTCAACTGTTAAACATTATTTGCTCTGGCTATGGATGGCATTTTTCCCTGAGCAATCTTTCCTTATTCTTGTGCAAGATTATTTAAAATCATTATTTTTTGCATCGAGCTTTATTTCTATTTCTTAAATAAATTGACTTTTTGCACACAATATTAGTTGTCACACTGTATCATAACAGCAAAGACCTGAAGAAAAATGTTACCACCCGCCTGCCTCAAAATTTCATTTTGGCTCATTTTCATGCCATTCCTCAGGAGTTGTGGGTCTTCCCCTGCGTGACCACTGACAGGCCTTTACGGTAAAGAGCTGGAGAAGCTGAAAGGACGCGTGTGTGTAAGAACACCCTGACTCCCCTGCTCTCCTCATGTGAATACATTAATTCATTTGCCACTTCGAGGTCGCCAAACCCAAATATTTGCCTCTGCACATATTTAATATTTATGATGACGAAAGCAAATATTGCCTGGTGGATTGAGTGACACAGAGAGGTCAAGCTCTGGGCTTGGCCGGAGGGGGCAAGAGGATGTGTGTGTGTGTGTGTGTGTGTGTGTGTGTGTGTGTGTGTGTGTGTGTGTGTGTGTGTGTGTGTGTATACATGGAGGGGAGCAGAGCAGGTGACAGGTGAACTACTCGAGTTGATGAAGTTACTTACAGA